>NC_086111.1:17004928-17321535 GCF_963921235.1 Mobula hypostoma
TGGATAAGCTGTCTCCAGAGACAGAGACAGAAAGATCTAGAAAGGGGAGGGAGGTGTCGAAAATGGACCAGGTAAACTTGAGGGCAGGGTGAAAGTTGGAGGCAAAGTTAATAAAGTCAACGAGCTCAGCATGCATGCAGGAAGCAGCACCAATGCAGTCGTCGATGTAGCGAAGGAAAAGTGGGGGACAGATACCAGAATAGGCACGGAACATAGATTGTTCCACAAAGCCAACAAAAAGGCAGGCATAGCTAGGACCCATATGGGTGCCCATACCTACACCTTTAGTTTGGAGGAAGTGGGAGGAGCCAAAGGAGAAATTATTAAGAGTAAGGACTAATTCCGCGAGACGGAGCAGAGTGGTGGTAGAGGGGAACTGATTAAGTCTGGAATCCAAAAAGAAGCGGAGAGCTTTGAGACCTTCCTGATGGGGGATGGATAGGCTGGACATCCATGGTGAAAATAAAGCAGTGAGGGCCAGGGAACTTAAAATCATCGAAAAGTTTTTCTCTCTCTGTCCCTCTGACTATACCCCTTGCCCATCCTCTGGTCTCTCCCCCCCCCCCACCGGTCTTTCTCCCCAGACCTCCTGTCCCATGATCCTCTCATATCCCCTTTGCCAATCACCTGTCCAGCTCTTGGCTCCATCCCTCCCCCTCCTGTCTTCTCCTATCATTTTCGATCTCCCCTTCCCCTTCCCAATTTCAAATCTCTTACTAGCTCTTCCTTCAGTTAGTCCTGACGAAGGGTCTCGGCCTGAAACGTCGACTGTACCTCTTCCTAGAGATGCTGCCTGGCCTGCTGCGTTCACCAGCAACTTTGATGTGTGTTGCTTGAATTTCCAGCATCTGCAGAATTCCTGTTGTTTGTTAAATATGCTGGTGCTTTTGTATTACTTTTAATCTATAGTACTGTGCAAAAGTCTTGGGCACATATACATAGGTTATAGGTTAGATCTTTTACCTATACAAGACTTTTGTACAGTACAATAGTGTAAGTAGGTGAATTAGCAAGTGAAATCCTAATTCCTTCTTGATATTGCTTGAAATTATGAACCTTGTATAGTGGGTATGTTTGGTTGTCACTATGGTAAGGATTTTCACTATGGTATGAAGAACAGCTCCAATATACTGTGGTCCAGACCCATTCTTACAATTTCCAAGGAGGCAATCTGTCAATCTGAAATCTCCAATGTGACATCTGTTACGTACCCCGTAACTGGGTTGCCAAACCAGCAGAAATGGATCACTCAGTTGGAGTCTGGAGTACTAGAACTAAGAAAGTTTTATTACAGAAACAAGCAACACAGTAATCGAAAGGATAATAAATGCAACAGTTCAGTGATGATAAACACACATGTGCACAGAATTAAGATAACAGCATCAATCAAGCTCTATCGTTGTCTAGGGGTAAATGACCAATTTCAAAATGACTCAAAGTTCAGTCCAGTTTAGTAGTTCAGTTCGCAGTAATCGTTGCCATGGCGGTGGACAACGTGGGGGAAGAGAGAGATAGAATAGGAACAACTCATCATTCAGAACGGCTTCACTCACAGACCAGCAAGATGGCTCACAGACCAGCGAGATGGCTCACAAACAGCTTTTGGGCGGGTCCTTGGTGGTGTCACCTGAGGTCACCGACTGTGACCCCTCCTCCAGATGCGGTCGATCCTCTGCAGTGAACCCGGCACCCAGGCAAGGGCGGACACACACCGGGTTCCCGCTGATCGTACCTTTCCACCCTTGTCGTTGTCTGGGACTTCTCACCCACTCGTGAGAAGCGCACCGCTTCCAGGGTCTCGTTACCTCGGGTGGCGTGTGTCTGTCTTAGCGAACCTGTCCCTTTTTATCCCCCTGCTGGGGTATCGCCTGTCCATCACTTCAAACAGTTCAGGGTTCAAAGGGGGGGAGCCGCTCCAGACAGCTCTTCCTCCCACATCCCTTCATTACACATCTCCAGACGCTGCTCCATTGTTCCTTATCTCTCCTTCCCCTGAGGGCAGGTGGCAGACCAACTGCTGATGCCACTGATGCTAGCCCAGGCCAGCAAACATCTTAATTTTATGTGTATTCTCGTAACACATCCTAGAGTGTCAGTATCAACCCATTCCTTTAACTGTTCACCTGAAATCCAATCGGGAATGCTATAATTCTGTAATTGTTAACCACAATTACGGAAAGTAACTGTGAGGCATAGATTGTACATACAGCGTCCTTAGCTTGTTGAGTAGTTTCATTATTAACTCTGTCAGTAATTTGGTTTGTCATAGCTCCTAAGGGTTGTAAAAGATGGAGCATTTCCGACATTTGTTGATTACCTAAAGTGCTAACTCTTCTCATATCTCCATAATCTTGATTTACAGTTTCTTTCATCTTTTACCTTAGAGAATTTAACTGAGAGTTTATCTCTGCAACATCTAGTTTATTTACCGTAGAATCTCCAGCAGCGTATCCTAATCCCATAAATTCAATAAGCCCTCTCTTAGCCTCTTTCATGTTTTAAGTTCTGAATGGGTAAACTGTTCAGTGTTAGAAAAGCTACGGGAGGCTTATTCCACACCAGCTTGGAATTTGAAGTGATGTCAAATTGAACAGCACTTGCACATGTCTATATCCTAGTTCTAGAATAATTCATTCTTCTGTTTCTTTTCCCTTTATCTGTCTGAACCTCATCACACAGAAAAGGACCAATAACAGTTGGCACTACAATGGTCGTGGTATCAATTGTTGTCATCTCTACCATAGGCCATAGGGTAAGGTATATATGGAAGACCACAAGGCTCCAGAGCAACTGGAGAAGAGATTTTGTAAAAGAAATGAGACCGATGTCTGTTGATAATCGGGGTCGAGTAACAGGGATATGGGGAAAAGAAATGAATACCAGGATAATGGTGAGAAGTCATGATAGTAGGATTGAGTTGCTTGGGGCACATGCTAACCAATGATCTCGCTTCTGATTTGTATACACACCATCAGAACTATTACATTCACAGTGAAGATATACTTGAATTATAATCCCTTTTTTTAACTGAAGCAAGTCCCATTACCCTAGTATTCATATCTTTTCCCCATATCCCTGTTACTTGGCCCCGATTTTCAATAGACATGGGTCTCATTTCTTTTACAAATTCCTTCTCTTACTACCATTTCACCTTCCTCATCCACACGGTCTACTATTACCATGGCATCTAATAGAATCCAAATAGACTTTTCTGTGAATTTTGTGAATCTGCCACCAATCTAATCTTCTTACTTTGCATCTGTCCAGATGAATATGTAATTGGCCAGTTATTGTGGAACATGTAATCTTCAGCATACACTTTGAAAACTATGAGGCAGCTCATCAGTAGTATTCCAAAAATAATCATTTTTGCATACCTGGAAAGAAAAACATAAAGAGCAGTTTCTATAAGACTGTAAGATCATAAGACATAGGAGCAGGATTAGGTCATTTGGCCCATTGAATCTTCTCTGCCATTCCATTATGGCTGATTTATTATCCCACTCAACCCCATTCTCCTGCCTTCTTCCCAAAACCTTTGATACCCTTACTAAACAAGAACGTATTGACCTCTGCTTGAAATACGCACAATGACGTGGCCTCCACAGCCATCTGTGATAATGAATTCCACAGACTCACTGTCTGGTATAAATAAATTCCTCTTCATCGCTCTTCTAAATGGATGTCCCACTATTCTGAGGCTGTGCCCTCTGACCCTTGACCCACCCACTATAGGAAACACCCTCACTACATCCACTCGATCTACGCCTTTTAATATTTGATAGGTTTCAATGAGATTTTTCCCTCGTTCTTCTAAACTTGAGTGAGTACAGGCCTGCAGCTATCAAACATTCCTCATATGTTAACCTTTCCATTCCTGGAATCATTCTCATGAAATTCCTTTGGACATTTATTAATGCCAGCACAACTTTTCTTGGAAAAGGGGCCCAAAACTATTCACAATACTCCAAATGAGGTCTGACCAATGGTTTATAAAGCCTCAGCATTATATCCTTGCTTTTATATTCTAGTCCTCTCAAAATGAATACTAACATTGCCTTCCTTACCAACTACTTAATCTGTAAGGGAATCCTGAACAAGGATCCTTTTCTATGTCTGAGTTTTGATTTTTCTTCCCATTTAGAAAGTAGCCTGCACCTTTAATCCTTCCACCAAAGTGTATGACTTACTGCCAGCCAGCAAGAAAGATGCAGTTCCCTCTCTGGGTTCAACCAAAGGTGCAGTTTTTGACCTTTACCTCTTTTTCACAATCACAAGACGTTGATGGTTATCAAGAACATCGAGTACTGTAGGTCTACAACGCTAGTGAGCTGCTGGATAGTGGCAGAGTTGTACTTGTTGCGTACCGTGTTGGAGACTGCTTCAGCCATTCAGGGAAGAAAGTGTCAGAGGAGGTGCACAGAGCACAGTCAAACAGGTGGTGCAGACAATTGTCTTGGATATTTTTGTTGTGATCGCAAGACCCTGTTGGATGTCAGCAATGTACGATGTTACAAATCCGATTCACTGGTTCATTAGCGTGACCAACAGCGAGGGAGCTGAATGGCTTCGGTTGTGGTGCAGACCAGGCCCTCGTTTATGCTACAGTGTTGCTTGTTGCATTCACTGTGGAAAAAATGATACTGGAGCTGGCTGTGTGTAGCTGGAATCTGCATTGGTTGGGGGCTGGCCTCTCCTATCATTACCACACTCAAATGTTTGCTCGGTGGAAGACAAGCTAGATTGCATTCAAATGCAGCTGCACTGCATGGTATGACGAACTGCTGTGGGTTGTTCTTGCAGAAACGTGGCTCAGGGACAATATCCATGCAGCATCAATCTATAGGCCATGACACTCAGGGAGTTGGGCTATATCATTTTTTTTAAATATATGATATGTTTTTTGTAACTATGTTTCTTTTGCTATGATCATTAAATGAGCTACGTGTGACTTGGTTCTGTATTTTGCACTTTGGTCCCAGAAGAATACTGTTTCTTTTGGCTGTATTCATGGGTATAATGGAATGATATTTGAACTTGTTACACTTCCCTACACTGTATTCCATCTGCCACTTATTTGCCTATTCACACTACCTACCCCTCCACCTATCTTCGTATCATCTGCAAACATGGCCACAAAGCCATCAATTCCATCAAGTAAATCATTCTCATAATGTGAAAAGAAGTGGTCCCAACACCGACCTCTGCAGAGCACCACTCATCACTGGCAGCCAACCAAAAAAACCCCCTTTATTCCCAGTCTTTACCTCCTGCCAATCAGCAATCTTCTATCCATGCTATATCTTTCCTGAAATACCATGGGCTCCTAACTTGTTAAGCAGCCTCACGTGCAACACATTGTCAAACTGTCACAATGAGGTGCAGGGAACAGGGCCCAAATGCAAGACACAGACACTGAACTACAAGGAACAGGACTTGACTAGAGTAGGGATGTGACAGGATACAGGCAAGGAGCAGGGACAAGAATGCAGACTTGGGCTAGGGAAAGCGGGACCAGGACTAGAAACCATGGACTAGGAGACAAGGCTTCGACTCCAAGCCCAAGACTGGACAAGGAGCCAGAACCTGGGTCTTGCCTCGGGCTCGGACCCCAGAACTAGGCAAGGACATGACATGGCTTTAAGACAGAACGTGGCTGGGGTCTTGGGTCTTGAGGCATGGAGGCTTGTGTTCTTGGAGCAACTCCTGGGCAGGACACAGAACTCCACCCCACAAAGGCAAGGACAGGGAGGGACAGACCCAACCACAAGGCAACAGCGATTACAGCCTAGCTTACCCAACAGAGGCAAGGACAGGAAGGAGCTCAATCCAGGGTGGCTCTGAGACTCAGGTCAACCAGCAACCTTGGCTGGCTACAGAAACAACCAAATCCATACTGCAATGACTGCTCCAACAAGTGGCAACAAGGCTTCATGAAGCAGTGGTCCTCCAACCAGGCCTAGAGATCACAAATAGTTTCACTAGCCTTCCATCAGCAGGTTGCTCCAATGAGGGACTGATAAGACAAACCAGCAGCCCACACTCAACCCCAAGGCTACTTATATTCCAAGCCCAAAGATAGGAATCACGTGTCTATGATTAACTCAACCAAACAAGGGACAGCTGGAAGACCCAGAGTCCTGAGTCCATGGACCAGACCGTGAACCGGAATGCAGACTTCACGGACCGGACCATGACACAAACGCCTTCTGAAAATCTAAGCAAGCAACATCCACTGACTCTCCTTTCTTTATTGTGTCTGTTATTTCCTCAAAGGATTTCAACAGATTTGTCAGGCAAGATTTCCCCTTAAGGAAACCATGCTGACTTTGGTCTATTTTATCATGTGCCTCCAAGTACTCTGAGAATTCATCCTCAATAATGAACTCCAGCTACTGAAGTTAGGCTAATTGGCCTAGAATTTCCTTTCTTAAAGGGTGGAGTGACAGTTGCAATTTTCCAGTCCTCCAGAACCATTCCAAGATCTAGGAATTCTTGAAAGATTGTCCCTAGTGCCTCCACAATCTCTTCAAACACTTGAATTTTTGGCATATTGCTTGTTTTCCACAGTGAAGAGTAATGCAAAATACTTATTAAGTTGGTCTGCCATTTCTTTGGCCCCCATTACTACCACTCCAGCATCATTTTCCAGCAGTCCGATATCAACTCTTGCCTTTCTTTTGTTCTTTATATATCTGAAAAAAGTTTTTTTTTACATTATTGGCTGGCTTACCTTTATATTTCACCTTTTCCCTTTTTGTAGCTTTTTAGTTGCCTTCTGTTGGTTCTTAAAAGCTTCCCAATACTCTTTCCCACAAATTTTTGCTATATTATTCTGTATGCCCTCTTTTCCTTTTATGGCTGTCTTTGACTTCCCTTGTTAGCAATAGTTGCTTCATCCTTCTTCTAGAATATTTTTTGATCTTTGGGATGTACAGTATCTAGCCTGCACCTTCCAAATTCCCCCTAGAAACTTCAGCCATTGCTGTTCTACAGCCATCCCTGCTAGTGTCCCCTTCCAATCAACTCTCATGACTCCACTGTAATACTCATGCATGTAACTTTATCTTCTCCCTCTCAAACTGCAGGGTGAACTCTATCATATTTTGATCACTGTCTCCTGAGAGTTCCTTTACTTTTTGCACCCTAATCTAATCTGGTTCATTATACAATACCCTTTAGTGGGCTCAACGACAAGTTCTTCTAAAAATGTTAACTTGTAGACATTCTATACATTCCATCTCTTGGGAACCAGAACCAACCTGATTTTACCAGACCACCTGCATATTGAAATCCCCAGTGACTATTGTAACATTGCCCCTTCTAAATAACTCTTCTATCTCCCGTTATAATTATCTAATTATCTGCTACTTCTTCTAACTATAACTCTTACATCTCCTATTTTATTTCCAGAAGATCTGGTGACGAACGCATTCTCCTTTTTACTTCTCCCTTCCATTGTACCTGCCTTGGCTTAGGCGATTGCAATGAATTCCTTCCGTTCGTGATGTTAAGTATGCATTGAACTATTTTTAAGCTCTGAGTGAAAACTGGAAGTGGTTGCCCAACTCGCTGAGAGGTAACTGTTCTTTCATCCTCATCATTATTGATTGCCTGAAAAATATAGTCGGCCCTCCTTATCCTTGAGGGATTGGTTCTGGGACCCCTCGCGGATACCAAAAAACGTGGATGCTCAAGTCCGTTATTCAACCTATGCCAATGCGGTGGACCTTAGGACCTAGTGGAACCCCGGACCTTATTTAAGCTGTCTCAGTGTGGTGGACATTAGGACCTGGTGGCGGGGCTCTGAATCCGCAATGTTTCTGTTCACAAAAATAATCACGATCACGATTGAAAATAAAGTGGAAATAATAAAGCGATCGGAAAGGGGTGAAACGCCATCGGTCATTGGAAAAGCATTAGGCTACAGTCTGTCAATGATCGGAACAATTTTAAAGGATAAGTGAGAAAGGCCCTGCCCCGATGAAAGCTACAATTATTACTAAGCAACGCAGTGGTTTAATTATTGGGTTTTGGGTTTTTGATCCTTCATATCAACCCGGCATGGATGGACAGTGCGCTCGGGAGCGGTCTGTCACTGGATTGAACTCGGGAACTTCCGTTCCCAAGCCTGGCGCTGAAACATATGTTTCTTAAGTGTTTTATATGCATTGAAAGATAAAATATATACTATATACTAAGACAAATGTTTGACTAATTGACGCTAAGTAATACTGGGTGTACCTGTTCCGACTTACTTAGTAAGAGAACTTCCGTTTTTTTTTCGATCCCGATCCATGGTAACCTACACACATCCTCTTGTATACTTTAAATCATCTCTAGATTACCTATAATACCTAATACAATGTAAATACTATGTAAAATAGTTGTTGTACTGCATTGTTTAGGGAATGATGACAAGGAAAATAAAGTCTGTACCTGCTCGAACGACAAGTGCTGGAAGAGCACTTCCGGGTTTTCTCGATTTGTGGTTGGTTGAATTCGCGCGTGGCATGCGGAACTCGCAGATAAGGAGGGCCGACTGTAAATCTAAGTGTCATCTAAGCGCTTTCCGTAATGGTAAATAGTCAATCTGTTACAAACATATATATAACCTCAACCTGTAAGTCTCTCTCCATCTTCAACTTTTGGAGATCCATCAATAAAGATCCTTAAAGAGGAACTTTCCAGTCACATGACTTTGTTGATAATCATCAGTAATTGATTTGGAACCTCTGTTTTACCCTAAACAACTTCAGATTTTGAACAAGAGAAAATCTGCAGATGCTGAAATTCCAGACAACACACACAAAATGCTGGAGGAATTCAGCAGTCCAGGGGCCCGCCAAAGGGTCTCAGCCTGAAATGTCGACTGTACTTTTTTCCATAGATGCTGCTTGGCCTGCTGAGTTCCTCCAGCATTTTGTGTGGTTTGCAGTCATTAAATTTTGCATCACCTGTGTGTGAAATGAGGATTTGATGTGATACTAGACCCCTTGGCAACCCCCAAAGGGTAAAAGCTCTCTCAAGCAAAGTCCTGGCTTTAATCTTAGTAGTGCTTTTTCTAGTTGGGAAAGTCTCTATCCACTTGGTGAATTTATCCATTATCAGGATATATTTTAGTCCTCCAGGGGATGGAGATAAAGATTCCGCAAAGTCAATCTGTGTAGAAGTGTCAACAAAAATTGACATGAGTGTAATTCAAAGCTTTCAAAGGTACATTTAATATCAGAGTAATGTATACAATATACATTCTGAAATGTTTTTTCTTCACAACCATGAAAACAAGAGTGATCTTCTCCTCCCGCCATCTATATTTTGCAATAGACTTTTATGTACCACCTAGTCAAATGCTTTCTGAAAATCCTAATATACCACATCTACAGATTCCCTCTACCAACTCTGCGTATTACATCCTCAAGAAACTTTAGAAAACTGGAATTATATTTATGATTTTCAATCCACTGGTTCCTTTCTATAATAAGTCTTGAGAAATCTCAACTCATAGATAGATAGATAGATATACTTCATTAATCCCGAGGGAAATTGGGTTTCATTACAGCCGCACCAACCAAGAATAGAGCGTAAATATAGCAATACAAAAACCACATGTCTACTCATGTCTACTATTTTGACAGCTGCATCCTTAAAACCCTTTGATTCAGGCTTTTGGGACCTGGAGACTATCTGCCTTCAGTCCCATTGGATTTTGCAATGTCTTGCCCCTTGTGATTGTTGTAAGTTCTTCCATACTGTCTGAAACAGTCCCAACAGAAATCTTTGGGGTATTTGCAGTGTCCTTCACTATGAGACATACAAAATGTTCATTTACTTTATTTGCCACTGTTTATTCACCCCCACCCCAAGTCTCACAAAATAGATCATCATGTGGAAGGTCAGGCTATGGCTGAGGTCCTTTACATTTTTTTTTACAAAACGAGAGGATAAAATTGCATTTAAGTGTGAAGAAGCAAATAAGGTAAAAAAAAATAAAATTAACAGTAAAAGGTTGACAACACTCGAGTTGAAGGCATCACCCGATCTAATGTGGAATGCATCCAATGTACTCAAGGAGGTTAGTATGGAGAGAACAAAGTTATGATTGCATTTCCTCATTTCACGTGATAGTAACACCACAGGAGAATTGAAAATATTACACCTCTAGCCTTACACTTGTTTTCTCTTCTAATTGTCTCATTATAGGAAGCATGTAGAAGCTTTAGAGACTTAATTGGGTTAGTAGGCAGAGGGTCTGGTGTGGCCCTGCATATAAGAAATAATATTAAATCATTAGAAAGGGATGACATAGGATCGGAAGATGTAGAGTCTCTATGGGTTGAGTTAAGAAATGGCAAGAGTAAAAGAACCCTAATGGCAGTTGTATACGGGCCTCCAAACAGCAGCCAGGATGTGGATTACAAATTACAGTAGGAGATAGAAAAGGCATGTCAGAAAGGCAATGTCATGATATCCGTTCGGGATTTTAAGATGAGAGTTGTATTGGGAAAACCAGGTCAGTACTGGACCTCAAGAGCGAGAATTTGTAAAACATCTAAGAGATGGCTTTTTAGAACAGCTTGTTGTTGAGCCCACTAAGGGATCAGCTGTGCTGGATTGGGTGTTGTGCAATGATCCAGACGTGATAAGCAAGTTTAAGGTTAAGGAAACCTTAGGGAACAGTGAATCCAATATGATCGAGTTCACTTTGAAATTTGAGAAGGAGAAACTAAATTCCAATGCATCAGTATTTCAGTGGAATAAAGGAAATTACAATGGCATGAGAGGGGAACTGGCCAAAGTTAACTGGAAAGGGACACCAGCAGGAAGGACAGCAGAGCATCAATGGCTGGAGTTTCTGCGAAAGATGAGGGAAGTGCAAGACAGATATATTCCAGATAAGGAGAAATTTTCGATTGGAAGAAGGACACTACTGTGGCTGACAAGTGAAGTCAGAGCCAAAGTAAAAGCAAAAGAGAGGGCATACAAGGAAGCCAAAGCTAGTGGGAAGATAGAGAATTGGGAAGCTTTTAAAAACTTGCAGAAGGAATCTAAGAAGGTCATTAGGGAGGAAAAGATGAACCATGAAAGGAAGCTGGCGGCTAATATCAAAGAAGTTACTAAGAGCTTTTTTAAGTATATGAAGGATAAAGGAGAGTTGAGGGAAGATAGAAAATGATGCAGATATGACAGAGGAATTGAATGTGTATTTTGCATCAGTCTTCTAAGTGGGAGACATCTGCAGTATACCAGACATTTAAGTGTGTCAGGGAAGTGAAGTATGTGCAGTGAAAATTACGACTGAGACGGTGCTCAGGAAGCTTAATGGTCTGAGGGTGGCTAAATCTCCTGGACCTGATGGAATACACCCTTGGGTTCTGAAGGAAGTAGCTGGAGAGATTGTAAAGGCATTAACAATGATCTTTCAAGAATGGATAGAGGCTGGCATTGTATCCGATGACTGGAAAACTGCAAATGTTACTCCACTATTTAAGAAGGGTGGGAGGCAGCAGAAAGGAAACTATAACCTGTTAGCCTGACATCAATGGTTGGGAAGTTGTTGGAATTGATTGTTAGGGATGAGATTACGGTGTACCTGGAGGCACATGACAAGATAGGCCAAAGCCAGCATGGTTTCCTGAAAGGAAAATCCTGCCTGACAAGCCTACTGTAATTTTTTGAGGAAATTCCAAGCAGAGTAGACAAAGGAGATGCAGTGGATGTGGTGTACTTGGATTTTCAGAAGGCCTTTGACAAGGTGCCGCACATGAGGCTGCTTAGCAAAGTAAGAGCCCATGGTATTACAGGGAAGTTACTAACATGGGTGGAGCATTGGCTGATGGGCAGAAAACAGAGAGTGGGAATTAAGGAATCCTATTCTGGCTGGCTGCCGGTTACCAGTGGAGTTCCACAGGGGTCGGTGTTGGGATCGCTGCTTTTTATGATGTATGTCAATGATTTGGACTATGGGATTAATGGATTTGTGGTTAAATTTGCCAATGATACAAAGATAGGTGGAGGAGCGGGTAGTTTTGAGGAAATAGAGAGCCTGCAGAGAGACTTAGATAGTTTAGGGGAATGGACAAAGAAGTGGCAAATGAAACACAATGTTGGAAAGTGTATGGTCATGCACTTTGGTGGAAGAAATAAATGGGCAGACTATTATTTAGATGGGGAGAGAGTTCAAAATACAGAGATGCAAAAAGACTTGGGCGTCCTTGTGCAGGTTAACCTCCAGGTTGAATCGATGGTGAAGGCGGTGACTGCAATATTAGCATTCATTTCTAGAGATATAGAATATAAGAGCAGGGATGTGATGTTGAGGCTCTATAAGGCACTTGTGAGACCATATTTGGACTATTGTGTGCAGTTTTGGGCTCCTTATTTTTGAAAGGATATACTGACATTGGAGAGGCTTCAGAAAAGATTCACGAAAATGATTCTAGGAATGAATGGGTTACTGTATAAGGAATGCCTGGCAGCTCTTGGGCTGTATACCCTGGAGTTCAGGAGAATGAGAGAGGATCTCACAGAAACATTCTGAATGTTAAAAGGCCTGTGAACAGATTAGATATAGCAAAGTTATTTCCCATGGTAGGAGAGTCTAGGACAAGAGGATATGACTTCATGATTGAAGGAGGCCCATTTAGAACAGAGGCGGAGAAATTACTTTAGTCAGATGGTGGTAAATCTGTGGAATTTGTTGCCATGAGCAGCTGTTGATGCCAAGGCATTGAGTGTATTTAAGGGTGTATTTAAGGCAGAGATAGATAGGTTTTTGATTAGCCAGGGCATCAAAGGGTATGGAGAGAAGGCAGGGGAGTGGAGATGACTGGAAGAATTGGATCAGCCCAAGATTAAATGGTGGAGCAGACGCGATGGACCATATGGCCCACTTCTGGTCCTATATCTTTTGGCCTTATGGAATTTGAATTAAAATTGGTAGCATTATATACAGAGTAAAAAGGTAGCTATGCAGTTTTAATTCAAAGGATGAAAACTGTTGAGAGATCAAATATAGGCAATTAGTAAGTAGTAACCATAGCATGAAGTAAAAATGGAAAATGCTGTAAACAGCAAGCTAACAGAGATAACAGTGTCAATTTCAGATAGACTTGGTTTTACTTGAGATTGTCAGGTGAATTCATCCCTGTTTTCTTTCTCCCTCCTTTATTGAATAGAAGTATTTACTTTTAATCGCAAGAGATTCTGCAGATGTTGCAAATCCAGAACAACACAGGCAAAATCCTGGAGCAACTTGACAGGCCAGGCAGCAATAATGGAGAGGAATAATCAGTCAATGTTCTGGAAGGGAAGGGGGAAGCAAGAAGGTGAAGGGAGTGGAAGGTGTAGAAGCTGGCAGGTGAGCTGATAGGTGAGACTGGGTGAGACGGAAGGTAGGTGGGTGAGGGGGGTTGTTGAATTAGAAGCTGGAAGCGAAGTGATGTGGAAAGCTGAGGAAGAAAGAATCTGATAGAGGAAAGTGGACCATGGGAGAAAATGAAGAAAGTTGGGCATATTCTCCCTGTGATTGTGTTCCATTGTTAATGTATCTGGTGGGAATTGTGGGGAGAACAAAATCAGAATCACGTTTATTATCAACATACATTGTGAAATTTGTTGTTTTGCAACACCAGTGCAGTACATTACAGCAAAAATTACTATGAGTTGCAATAAGAAATGTATAAAAAATAAATAAGTAGTGCAAAAAAGAGAGCACTGTTTTAGTGAGATAGTGTTCACTGGTTCATAGACCACTCAGTAATCTGATGACAGAAGGAAAGAAGCTGTTCCTAAAATGTTGAGTGTGTGTCCTCAGGATCCTGTACCTCCTCCTTGATGGTAGCAGTGAAAAGAGGACAACACCTTTTAACGTATTGCCTTTTGAAGATGTTGTCTATGCTGTGGTGGCTAGTTTCCATGATGGATACAAATCTCTGTAGCTCTTTCTGATCCAGCACATTGGCATCTCCATATCAGATGGTAATAGAACCAGTTAGAATGCTCTCCACTGTACATCTGTAGAAATTTGCTAAGAGTCTTTGGTGACATATCAAATCTCCTTAAATTCTTGATAAAATATAGCCACTGGTGTACCTTCATCTTAATTGCATCAACATGTTGGGCCCAGGATAGATCCTCAGAAATGAGATGAATGTAGAATTGGTGCAAAAAGTGCTTCATGGTAAGCACATTGACTTAGTGGACTGAAAGGCCTGTTTCCATGCTGTGAGCGTGTAATCTTCCTTTTTACGTATTTAGTAAAGTGTATGTAATATTTTATTTCTTTATTGTTTTATGTAGGTGCATAATTTTTCCCTATTCAATTGTTTTAGTCACCCTTTACCATTTTTTAAAATTCTTTGAATGTTTACTTGTGCATTTGTGTGGTTTCCACAGGTAACCAAAGCACCTGAGGAAACTACACGATTATGGACATCATGCAAATTCCAAACAGGCAGCACCTGAGATTGGGATTGAACCTTGGGTCACTGGAGCTGTGAGACAAACACTTCTTGTTTAGATTTATTTCAGTACCTCAGATTCGATGCCAATTATCCAATGACTCACACTCTGTATTAGTAATGACTGATCAAACCCTTTTACTGTCTTGCCAGTGGTTTTCTTCACAATTACTAGTGTCTTTCTGTTGGCAGAAGCTCATCAGTGGTTTTGGTGACTGCTTTGTACAAAATGACTGACTGTTCCATTCATTTCCTGAAGGTAATTTAGCTTTCCTGAGGAATTGCATGGGCAATGCTACATGCATCTATGTAGAGGCATCCATGTTCATCACCATAATCCTTTTGCATAAACTATTCATCACTGCTAGTGCTGGTATGAGGGGAATGCATTGGAAGGGAAAACAATATAAACATTTGTTGATAAGATTATGTGCACAAAGTATTAATGATGTTTTAAGGAATTAACAATAAAATGGCAGCCAGCATTGCAATGATTTATGCAGTACTGATCTATTCTGATGCATTTTATTCCAATAAATGAGTTTAATTTGTATGTTAGTTATAGGGAAGTGTGGGAAAAATCATTTATGTATTATTTCCCACACCTAATAATGAGAAATGGTTTTAGTTCATTTACTGTGCTCGTGAAATTATCCCAAGTATTTGTTCCAGATGAAGACATGAAAGCATATGGAGCATAATTTGTGCCAATAAAGTGCACCATCAAAGAAAATGGATTTTAGTCATATTAGTAAAGAATGTAATTGTAATATTCACTTTTTTCTACCTCCACTTTCCTTTTCTTCCTCCACACTGTCTCTGCCTCTCAAAATTCAATATGCATATTTTGCCTGAGTATATACATGTATAGTTAGCTTTTTGTGGTCAAATTTTGTCACCAAAGGATACCATACAGTTTTGCTGTCACCAGGTTCAGATATGGCCCAATTGCGGAGTGAGAGACACTGAAGCAGGTCAATAGTTCACAGATTTTAATGCGAACGGTGTTGAAGGGGATAGAAAACAATAAATGCTAGGCCAAACAGGGCCATTAGCTACAACTTGCAAATGGAGAACGAAGCCTACACTGCGGCTGAAAAGAACAACTAAGAATAAAACGAATATCGCTAGCCTTCAGAGTCAGTTGACTCGACAGTCCAATTTCTCAGGCAAGGCGGAATGCAAGCTGGCAGCGAAGTGTTGCTGTGTCCAAGTCTCGACAAATATTATGATGGAATGAATGGAGTTAAATACTATCACAATGAAATAATAATTGGTTCACATGTGCATATTCACAAGCGCAATTGCCGTATCTGCTGCCCTGCGGGATCCATGGTTGTAACAGTTGCTGTCGAAGGGAAGCAGCCATTAGGATGGTGTTTGATTTAGAGTTATGAGCTATTACATACCTTGGCAGTAGCTTGTGTAGCAGTCTGTTTGTAATTGAGCTTACTATTTGTATTCAGCTACACTGTTGTCATAAGATATTCAGTAAAGATTCAGTGATAACTAATGCAAATCTTTATACTGTATATACTTTTCTATCCAAAGGCTTACCAGCCCAGATTTTCTGATATATGTGATCTTTATGCCGAAATCATCACCAGTTTAGGATACACAAGTGAGCATGTCGTTGCCACAAGAAATCATTTGCCTGGAAAGAGAAACATGTCTGAATCTCTCAAGGCCAATTCTGAAAGCCAGTTGCTCTATTCCTGAGCAACCTCTACCAATGTTTAAAGGAAAGGATATCATGAAGTGACTGGCAGAGATGAAAGGAAAGAAATTTAGAGATTTAGCTCTGTAGGAAAGTGTCAGATCAGCTTTGGTATCTATCTTCTGTTTGACAATAACTGAAGTGATACTTTGACTCCCCATTGTGAGGAGGGCAGTCTTCTTTGGCACAAGCTTCCACAATTACACAAGCTTGGTCTTACAGCACACCCTTGAGCTGGTGGACACCAGTTGCAGCTTAATTTAATGCAATGTAATGCAACTAAATGTCATTCAAGTAACTTACAAAATACTGGAGGAACTCGGCAAGTCAGGCAGCATCTATAGAGGGGAATAAGTAGCCCATATTTTGGGCCAAGACCCTTCATCAGGAGAATAAAGGGTCAATAGATGCTGCCTGACCTGCTGAGTTGCTCCAGCATTTTGTATGTTGCTCTGGATTTCCAGCATCTGCAGAGTAGTTATAGATATAAACCCATGTTCATAATTGCCTACAATCATTACTGATCTGCTAATACTGGAGATATACTTGCAATGCAATGCCCTGATTTGTCTTTTGTTCCTAAAAACATAACATACCATAAATACTGAAAACAGGCATATCTCTTGACTTGCCTCTTTCAAAAGTAATGAAAGTAGGAGATTCTATGGTGAATCCGTGTATGATAATCGATATCAGGAAAAAGAAATGATGAGCTAATTGAAGGGATTCAATAAAAAAACTTATTTAAACTAATTTAAAAATCCAACCCAGTTACCAAGGAATCCTGGATGTCCATTATAAATTGATGTTCAATAGAATATCTCACTTATGAAATAAATTACATCCATTACTTATTTACATATTTAAATGAAAAGGTCATCTGTTTTAGTTGGACTTCATCTATGAAACTTGAATCTCTAGATTTTATATATACACACACACATATATATTAGTATTATTAAAGTATATCTATGTCACCATATACAATCCTGACATTCATTTCCTTGCGAGCATACTTAGTATATCAATGAACCATAATAGAACCAATGAAAAACTGCCCAACGAGGGTGTTTAACCAGAGTGCAGAAGGCAACAAACTGAGCATAGATGAAGCAGCAATAATAATAAATAAATAAGCAATAAATATTGAGAACGTAAATGAAGAGTGTGTGAAAGTGAGTCCATTGGTCGGGGGAACATTTCAATGATGGACTTGATGGAAGTGAAGCTGAGTGAAACTATCGCCGTTAGTTCAAGAGCCTGATGGTTTAAGAGTAGTGACTGTTCCTGTACCTGGTGATGTGAGTCCTGAGGCACATGTACCTTCTTCCTGATGGCAGCAGCGAGAAGAGAGCATGAGCTGGGTGGTGAGAGTCGCTGATGATGGATGCTGCTTTCCTGCAACGGTGCTCTATGCAGATGAGCCCAATGGTGGGAAGGGCTTTACCCATGGTGGACTGGGCGTATCGACTATTTTTTGTAGGATTTTCTACTCAAGGGAATTGGTGTTTCCCTACCAGGCTGTGATGCAGCCAGTCAAACCCTGGATTCGTGAGAAGATTGAGGAGAGCTGGGCTATCAAAGTTGGGACATACTGATTGGGGATCAGAGTCAAGTGGGTTTTTACAGTGCAGTATTATGCACCTTTGGCCAGTTGTGGTTGATTGGAGGGTTGGGAGGAGTGGTGCAGTTAATGCCATATGGAGATGGAATGTTATGAATAAAAAGCAAGTACAGA
Source organism: Mobula hypostoma (assembly GCF_963921235.1). Classification (NCBI taxonomy): domain Eukaryota; kingdom Metazoa; phylum Chordata; class Chondrichthyes; order Myliobatiformes; family Myliobatidae; genus Mobula; species Mobula hypostoma. The sequence goes on from NC_086111.1 coordinate 17,022,846, forward strand.
ATTGCTCCTAACCTCACGTTATAATGTGAAGATCTTTCTGCCTTGGGAGTGCCCAATGATAGCTACTCCTAGACAGCTGGCTCTAATTTCTTAATAAACCTCAAAATACACCATTGCATGAGGAATGTTAGGCAATTTGATTTCTGGGTGATATTGTTAAAAGCTAGGCAGAAATCAAAGGTGCTTATTTCTACAAGACCAAACTCAAGTGGATTTCCCTGTTTATCAGTGAAATATGTTGTGCTGAACAGAAATTGACATTACTGGCTTGGCCTAACAAGGGAAAATAACAGGCTCAATATTTTGCTGCTTCAGGATATTTTTGGATCTTTGGAAAGCCGAACCACACCGCATCCAATTTCTCATCCAGGTAGGGTACGATGTGCTTCCAAGTCCATCAAACCTGCACACATGGGGCAAGGCAGAGTCATCTGCATGCCCACTGTGCTCCAAGCGAGGAACTCTGGAGCACATCCTCAGTGGCTGTGCAAGGGCACTTGGTGAGGGACGGTACAGGTGGAGGCATGATCAGGTCCTGAAGACCATCCCTGAAGCCGTCAGCGCAGGAGTTGAGTGGGCGAAGCGGTCCCGACCCTCCAAGCAGACCATTGCCTTTGTCAGAGCTGGGGAGCAGCCAATACCTGCCAAAAGAACATCTGCAGGCATTCTGACCTCTGCAAGGGACTGGCAGCTGTTGGTGAACCTCGAAGGGCAGCTGAAGTTCCCCAACCATATCGCAGCCACCACCCTGCGACCAGACATTGTCCTAGTGTCTGAGCCTACTAAGCAAGTTGTGCTGCTGGAGCTGACAGTCCCATGGGAAGATAGCTTGGAGGAGGCCTTTGAAAGGAAGCTCTCCAAGTACGCAGGACTGGTCAGCAACTGTCAGCAGGCTGGATGGAGAGCGAGGTGTCTCCCAGTGGAGGTTGGTTGTAGGGGATTCATAGCCCGTTCTTTAGTTAGGGCCTTCAGTATTTTGGGCATCGAGGGAGAGCCATCTACAGCACCACCGATGCGGCAGAGAGGGCCTCAAGATGGCTGTGGTTCGAAAGAGGGGAGCCATGGAGTCATAAGTAGCTAGCCATCTGGACACAAGCTGGGGTCTGATCAGCCCCGGCTGGGTCACCTGGAGGAGGCTGTATGATGTTGAAAGACCCGAAACACCCGATGATTCCAGGAACATCACTGAAGATGTGTCCAGAAGCATCAATAGATGTACGTACACAGCGGTACTTCTGTCCTAGAGCAATGTGTGATCTTAGCTACACCTTCCAGTATTCACATCTCTTTCCCTGGCAGTTAAGTGCAGACAGGGAATTTTGTATAGATACTGAAAACCTTGCAATGAAAACTTTTAAGAGAAACATTTGTTTATAAAGATAATAAAGAATTGAAGATCAACTTTATTTACCATATACTTGTATTAGGAATATGCTGTGACTCATTGGTGCAAGTTGTAACAAAAATAGCAACATTCAACAATTATGAAGAATAAAAACTATATCAAAAGTTAGAGGTTAAAGTATTGATATGGAATAAAATGTGCATCAATACATAAGTACCAGCGTGTATTTACAATGTAAACAGCATTATAAACCCTGACGAAGGGTCTTGGCCTGAAACGTCGACTGCGCCTCTTCCTATAGATGCTGCTTGGCCTGCTGCGTTCACCAGCAACTTTGATGTATGTTGCTTGAATTTCCAGCATCTGCAGAATTCCTGTTGTTAGCATTATAAACAGTAGTTTAAGTTTCTGCGGTGCAGAGCAGTGACGTGGATAATACATTGAGGGCGTAACTAAAATGGTTGATCAGATAAACTGCAGGAAGAAACTTTTAAGTTGGCATGAAGTTTCTGTTTTAAACCTTATTTGCCTTCCTGCAGTTATACAAGGTCTTGGTGTGACCGTACCTGGAGTCTTCTTGCTAAACTGATTTCTGGAATTAAAAAACATTTTTATAAGAAGAGGAAGATCAAGATAGAGCTAATTATCTTGAATTTAGAAAAAGTAAATGTGACCTCAATGAAAAATGTAGCATTGCAGTTTTAAGAGAGCTTGACATTGGATGTAGGGTGCAAGTTGAATCAAGAGTTAAAATTGGCATGTAGCGAGGGTAATGCTACAGTTGTGAGATCATGGAAACTGTACAGATTGAAAAGGAGGTGGTGCTTGCTGTCTTGAGGAAAATTAAAGTGGATAAATCCCCGGGTCCTGACAGGATGTTCCCTCGGACCTTGAAGGAGACTAGTGTTGAAATTGCAGGGGCCCTGGCAGAAATATTTAAAATGTCACTGTCTACAGGTGAGGTGCCGGAGGATTGGAGAGTGGCTCATGTTGTTCAGTTGTTTAAAAAAGGATCGAAAAGTAATCTGGGAAATTATAGGCCGGTAAGTTTAACATCGGTAGTAGATAAGTTATTGGAGGGAGTACTAAGAGACAGAATCTACAAGCATTTGGATAGACAGGGACTTACTAGGGAGAGTCAACATGGCTTTGTGCGTGGTAGGTCATATTTGACCAATCTGTTGGATTTTTTCGAGGAAGTTACCAGGAAAGTGGATGAAGGGGAGGCAGTGGATATTGTCTACATGAACTTCAGTAAGGCCTTTGACAAGGTCCCGCGTGGGAGGTTAGTTAGGAAAATTCAGTAGCTAGGTATACATGGAGAGGTGGTAAATTGGATTAGACATTGGCTCAATGGAAGAAGCCAAAGAGGGGTAGTAGAGAATTGCTTCTCTGAGTGGAGGCCTGTGACTAGTGGTGTGCCACAGGGATCAGTGCTGGGTCCATTGTTATTTGTCATCTATATCAATGATTTGGATGATAATGTGATAAATTGGATCAGCAAATTTGCTGATGATACAAAGATTGGAGGTGTAGTAGACAGTGAGGAAGGTTTTCAGAGCCTGCAGAGGGACTTGGACCAGCTGGAAAAATGGGCTGAAAAATGGCAGATGGAGTTTAATACAGACAAGTGTGCGGTATTGCCCGTTGGAAGGACAAACCAAGGTAGAACATACAGGGTTAATGGTAAGGCACTGAGGAGTGCAGTAGAACAGAGGGATCTGGGAATACAGATACAAAATTCCCTAAAAGTGTCGTCACAGGTAGATAGGGTCGTAAAGAGAGCTTTTGGTACATTGGCCTTTATTAATCAAAGTATTGAGTATAAGAGCTGGAACATTATGATGAGGTTGTACAAGGCATTGGTGAGGCCGAATCTGGAGTATTGTGTTCAGTTTTGGTCACCAAATTACAGGAAGGATATAAATAAGGTTGAAAGAGTGCAGAGAAGGTTTACAAGGATGTTGCCGGGACTTAAGAAACTCAGTTACAGAGGAAGGTTGAATAGGTTAGGACTTTATTCCCTGGAGCGTAGAAGAATGAGGGGAGATTTGATAGAGGTATATAAAATTATGATGGGTATAGATAGAGTGAATGCAAGCAGGCTTTTTCTACTGAGGCAAGGGGAGAAAAAAAAAACCAGAGGACATGGGTTAAGGGTGAGGGGGGAAAAGATTAAAGGGAACATTAAGGGGGGCTTCTTCACACAGAGAGTGGTGGGAGTATGGAATGAGCTGCCAGACAAGGTGATAAATGTGGGTTCTTTTTTTAACATTTGAGAATAAATTGGATAGGTACATGGATGGGAGGTGTATGGAGGGATATGGTCTGTGTGCAGGTCAGTGGGACTAGGCAGAAAATGGTTCGGCACAGCCAAGAAGGGCCAAAAGGCCTGTTTCTGTGCTGTAGTTTTTGTATGGTTGTCATGGGGGATTTCAACATGCAGGTAGACTGGAGGAATCAGGTTGGTACTGGACCCCAGAAGGGGGAGTTTGTGGAGTCCCTCCAAGATGGATTCTTGGAACAGCTTGTACTGGAGCCTGCCAGAGAGAAGGCAATTCTAGATTTAGTGTTGTGCAATGAACCGGATTTGATTAGGGACCTCAAGGTAAAGGAGCCATTAGGAGGTAGTGACCATAATATGATCAGTTTTAATCTAAAGATTGAGAGAGAGAAGGGAAAATCGGAAGTGTCAGTATTACAGTTGAACAAAGGGAGCTATGGGGCTATGAGGGGGGAGCTGGCCAAAGTTCAATGGAACAATACCCTAGCAGGGATGACAGTGGAACAACAATGGCAGGTATTTCTGGGAATAATGCAGAAGGTGCAGGATCAGTTCATTCCAAAGAGGAAAAAAGATCCTAAGGGAAGTAAGGGGAGGTTGTAGCTGACAAGGGAAGTAAAGGACAGTACAAAAATAAAAGAGAAGTATAACATAGCAAAGATGAGTGGGAAGCCGGAGAATTGGAAAACTTTTAAAGAGCAACAGAAGATAACTAAAAAGGTAATACACGGAGAAAAAAATGAGGTACAAAGGTAAATAGCCAAGAATATAAAGGAGGATAGTAAAAGCTTCTTTAGGTATGTGAAAAGGAAAAAATAGTTAAAACCAAAATTGGGCCCTTGAAGACAGAAAAGGGTGAATTTATTATGGGGAACAAGGAAATGGCAGACAAGTTGAACAGGTACTTTGGATCTGTCTTCACTAGGGAAGACAAACAATCTCCCAGATATAATAGTGGCGAAAGGACCTAGGGTAATCGATGAACTGAAGGAAATTTATATTAGGCAGGAAATGGTGTTGTAGTAGAGCTACTAGGACTTTATGTTTCAATCCCTATGGTAAGTTGGCACTCTCGATGTTGGCAGTGGGCTTGGAGTGGTGACAAGGAGGGAGGGTAGGTACGTCATTGGGGTCATCATGTGGGCACCCTCCTTCTTTGACGTTTCGTTGATAAGCCCACGACGTCTCCAGAGGGCTGTACGGTGCTACCTGGCATCCCAGATACACCCCCCCTCAGTTCCATATAGTGGCGGCGCCAGGGAATTTTTCTTGCTGGTGCTACAGTGGAGCTGAATTATTCAGTGATGGTGCTAAGGGATATACTGTGTGCTAAACACAAAATAATCTGCAGATGCTGGGGTCAAAGCAACACCCACAACATGCAGAAGGAATTCAGCAAGTCGAGCAGCATCCGGGAAAATGATCAGTCAATGTTTCGGGCCGGAACCCTTTGTCAGGACTGTAGAGGCAAGGGGCAGAGGCCCTATAAAGAAGGTGGGAGGAGGGTGGGAAGGAGAAGGCTGGTAGGTTCCAGGTGAAAAACCAGTAAGGGGAAAGATAAAGGGGTGGGGGAGGGGAAGCAGGGAGGTGATAGGCAGGAAAGGTGAAGGAATAGGGGAAAACACAATGGGTAGTAGGAGGCGGAACCATGAGGGAGGTGATAGGCAGCTGCGAGAGGGGGCAGAGGGACATAGGGATAGAGGAAGGGAGGGGGAGGGAATTACCGGAAGTTGGAGGATTCTATGTTCATACCAAGAGGCTGGAGACTACCTAGACGGTATATGAGGTGTTGCTCCTCCAACCTGAGTTTAGCCTCAACATGGCAGTAGAGGAGGCCATGTATGGACATATCTGAATGGGAGTGGGAAGCAGAGTTGAAGTGGATGGCTACTGGGAGATCCTGTCTGCTAATATGTATTCGCAATGCCAGACGTGTGGCATTCAAAAGTCAGTTTCAAGCATTATATCTCTACTATAAATACCTCTGTTGATTCACAAGCAACAGCAATTGATAGATGCAAACAACGGGAATTCTGCAGATGCTGTAAATTCAAGCAACACACATCAAAGTTGCTGGTGAACGCAGCAGGCCAGGCAGCATCTCTAGGAAGAGGTACAGTCGACGTTTCAGGCAGAGACCCTTCGTCAGGACCAACTGAAAGAAGAGTTAATAAGAGATTTGAAAGTGGGAGGGGGAGGGGGAGATCCAAAGTGATAGGAGAAGACAGGAGGGGGAGGGATGGAGCCTCGAGCTGGACAGGTGATTGGCAAAGGGGATATGAGAGGATCCTGGGACAGGAGGTCCGTGGAGAAAGAGAGGGAGAAAAAGGAGAGAGAGAGAGAGAGAGAGAGAGGGAGAGAAAGAATGTGTGTATAAAAATAAATAACAGATGGGGTACGAGGGGGAGGTGGGGCATTAGCGGAAGTTAGAGAAGTCAATGTTCATGCCATCAGGTTGGAGGCTACCCAGACGGAATACAAGGTGTTGTTCCTCCAACCTGAGTGTGGCTTCATCTTTACAGTAGAGGAGGCCGTGGATAGACATATCCGAAAGGGAATGGGATGTGGAATTAAAATGTGTGGCCACTGGGAGATCCTGCTTTCTCTGGCAGACAGAGCGTAGGTGTTCAGCGAAACGGTCTCCCAGTCTGCGTCGGGAGATGTCCTCCTTTTTTAAAGAAAGGGGTTTTTTCTTTAAAAAACTCTGCTCTCAAACGCATCTACCCCATTTCACGCACATCTGCTCTCACTCCATCCTCCTGCCACCCCACTGGGAATAGGGTTCCCCTGGTCCTCACCTACCACCCCACCAGCCTCCGGGTCCAACATATTATTCTCTTTAACTACCACCACCTCCAACGGGATCCCGCCACTAAGCACATCTTTCCCTCCCCCCTCCCCCGCTTTCCGCAGGGATCGCTCCCTACGCGACTCCCTTGTCCTTTCGTCCCCCCCATCCCTCCCCACTGATCTCCCTCCTAGCACTTATCCGTGTAAACGGAACAAGTGCTACACATGCCCTTACACTTCCTCCCTTACCACCATTCAGGGCCCCAAACAGTCCTTCCAGGTGAGGCGACACTTCCTTTGTTGGCTGGGGTGATATACTGCGTCCGGTGCTCCCGATGTGGCCTTCTATATATATATATATATATATATATATATATATATATATATATAGGCGAGACCCGACACAGGCTGGGAGACCGCTTTGCTGAACACCTACGCTCTGTCCGCCAGAGAAAGCAGGATCTCCCAGTGGCCACACATTTTAATTCCACATCCCATTCCCATTCTGACATGTCTATCCACGGCCTCCTCTACTGTAAAGATGAAGCCACACTCAGGTTGGAGGAACAACACCTCATATTCCGTCTGGGTAGCCTCCAACCTGATGGCATGAACATTGACTTCTCTAACTTCTGCTAATGCCCCACCTCCCCCTCGTACCCCATCCGTTATTTATTTTTATACACACATTCTTTCTCTCATTCTCCTTTTTCTCCCTCTGTCCCTCTGACTATACCCCTTTGCCCATCCTCTGGGTCTCCCCGCCCCCCCCCCCCGTCTTTCTCCCTGGGTCTCCTGTCCCATGATCCTCTCATTACTCCTTTGCCAATCACCTGGCCGGCTCTTGGCTCCATCCCTCCCCCTCCTGTCTTCTCCTATCATTTTGGATCTCCCCCTCCCCCTCCCACTTTCAAATCTCTTACTAGCTCTTCCTTCAGTTAGTCCTGACGAAGGGTCTTGGCGTGAAATGTCGACTGTACCTCTTCCTAGAGATGCTGCCTGGCTTGCTGCGTTCACCAGCAATTTTGATGTGTGTTGCAGCAATTGATAGATATAATATAGAAGTGAACTGTGACAGTGTCAACAGCATCAGAGACAACCCGGGCTACACAGAGGATAAACAAACAAACCAACAGAGCATCCGAACCACAGCGCACAACATGAATCATGCACCAATCCCGCAATCAGCATCAAATGCGTGCTTTTCAACTGAAAAACACAACACTAACCCACAATGTCCACTGCTATTCGCATTAAATAGACTGGCAATGCCAGAAGATACACTGTTATTAAATTCAAATAAGGCAAACAACAGATGCAGGGCTTTACCAGGAGTTGGACAAATCGTACTCTGACCATGCAATACCTCAGTTAATTCGGCTACTGAATTTAAAACAAAAATCAACAGAATCACCGCTTGGAAGTTTAAGCAAAACCAGTAGGCTTAATAGCAGTAAATGTAATATTTTAGGATTTGCAGGAAACCTCCTAATAATGATCAGCATTAGTCTTGGCCCAATTTTTTTTTTAAATAAATCAACTGCACTTACCAATTGATGTTTTCAGAGAAGCACAATCCATCTGTTGTTGTGATTGGTGGTGAAAGCATCAATGGTTTTCTGGATGTCAAGTGCTTTGGCCCTCCGGCTGTTTCTGGCCAACAGGGCCAAGTTGCCATTCCGAGCGTCGCCGCTGCTGTTCCTTAGATAGTTTTTGAGGCATCTGAGGCAAGAGAAACTCCGTCATCAAAGGATGTGACAGGTGTGTGTTCGGTTTGGGCCTCAACCACAAAATCATGTAGGCGGCGGGGTGGCTGGGCCTGTTTCCTTTCATGTAGTCTGCTCTGTATTCCGGCCTTGACGCACAGGTTCCAAGCTCTTGCCTGTATTTCACTCGATGATTCCTCTCCCTGTTCTGCTGAGAGTGCATCGATAATAGACTGAGCCAAGTCCACAGCGGATGAGAGCTCCAATCTGGGAGATTGTAGCTGGTCTGACATGAACTTGGTGACTCGGAATAAATCCTCAGAGTGAGAAGTAAAGCAAACTGCTCGTCACTCAGTCCATTTACAGCTCTGGCCTCCGTTTTCCTCCGTGCATTTGGTTGACCCATAATATCCTGTAGTGCAGCGGTCCCCAACCACCAGGCCGCGGACTGGTACTGGGCCACAGAGCATGCGCTACCGGGCCGCGAGGAAGCGATATGAATTGGTCAGCTGCACCGTTCCTCATTCCCTGTCACGGCCACTGATCAGCCATTACGCATGCGAGGTCATGACCCGCTTGTCATCCGTGTCAGGGCAGGAAGGCGATCAACTCCTTGAGCTTGCAAATGACGATGGGCTGAAAAGTATGTTTGACATAACATCTCTGTCGGCATTTTGGATCAAAGTCAAGGCTAAATATCCTGAGATAGCCACGTTGCTTTCATTTCCAACATTTTTCTGCGAAGCAGAGTTTTCTGCAATGAATGCAATGAAAACTAAACTGCGGAATAGACTGGACATCAGGAACCCTCTTCGAGTATCGCTGTCTCCCATCACCCCTCGATAGGACCGTCTTGTTGCAGGGAAACAAGCCCAGGGCTCCCACTGATTCAGCGATATTGGTGTGTTGCAATGATTTTATATATTCATACGGGGAAAATATGTGCTGTGCGTTTAATATCCAAATATTACTTAAAATGTTATGATGCTATTGACTTATAAGTGACCTATATAACCATATAACAATTACAGCATGGAAACTGGCCATCTCGGCCCTTTTAGTCCATGCCGAACGTTACTCTCACCTAGTCCCACCGACCTGCACTCAGCCTGTAACCTTCCATTCCTTTCCTGTCCATATACCTATCCAATTTTTCTTTAAATGATCATATCGAACCTGCTTCTGCCACTTCTACTGGAAGTTCGTTCAACACTTCAAGCTCCCCTGATAATTGACTTATCATTATATCCATGCGAGGAATATATGCGCTGTGTGTTTAATATTAAATTCATTAGATAAACCCTTTTAGAAACAAAATAGAGTGTATTACCCACTTATCACCTATATTCCAGTAGTGATTAACACCCAACCCCATGAACAGAATTGCTTGGGGTGGGGGGGGGGGGGGAGAGAGAGAGAGAGAGAGAGGAATCGGCAGGTCACAACGCGCATGCACATTGGTGCCCGCGCAAGGCTTCATGGTCATTGTAGTCTTTTGGGTAAACAATGCATTTGACTGCTACTCTTGTTCGTTGGCAAACCTACCACCCCCCCCCCACCCTGGTCGGCCGGTCCGCAAGAATATTGTCAATATTAAACCGGTCCGCAGTGCAAAAAAGGTTGGGGACCCCTGCTGTAGTGTATCTAGAATGGCAGGGAGTGATTTCCTTATAGCCCAAAAGCTGTATACTGCCATGCCCAGCGTGTATCTGACAATTTCTTCAACTCCATGGTCTGTGCAGTTGATTCCAGTTCTCTGTTTCTTCATGAAAAGATCATGGGCAACAGAGTTTGAAAAGAAATTGTAAAGCAGCTGCACAGTTTCAAACAAAAACTCACCCGTCTGTTTGTTGTACATTGATCACAACATCCACTAAAACAAGATTAAGTCTGTGAGTATGGCAGTGTGTGTGTGTATATATTATATATATAATGCCTGCGGGACCTCTTTCCTGAACCTCACTTGTATCCCGTTATTGCACCCTGACATCACTGCCATCCCGCCATAACACTGACCTTTACACACGTTCTTATCAATAACACGCTGGGCGAGTGTCTGTTCATTGCTTTTAAGAAGCAACTCTGTGTCAACCCTTCTGCTGGAGTGAAGTGCAAGAATTCATCAAGCACTGGTTCGTTATTCAAATACTGCACCACCACTGATATTTGCTCCTTTTTACTCAAGTCTTTACTTTCATCCACCATGATGGCAAAATGTTCAGCCTCCTTGATTTCTGCACTTATTTGACATTTGACCATATCTGCCATAATTTCATTTTGGATATCGTGATGGGTGTTTTTTTTGCATTTCCGGTATTGTCCTCCATTTTTTTTAAATCTAGAGTCCTATCACACTGTCCAATTACAATGAGCAAGTCTATAAAGTTTCCCCTATTGCCAGATCCATCATCCTCTTGGTGTCCTCGCTGGGCAATGCCTTGGCACGCAGTATGGCGTAGAGACTCAACCACTGCTCTCATATACTCACCATTTTCTTGGACAATCTTTGCCTGTCCTTTGTCAAGCATATTTCCCAATCTTCAACTATCTTGTTTTCTCAAACTGAATTCGGCCCATGCCTCCATAGCAAACTTATGAGCTGCACTTACATGGTGGGTTATGAAAGCTCTTGTAGCTTTCCGCCAGTTGCGGTAACTGGTGATAGTGAAGGTAGACTCAGAATGGAACCCATGTCCTCCACACAGGAAATGCCTGCATGCGAAGCAGAACATAGTATCTTTCGTGATCGAATATTCCAGTCAGTCAAACCAGCCATGAATAAAACTCCTCTGCTGATTGCCAAACTGTTGTGAGCAGCGAAGGGTACTTTTTCAATGCTTTCCAACGGGGTTCTTCCTCAGGCTGCTGGCTAACATCACTAACAGAATTCCCACTAGCCCCAAGAACAGCTTCATCCACGTTCTCTTCCGAATCCCGCTCCATTTCTTGCTCCTCTACTTCGCCTTCACACTCCTTCGATGAACTGCTGTCGTCCTCATCCCCACTTACTTCTTTCTGCATGTCACTTTTAATTAAGACAGGCTCAGGCTGAGACACCACTGATTCCTCTGGATGAGGTCGTTTTCTCACTAAAAATCGATCCATTTTTCACGCTGGCCAAAGTAATGCATGTGCCAGGCCCACGCTAGCTTGTAAAAGCACAGGGTGTGTGTGGGGTGTGTGTGTCATCCTTTAGTCTCACGAGACCATGGATCTGCGTCTGGATGTATACTATCAATCTCTCACGTGAGTGAGTGACATCACCACCTTAAGTAATCTTAGATCAGCTTAACTGATCTGAGGACAGCAATGGCAAGACATTGACAGCAAATGAATAAGCAGAAGTATAGAGTGGAGAAATTTCAGTTAATTTCTTGGTAGTGTTATGGTGGTGCTATTGTAATTTCTGGTGGTGCTATAGCACCAACTAGCACCACCTTAGCGCTGCCCCTGGTTCCGTACCCTCCTGTCTTCATCTTGCAGCCCAGTTGTTGTCTTTCCTTTTAATCTAAATCCAATTGCTGCTTTTTTCTGCTGCGTTTGAGAAGGACTTGATTGCTTGTTGGAGAGAGTGACCCCTCACCCCCATCTTCTTCAATAACTGGTTGTAGATGTAGCAACGAATCCCCTGCATCCCACTTCTACAGGGAAAATTTGGTCTTCCAGCCATTCTGGGCAGCTTCCATTGCCAGTTCAGAGTACTTGGCCTTTTTCCTCTCATAAGCTTCTTCAACACCATCCATCTTCCCATGGTACTGTCAATTCCACAACATATGCCAGCTTGGCTGTTGTGGACCACAGGACCATGTCTGGCCAGAGTGTTGTAGCCGCAATGTCTGGGAGAAACACAAGCTTTTTTCTTTTCTCCCCCCAAGTCCACGTCCATTTTCCAATCCCAAGCAACCTGCAGAATGCTTACATCTTTTGACTATTGGGTCTGAAGGCTGATAAGTCCCCGGGACCTGATAGTCTGCATCCCAGGGTGCTTAAAGAGGTGGCTTTAGAAATCATGGACGCATTGGTAATCATTTTCCAAATTTCTATAGATTCAGGATCAGTTCCTGTGGATTAGAGGGTGGCTAATGTTGTCTCACTTTTCAAGAAAGGAGGGAGAGAGAAAACAGGGAATTATAGACCGGTTAGCCTGATGTCGGTGGTGGGAAAGATGCTGGAGTCAATTATAAAAGATGAAATTACGACACATTGGGGTGGCAGTAACAGGATAGGTCCGAATCAGCATGGATTTACGAAGGGGAAATCATGCTTGACTAATCTTCTGGAATTCTTTTTGAGGATGTAACTATGAAAATGGGCAAGGGAGAGCCAGTGGATGTAGTGTACCTGGACTTTCAGAAAGCCTTTGATAAAGTCCCACATAGGAGATTAGTGGGCAAAATTAGGGCACATGGTATTGGGGGCAGAGTACTGACATGGATTGAAAATTGGCTGGCTGACAGGAAACAGAGTAGCGATTAACGAGTCCCTTTCAGAATGGCAGGCAGTGACCAGTGGGGTACCGCAGGGTTCAGTGCTGGGACCGCAGCTGTTTACAATATACATTAATGATTTAGATGAAGGGATTAAAAGTAACATTAGCAAATTTGCAGATGACACAAAGCTGGGTGGCAGTGTGAAATGTGAGGAGGATGTTATGAGAATGCAGGGTGACTTGTACAGGCTGGGTGAGTGGGCGGATACATGGCAGATGCAGTTTAATGTGGATAAATGTGAGGTTATCCACTTTGGTGGTAAGAACGGGAAGGCAGATTATTATCTAAATGGAGTCAAGTTAGGAAAAGGGAAAGTACAACAAGATCTAGGCGTTCTTGTACATCAGTCACTAAAAGCAAGCATGCAGGTACAGCAGGCAGTGAAGAAAGCTAATGGCATGCTGACCTTCATAACAAGGGGAATTGAGTATAGGAGCAAAGAGGTCCTTCTGCAGCTGTACAGGGCCCTGGTGAGACCACACCTGAAGAGTTGTCTGCAGTTTTGGTCTCCAAATTTGAGGAAGAACATTCTTGCTATTGAGGGAATGCAGCATAGGTTCACAAGGTTAATTCCCAGGATGGCAGGACTGTCATCTGTTGAAAGATTGGAGCGATTGGGCTTGTATACACTGGAATTTAGAAGGATGAGAGGGGATCTGATTGAAACATATAAGATTATTAAGGGATTGGACACGCTGGAGGCAGGAAGCATGTTCCCGCTGATGGGTGAGGCCAGAACCAGAGGCCACAGTTTAAGAATAAGGGGTAGGGCATTTAGAACAGAGTTGAGGAAAATCTTTTTCACCCAGAGAGTGGTGGATATATGGAATGCTCTGCCCCAGAAGGCAGTGGAGGCCAAGTCTCTGGATGTTTTCAAGAAAGAGATGGATAGAGCTCCTAAAGATAGTGGAATCAAAGGTTATGGGGATAAGGCAGGAACTGGATACAGATTGTGGATGATCAGCCATGATCACAGTGAATGGCAGTGCTGGCTCGAAGGGCCAAATGGCCTACTCTTGCACCTATTGTGTATTGAATGCTGAGAAGCTCTTTCCTTTGTATGCTAAGTCTAAGATGAAGGTTTATAATCTCAGGATAGGAACATCCATCAGGACTATGGTGAAGGAAAACTTATTTATACAAGGGCAGATGGGGCTCATCAAACGGGAACTCTGGAGAAGGAAAACTCCGATCTCAAGCCTCCGCAGCTTTGCGGATATACCTATTCATATCATAGGAAGTGCGTCAGGAATACTACCTTAAGTTCAACGCTGACTGGTAACTCCTGTGACACCATTGGTGCCAAATTGTATCGGTCTCTGCCATTTCTTTGGGTTCATTAGTTGCTTGGAGAGGGAGAGCCTGCTGTGTGAGCAACAGCTTTTTCTCCATATTTTACTGCCCTGGCTTGACTATCAACTTCGATGGCTAGGATGCAACATTCATGGTCGACCCTGACCAACAGAGGTGAAGAAGAACAAGCGGCTGTGAACTTTTGGACTCATGTACATTAAAAAAACATTGGATTCTCAATGAATGATTGTATCAAAAATTGGTAGCATTAGTTTTACAAGCATTAATGGAATGGATAAGTGGACAAAAAAATTTAGCCATGAACCTATAGACTGGTGGAGCAGGTTCAATAAACATAATCTATTCCTGCTCCTGTTCTTATATTCTAACCTCAGGAGAAATTTCTTAGGAGTCTCTAGTGGCAAGAGGAAATGATGACAACATTTGGAATTCACCTAATATAAATTTCAGGATTTTTCAGAGGAAATTTAGCTCATGGAATGGAATACTGTAGCAGATTTGAACTGTTCTGGACAATAAGAGAGATGGAAAAGAAAGGGTATTCAAGTGTTAGTGTTTTGGCAGCTAAGCTGCTGTTGGTAAAGGATCTGCAAATATTGAGAGGAACACAGGGTCCACAGAGGCTTAAAGGTGTTATAATAGCATTATTTATATAATGCTTTTTTGATTATATCAAATAGAGATATAGGAAGATAAGGCTATGCAACACTTTTAAATGTAAGGTTTTCTGGACACGAAAGCAGGTAAGTTGATGATACAAAGTAGAATGTTAGAGTCTGGTTGGGAGAGAGCACTGATTAGACCAAGCTATTAGCTGTAATATGGATGAGAATTAGGCTATTGCAGAAACAGGAGAGCAATATTAGAGAAAGTTTAATTTTTGTAACATTCTTTTAAAGTCAGTATTAATTACAATTAATTTATAATTACTCAAGTACATTTGAAGTGAAATCAGTATTATAACCTATGAAAAGCTGCAGCAAATTTGAAGAGAATTAAGGTACATATTACAATATTGTCTAAACAATACCAAATAATCATTTTTAAGTAGATCTGAATTGGCCTGTAATGCATGGTCAACCATGGTGCAGCTGGCACTCTGGATTCAGTTACAACCCTACTTCAAATGCATGTGTTTCATTTTGAGCATAAATTACCTCTTTACCCTTGTTCACAGACAAGAGAATATCTGCAGATGCTGAAATCCAAGCAACACTCTCAAAATATTGGAGGATCTCAGCAGGCCAGGCAACATATTTGGAAAAGGGAACAATTGACATTTTGGGCTAAGACCCTTCAGCAGGACCCATCAGGAGGGTGTCGGCCTGAAATGTCAGCTGTACTCTTCTCCATAGATGTTGGCTGGCCTGCTGAGTTCTTCACCCTTGTTACTGGATTGTTAATGATCAGTCAAATAATACTTATTTTTAAAGTTCAGTGTACAATTTATTAACAATTGTATATGTCATCATATAAAACCCTGAGATTTGTTTTCTTGTGGGCATCCTGTAAATCCACGAAACGTTGTAGAATCTTTGAAAGGCTGCACCCAACGAGGGACTAACAGCCAGTGTGCAGAAGACAATAAACCTTGCAGATACAAAAGCAAAAAATAATAATAAACACACAAGCAATAAACAGTGAAAACATGAGATAAGATCATTGCAAATAACTCCATAGAGTGTGGGAACAGTTCAGTGATGGGGCAAGTGAAATTATCATTGCTGGTTCAAGAGCCTGATTGTTGAGGGATATAATAACTGTTCCTGAACCTGGTGGTGTGGGTCCTGAGGCTCCTGTGCCTTCTTCCTGATGGCAGTAGTGCAAAGAGAGTATGGTCTGAGTGGTGAGTGTCCTTGATGATTGATGCTGCTTTGCTGCCATAGCGCTCTATGTAGTTGCACGGAATGGTGGGGATAGCTTTACCCATGATTGCCTGGACTATATCTGAACCACAATAAAACTGGAAGGGCCTGTAGCCTGATAAAAAGATGGCAAGATGGGTAGGAATTTTAAATAGTGAAATAAAGTTACATCCTGGATTGCAGACATAGCTTGCATACCTTTGCAGATAAGGTGGAAAGGAAAAGGCACATGCTACACACCATAAGTGCCAGGAATGCCTCCAGAGCTGAAGAAAAGCATCACTGAACTGGTGTGGCCACTGAGATGTGTTCTAAGAGTATATTTCACAAGAGTGTTGGCAGATTTCCTCCCTTGAAGGGTATATGAACACAAGAAATAAGATATTTTGTAAGGTAGATGAGGGGTAACCAATGGATTGGTGAATTTGGATTACAGTAGATTTCTGATAAGATCCCAAACAGAATATTAGTCAACACTTGGGAACAGGGGGATAATATACTCACATGGATTGAGAGTTGGTTAACAGCTAGGAAATAAAGAGTAGGAATAAATAGGCCCTTCACAAACTGGCAGCCTGTGAACGGTGGGGTGCCCAGGAAATGAGGACATGAATAAAGAGTTTACTGCAGTTATGCAGAGTCTTGCTGAGATCACAGATGGAGTGCTGTGCACAATGTTGATCTGCTTACCTAACAGTAAAATTTCAGCAAGTGTTTCTGGAGATTGAAGCTCTCACATATGAGGAGAGATTGAATAATCTAGGTTGCTATTCTCTTGTATTTAGAAGAATGAAAAGTGATCTCATTGACTATACATAATTTTTACGGGTCGCAGGGGGGTGGATATAGCTGGATGTTTCCTCTGGTTGAAGAATTTAGAATCAGAGGTCACTGTCTTGAATAAAGTGTAGGTCATTTATTACTGAAATGCAGAGGAATTTCTTCAATCAGTGAAACTAGACTTTTCTACCTTAATGAGCTGTGCAGACTCAATCATTGATTGCATACTGAGATCAAAAGACATTTGGATATCACAGGAATGAAGGGATATGCCAATAAATCAGACCAAGGGTGCTGATATAGAAGGTCCTGCACAACTTTGTTAAATGTCAGAAGATCAAGTGGCTGAAAGTCCTGCCACTTGTGCCCAATTCCAGTGGTAACTGACTAGTTACAGGCTACAAACCTGAGAAGGACCTGTTAATTCATAAAAATTGTTTTCTATATGTTAAAGCCTGTAAAAAGTAGTGTATACAAGCCCTCCACATCATTTAGCTGATCTGTAAGGAGCACTGCCACAAGAAAGCAGCATCCATCATCAAGGACCCCCATCATCCTGGTCATACTTTCTTCTTGTTACCATCATTGGGCAGGAAGAGCAGTAGCCTTAGATCCCACACCACCAGACTCAGGAACGGTTATTACCCTGCAGTCATCAGGCTCCTAAATGAGCATAGATAACTTTACTCACCTCAACAATGAACTGATTCTATACCCTATGAACTCACTTTCAAAGATTCCACAATTCATTATTATTATTGTTATTATTATTTTCTATTTATTTTTTCTCAGCTCAGCTGGTAAAACCTGAGGAACGGGCATGCTCATTTATCAGCTGCTAGGAACTTTTGGACTATTCTCATGGTGTTTAGTTTTGTGGCTTTCTGAAGATTTACATAGATATTGCTGTGTAGACCTAATTGTTTAATGCTATTCTGTACTGCCTTTGGGATGACAACAGTTGTAGATATTACTATTGGGACAAGTATGTGTGTGTGTGTATGTATATTATATATATATATATATATATATATATATATATATATATATACACACACACACACACACACACAGTTCATGTTCAGAAGTCTTTCAATTTCCTCTTAGTTCAGCAGATTTCTTGTGTTTTTCACATTGATTTCTGTAAGTTGTGTGTGTTTGGAATAGTTATTAAATAAGTTGTCCTTGCTTGTTTAGCCTGTATTATATCTGGACAGTTATTATGGATTGTTCTATCTGTAATAACTGATCAGTTGTAATATAATTTATAGTATTCTGATTCTAAAACTGGAACAGGCTTGTATTTATAGTAAGGTGTGATTTCATTTATGTGTGTTTTTTTTGGTATTTGCACAATGTGGTCTTTTCTACATTGGTTGTTTGACAGTCTGTTTATGCGTAGTATTTCATTGATTCTATTGTATTTCTTTATTCTTCTGCAAATGTCTGCAGCAAAATGAATCTCAGTGTTGCATATGGTGACATATGTGTACTTTAATAATAAATTTACTTTGAACTTTGTTAATGAGTTCTCACAACATGAATATCTTACCCACAGTTCCTTGTGTTATGGTTGTGGACCAACTTTTGACATGGGACCTTAGTGAAAGCCTTCTAAAAATCTGACACCAGATCCACTACTTCCACCCCACCCCATCTACTCCACAAGATACAGTACTGTGCAAAAGTCGTAGGCACATATAGGGTGCCTAAGACTTGCACAGTACTGTAGTAATTTTATGTATTGCACTGTACTGCTGCCACAAAAATAAATCTAATGACATGTGAGTGATGATAAACCTAATATTGATACGAGTCTCTATTGTGGACTGAGAGTGAGAAGAGGGCAAGGAGAGTGGAATCATGGTGGGAAAAGGGGAAGAAAAAGGGGAAGGAGCAGGTAGGACCAGAGAAACATCCTGTAATGATCAATAAATCAATTGTTTGGATTCAAATGACCTTGCCTGGTATCTCAGGGGTGGGTGTGTCTGCACTCCTACCAACCCCCCACCCCCACACTTCTCCTCTGCCACCTGTCCCACACCCCTTCTGCCATCTTTGCCATTCTCTGCTCCCACCAGATATACAAAATTGCCTAGAGCTCCATATCGACAAATACAGTACTGTGCAAAAGTCTTGGGCGCCCTAATTTGGCATACCCTAGGCACAGTACTGAATATATTTATAAAAGCTCTAATAGGGTAGTCAACCATGATTTCCGTTTCATAAACCTATGTTCACTTTGCTCAATCATATTATTACTTTCTAAGTATTTTAAAATCAGTTTTTATAAGATATTCTTCATTTTCCCCAAATACAGTGTCATACTAAGAAGTGAGCATTTCCCTGTTTTTTTCCCCTGTCTCCTTTCTAAAGCCACACTTGCTGTTTCCAGTCTGTGTCAACTATTCCAGAATCTGTACAATTTTGGACAATGATTATCAGAAAATCCTTTATTCCATAGCCATTCTTTCCAAACTTGGAGTAAATCATAAGGTGCTTGGGGTATTTATCAAGCTCGTAGAACATAGAATACAACAGCGCAGTATAGGCCCTTCAGCCTACAATGCTATGCCAATCTTTTAACCTACTTTAAGATCAATCTCGCAAACACGAGGAAATCTGCAGATGCTGGAATTTCAAGCAACACACATCAAAGTTGCTGGTGAACGCAGCAGGCCAGGCAGCATCTCTAGGAAGAAATACAGTCGACGTTGAAGGGTCTCACCCAGAAATGTCGACTGCACCTCTTCCTACAGATGCTGCCTGGCCTGCTGCATTCACCAGCAACTTTGATGTGTGTTGCTTAAGATCAATCTAACTCTTTCCTCATATATAGTTCCCCATGTTTCTATCATCCAAGTGCCTAACTAAATGTCTCTAATGTATCTGGCTCTATAACCACACTGGCAGGGTGTTCTATGCACTCACCACTCTCTGTGTAAAGAATTTATCTCTGACATCCCCCTTATATTTTCTTCCAATTACCTTAAAATTATGCCACTTGTATAAGCCATTTTCACTCTGGTAAAAGCCTTTGGCTATCCACTTGATCTATGCTTATCATCTTCACCTCTTATCCCCCTTACTCCAAAGACACAAGTGCTAGCTTGTTCAACCTATCCTCATATTACATGTTCTCTAATGCAGACAGCGTCCAGTAAATTTCCTCTGCACTCTCTCTAAAACTTGTATATCCTTCCTATAAAGAGGAGACTTGAACTGAACACAGTAATCCTGTCAGGTTTCAGTGGGACTCAAGTGCAGACCAATGAATACTTTTTCACCAGGATTTATTAGGGAGCACCAAGGCAACAGTCTTTCAAAAACAGAAGGCAGGCACGAATCTGAAATGGCAGGCAGAGGTCTTACCAGGAAAGGCAGTCAGGCGAGGGCAGATAATCCAAAGCGCACAGGCAAAAGTCAGGTCCAAGAACAGGCGAAATCCAAAACACCAAATCAGGCAAAATCAGTTGGCAGAAGTCGCAATGACAGGCTAGAACACAGGTCAGAACTAAGACAAACTCAAGGCAGGGTTTAAATGGACAGGGTAATGAGTGAAAATTAGAACCAGGTGGGTGCAAATGAGGAGACAAGAAGGTAATTGGAGGAAGTCCAAAAAGGAAAAGGTCTGGGCCAGAACCCACATGGCCAGGTGAAAGAAAACAGAAATTAAAGGCTGTCGTGATCCAGAGCTACCAGCAGAGGCCCTTCGACCCAGTGATCAGGCCGGATCCTTAACAAATCCATATTTATTTTCCCGTAAATGTCTGCAAGAAAGTAAATTTCAAAGTAGTTGGGCAGCATCTGTTGAAAGAGAAATAGAATTAACTTTTCATCAGACTAGAAAGAAGTTAGGAAGTAATCTTGTTTTAATTTACAGCAAAGGTGATGAGATGAGAAAACAAAGGAATATCTGTCATAGGGTGGAGACCAAGAAAGTGAAAGACCAAAAGATGGTGATGCCTGCTAAGAGGTGGTGGTGAAGGCTTGAAGATCACAGCCTATCTCTAGGGAAAGTGTAAATAGAGGGAGACAATAAGGTAGAGGTCAAAGTTTCCTCTTCTCCTCACCTGTCTATCACCTTACTTCTTCCTTTTCCGCCATAGTCCACTCTCCTCTCCTATCAAATTCCTTCACCTCCAGCTCTTTACCTTTCCCACCCACCTGGCTTCACCTATCATCTTCTCACTTATTCTCCTTCCCCTCCCCCTACCTTTTTATTATAGCACCTTCACCCTTCCTTTCCAGTCCTGATGAAGGGTCTCAGCCCAAAACACCAACTGTTTATTCATGTCCATAGATGCTGCCTGACCTGCTGATTTCCTCAAGCATTTTGTGTGTGTTGCAGGGGACAAAATGAAAAAGTGTTGCAAATACGGATACAAAATCTGAAATAGGATGCTTGAAGTATCTAACATCCTGTATCCAACAATTTGTACAGAGAGCAACATGGTTAAACACAACATTAATTGGTTTATTGTTGTCACATATTTTGAGATACAATGATAAACTGTTTTTCATACCATCTATACAGGGAATTTCAAAACTTATATAGATGCAGGGTAGTGCAAAGGGAAAAATAATAGAAGAATACTATTACGGTTACAGAAGAAGTGCAGTGCAAGTAGACAGTAAGATTCAAGGGCCATGACGCAGTGGAGTTTGAAGTCCAGAGTTTTTATTTATGATATGTGAAATCGGTTCACAAGTCTTACATATCAGCGATAGAAGCTGTCCTTGAGTCTGATGATGGGTGTTTTCAGTGTATGTTTAAAGCAGACAGTATGTTTAAAGAGTTTTTCATCAGAACTGAACAGTTCTGACTGAAACTGCAAAAACATCTAAAACTGGTGAATTTATTGTTGAGTCCTGAAGGCTACAACACGTTTAATCACATGATAAGACGTTGTACCCTAGTTTACATTAATTTTGTTAAAACAGTGTCAGGGGCCAATGACAGAGAGACCAGAGAAGAAACCAAATGGAAAATTATAGTGACTTGAAGCTTATTGTCACTCTTGCAGGCAGAGCAGGGGTTTTCTGCAAACACTCACCAAATCTACATTAAATTCATCAACCGTAGAAGAAACCTTATTGTGAGCACTGAATTGAGTGGAGCTAATTAGCAAAAGTATAAGGGAAGTGATGCATCACCTAGTAAAAATGCTTGTGTCCCTATATAATGATAAGGGATTAAGTAAAAGAGCTGGGATTGTATATCCTGTGGTTTTATGGGAAGGTGCCATAGAAGGTGAAATGGATGAGGATGGAAGTGTGGAAAGTACAACAGAGATGTTTGTAATTCTGTTGAATGTGAAGGTTATGGAAAAGGGAAAACATCATGAAAGAAATTAAGTGGTAAATCATCATGAGATGGCTGTGGAGTCCAAGTCATTGGGTATATTTAAAGTGGAGGTAGATAAGTCCTTGATTAGTAAGGGCATCAAAGGTTACAGGAAGAAGGCAGAAGTATAGGATAGAGAGGGAAATAAATCAGCCATAATGGAATAGCAGAGGGCAGACTCAATGTGGCAAATGGCCTAACTCTGATCCTGTGTCTTGTGGTCTTATGGGAAACATGGATGGAGCTGGAGAGACTGTGAGAATGAGACCTTGCAGGAAGCTGGGTGGGATAGTAGTTAATGAAGCTGTGGGAATCAGTGGGCTCGTAATGGATATTGGTGGCAAATCTGTTGCCTAAATTACAATAGAAAATTTGAGAAAATGAGGGAAAATGTCAGAAATGAAGCATGAGAAATTAAGAGTCAAGTAGAACTTGGCAGCAAAGGTTATAAAATGTTTGAGTTCCAAATGAGAGCAAAAGGCAGCACCAGTACAGTCATCAGTGTCTTGGAAAACTTCCTACAGCCATTTGGATTACACATCCTCCCACTCTGCTTTCCTTAGTTGCTCTGTATATCCATTACATCCGTTCTTCTGGTGATACTTTTCATATCAGGTCTCTTATGATGTTACTTTCTGTTTATGCAAGATTCTCCATCCAAAGAGGAAGGATTGGATTCAGTGTGTTTCCTGTTTCTTGTCATGAAATTTGTTAACTTAACAGCAACAGTTCAATGCAGTACATAATATAGAAGAAAAAAAGTAAAAATAAATAAATAAATAAATAAATACATAAATTGTAGTATATTTATGTTGAATAGACTAAAAATCGTTCACAAACAGAAATAATATATATTAAAAAAGTGAGGTGGTGTTCATGGTCCAATGTCCATTTATGAATCGGATGGCAGGGGGAGGAAGCAGTTCCTGAATCACTGAATGTGTGTCTTCAGGCTTCTGTACCTCCTACCTGATGGTAACAAAGAGAGAAGGGCATGCCCTGGGTGCTGGAGGTCCTTAATAAAGGATGCTGCCTTTTTGAGATACTGCTCCTTGAAGATGTCCTGGGTACTTCGTAGGCTAGTACCTAAGATGGAGCTGACTAAATTTACGACCCTCTGCAGCTTCTCTCGGTCCTGTTCAGTAGCCCCCCCCCCTCCACACTCCCCCCCATACCAAATCGTGATGTAGCCTGTCAGAACGCTCTCCACTGCACATCTAAGGAAGTTTTTGAGTGTTTTTGTTGACTTACCAAATCTCTTCAAACCCCTAATGAATTATAGTCGCTGTCTTGCGTTCTTTATAGCTGCATTAATATGTTGGGACCAGGTTAGGTCCTCAGAGATCTTGACACCCAGGAACTTGAAACTGCTCACTCTCTTCACTCCTGATCCCTCTATGCTGATTTACTTGACTGTTTCTCGCTGCACTTTTTCTTACAATTGAATGTGTCACTGTGCTTAAACAGGTAGGTAACCATCTTGGGTTCATTTTAAAAATACCTTGACACCATTGTTATGTTTAAAATTCCAAAAGGTAAAAACTAATTGAAAAGAAAACAAGAGAGCCAGGAATGAGAGTCTAACTTCGTTTTTGTCTTAAGCAAGGTGCGCATGTATCATGTAGTAGCGTCATAATGTATGCAATTCACGTACTCTTACGTGTAACCCACAATGCATTATGTAAACAACAAAGAATGCTTAATCAAACAACATATTTACAATATTACTGAAATGTCATTGAAATATTAAATACACAACACTCACCACAAAATGTCCCATGAAAGTGGAGCTAATATTCAGAACTCATGGAAAATTGAAAAACCTATAGTGATAAGATTTCAGAACCAAGGTTACCAAATCTCAGTGTTCAAGATGCTGTCTGCAGAAGATGCTTCTGTTTGCTCTTAAATTGAGTTCTAAATTACTATTGACTCATTCACTGAAGCATAGATGAGCCTTACATTCACCATCTACCAGATAAAGGTCCTTACCAACTTGTTCCCCACTGCACCAATCACCCACTGACGATAAAGTTGCAAAATGACTACTCAAATATCTCAGGAATCACTGTCTTGAGAAGGCAGACACAGTGGTGAATTTCACCACTGTCTTTGCTGAATAAATGGATGAGCATTTCTTCTCAGCGAGTCTTATAATCCAGCACAGTCTTGACAGAGGCTAATATTAATTCTGTTGTGCAGGTATGGATTGGTTTCTACCATAATGATTCTGATTCTGTTTCCTTTTTCTGTGGTAACTTTAACATATAAATATTTTGATTCCTGAATATTACTTATTTGATTAACTTTTCACTATCTATTAATATTTCACAGAATTGGTCGCACAATTAAGCTTCCATCACCAGATGCCAGAATACTCATGCTAGAGTTAGCAATAACCTGTTTTGAAAAGAAAAACACAAATTTTAGGAAAAATTAAGGATTTCTACGAGACAAATAAATTGTGACAGACATACGCACTGAAGGTTATAAGACAAATTATTTTGCTTTAGCTCTAACAAGCATCTTGTGTTACTTGTATTATTTGAAAATCCAAGTCTCTCATGTGGTCAGTCTTGATAATTTTCCAGACAGTACCCTGTACTGTCACGGTGTTAATACAATTAACTGTACAGCTGGACTCAGCGATGTTTTTCAGCCAGTGGCTACATTAATATCTGACATAAATTAAAGCTGTCTCAAATTTGTGAGCTTAGTAAATTTTCTCAACCCGATTTCCTAAAGCAATATACTGTATACAACTTTAGAGTGTGAATAACCAACACAGAAACAAAATGTTACTTAATATTAAATGTTCATTATATTTTACACTTAAAATGTTTCTTAAAGTAAGATTTTAAGGAACATGTTAACATTTCTCAATTGATAACACTCTCAATTTGGAGAGAAAAAGCTGGTTCAAGTCCAGAAGTTCCATCTTATTATCTAAATACATCCGTGATTAAAACGCAGAGCTGATTTTGAATTTTCAGGGATTCTGGTTTTCACGTGAAACATTAACCAAGCCACTGTCTTCCTAAACACAAGAGATTCTGCAGAAGGTGGAAATCCAGAGTAACACACACAAAATGCTGGAAGAACTCAGCAGGTCAAGCAGCATCTATAGAGAGGAATAAAAAGCCAATGTTTCATGTCTTCCTGTTTCAAATGAAAATGAAGAGGTTTTCTCAACAACCCTTTAAAAACCAAAAACAAAGCTTCTAGCAGCAACAAAGTCACATCCCTTCTTGAACATTCTGAAATTATAGTTCAATTTATTTAAGATATGAAGCATCAGTTTCACATTTTTTCCCATATATGATGAATTGACCTAGATTTTGCCGCCGCACAAGCTCTTGTAGTCCCTGCCTGCAGTTGCCTCCAGGATGCAGGACACTAATCAAGCTAGCCATCTCATCCGTGGACAACATTTGTTAAAGCAGTAAGAAGGTCCCAGACAGTGTAGTGTTGAGGCCCCATTCTCAGAACACCCTGATAACCTTCAACAGGAATCAAGACTGGGGGCGGGGGGGGGCGACGCGGGGTGGTGTAAAGCCTTGCCTTCTGTCAAAGTTGTCAAAGCTTTATAAAGTTTAAGTGTCTGAGTGCCTTAACTAATTCAGAAATTGAAAAAAAAATCTAAATATTAAACACAAAGAATTTTTTTTTACAAAGTAATGTAAAATATTTTTAGCTTTTTTATGTGCTTTTTTGGGTTCGTGCAGATGGTTTTGGGAATAGAGTGTGGAACTAGGGTTCAGGTTAGGGTTTTGGGGACAGGAGTGTGAGGAAATTAAAGGAATTAGAGTGCAGGGTAGAGATGTAAGTCTCCATTCTGCGTTCGAAAGAAAGCAACACAGGTGTGGGATGTCTGTGTATTGGGCTGGGATGTCAAACGGACAGACCAGGGTGGATGAAGGTTTGTAGCTCCCCCAAGGTCAGTGAGTTGTCGATGGGTTCCAGAGTTGGAGTTGTATGAGGGCAGGAAGAATGAGGGTCTGATGGCCTTCTGGATTTGTGAATCGGTGAGGTCAAAATTTGAGGCGTAGTATTCAGGGTTCTGTCATTGGTGAATCTGGAGTTTGTGGCCTGGTGTTTGGTGATTGGCAGGTTCCGTGGATGATGTAGAGGACAGGATTCAAGCGTCAAATAGGAGCCCCTGGTCTGTCGATCTCTGTGAGCCTGCTGGAATAGTCAAAGTCTCAAAGTCTGTGTGTCTGCTTCCAAATCCAAGTCCGCTAGAGAGGCAGGAGGCCAAGAGTACAGGCTCCCTTGTTGTGTTCTGTGTTGTTCTGTGAAGCATTGTTGTGTTCTGAGAACCATTGTTGTGTTCTGTGTTGTTCTGTGAAGCATTGTTGTGTTCTGAGAACCATTGTTGTGTTCTGTGTTGTTCTGCGAAGCATTGTTGCCATGCTATGTTGGTGCTGGAAAGTATAGAGAAAACTTGCAGGCTGCCCTCAGAACCCTTAGGTATGTTGGTTATTAATGCAAATGACACATTTCATTGTATATTTCAACATACATGTCATAAATAAACTTGAATCTTGTAATCTTGAATTAGAAAAAAAAGATAACAAACTCAGGTTACACTTTCCCATCCAACCTGTAGGCTAGAATACCCATTCAAATCAGTGGAGTTCCCATTCCAATGTCAGAGTCAGCCACTGTATGATCAGAGAGGCAGATTCTCTTAAAGATACAAGATCTACTCAGTAGCTGTTTGAGGTGGTGATTGTTATGCTTTGTAACATCAAAACCTTAAGTTAATTTAAAGAAAGATAAGGGAGTCCAGAAATGGGGGCTAACTTTGAGCTTATTTTTAATGAGGTGTTCGTATCATGTAGTAGTATAATGATGTATACAATACATGCATTTATTCATATAACCCTTAATGATTTTTTAAAGTCACCTCACACTGCTTTGTCCTTGCCATTGTTTTCCGATCTGCAGCACTGAGTTTCTCGGGTGAAGCATGGTAGCCAGGTTTGGCAGGAACCTGTCATATTAGTTGACAGATCCTAAAAAGGACCGTAACTGTGACATGTGCTTTGGCCTTGGGGCATCCACCACTGCTTGAATTTTCTCAGTGCACTTGTGTAATCCTTGTGTGTCAATCATGTGGCCACATTAATGAATGCTTGGTTTAAAGAATTCACGCTTGTTGTGTTGTGCTCTGAGCCCTTAATAACAGCGTCCTGAAGTTTTGGAGATAGAAACATAGAAAACATACAGCACAATACAGGCCCTTCGGCCCACAAAGCTGTGCCGAACATGTCCCTTACCTTAGAACTACCTAGGCTTCATCCATAGCCCTCTATTTTCCTAAGCTCCATGTATCCATCCAGGAGTCTCTTAAAAGACCTTATCGTTTCTGCCACCACCACCGCCGCTGGCTGCCCATTCCACACACTCATCACTCTCTGCGTAAAAAACTTATTCCTGACATCTCCTCTGTACCTACTCCCCAGCACCTTAAAACTATGCCCTCTCATGCTAGCCATTTCAGCCCTGGGGAGAAGTCTCTGACTATCCACACAATCAGTGCCGCTCATTGTCTTGTACACCTCTATCAAGTCACCTCTCATCCTCCACCACTCTAAGGAGAAAAGGCCGAGATCACTCAACCTATTCTCATAAGGCATGCTCCTCAATCCAGGAAAATCCTTGTAAATCTCCTCTGCACTGTTTCTGTAGTTTCCACATCCTTCCCATAGTGAGGTGACCAGAACTGAACACAGTACTCAAAATGGGGTCTGACTAGGGTTCTTTATAGCTGTAACATTACCTCTCGGCTCTTAAACTCAATCCCACGATTGATGAAGGCCAATACATCGTATGCCTTCTAAACAGAGGCAACCTGCGTAACAGCTTTGAGTGTCCTATGGACTCGGACCCCAAGATCTCTCTGATCCTCCACACTGCCGTCTTACCGTTAATACTATATTCTACTATTATATTTGACATACCAAAATGAACCACCTCACACTTATCTGGGTTGAACTCCATCTGCCACTTCTCAGCCCAGTTTTGCATCCTATCAATGTCCCGTTGTAACCTCTGACAGCCCTCCACACTATCCACAACACTCCCAACCTTTGTGTCATCAGCAAATTTACTAACCCATCCCTCCACTTCCTCATCCAGGTCATTTATAAAAATCATGAAGAGTAAGAGTCCCAGAACAGATCCCTGAGGCACAACACTAGTCACCAACCTCCATACAGAATATGACCTGTCCACGACCACTCTTTACCTCCTGTGCGCAACCAGTTCTGGATCCACAAAGCAAGGTCCCCTTGGATCCCATGCCTCCTTACTTTCTCAATAAGCCTTGCATGGGGTAAATTATCAAATGCCTTGCTGAAATCCATATACAGGTTTCCCCCGCCATCCGAAGGTAGAGCATTCCTGTGAAATGGTTCGTAAGCCGAAATGTCGTAAAGCGAAGAAGCAATTACCATTTACTTATATGGGAAGATTTTGTGAATGTTCGCAGACCCAAAAATAACCTACCAAATCTTGCCAAATAACAAATAAAACCTAAAATAACAGTAACATATAGTAAAAGCAGGAATGATATGATAAATACACAGCCTATATGAAGTAGAAATACTTCTCTACAACGATTGCCTGCACAGATCTCCGTAGCGAAAATCTCACGCAAGCGCTCTTGGCAGAAAATCTCACGCATGCGCTGTTGGCATAAACGCGCTCTCCAGTAACCTTTAAACTATGAAGCTGCCAAATCTACCAAATAACACATAAAAATACACAGCCTATATAAAGTAGAAATAATGTATGTACAGTGTAGTATCACTTACCGGAATTGGGAAAACAGAGCTGAGCACACTGATGATGGTGTGTTAGACTGAGTCGTTGCAGGCTGGGTGGTGCAGTGGCCCCCACCTTCCAGGCCGCCGACCCGATAAATTGCCGCGAAGAACGTAGTAGTAGCCGGGAGGCACACAGCACATCGTTAAGCAAAAAGTCGAAATAAAAATGCTAATTAATTAGGTGCTGCCCGGCACGTAAATATCGGTGCAGATCAGAGGCAATTGTCGATTGCATCGCCTCTGATCTGGGCCGACAATTACGTGCTAGGCGACACCTAATTAATTAGCATGTTTATTTCGTCTTTTTTCTTAAAGATGTGCTGTGTGCCTCCCAGCTACCACTGCGTTCTTCGCGAATCGGTACAGTATCTGTTGGGGACCCGGGTGTTGGGGTGGTGGGACACGGGGGTGTCATCTCATCGTCGATCAGGGCAGGCAGCTCATCTTCTCCTATGACTGCCCGCCTCGATGTTGAAGGTCGAGGTTCGTCGTCTGCTGTGGCTGATGTGGAAGGCTTGCTTGACTGCTGAGCCTCGCGCATTTTTCTATCATATAGTTGTTTGTAAGCACTCAAACATCCTGCAAATATCCCCTAAACCTACGTATCCTTTCAAAATTAAAGTCGTACTTTATCATTGCAGTGAAAATCTCACGCAGTTGCTTCACTTTCTGCATTCGGTTTCGATTGTTATTCTTTCCTCTTCCAATTGCATCAGCTCTTCATCTATCATATCTTGGTCATGGAATGCCAAAACCTCTTCAACGTCATCTTCGTCAATTTCCACAAGCCAAACTCACTTTGTCCTTGCTTCGTTCACCATGATCGAAACGCTTAATTATGTCTAGTTTTACACTAAGTGTAACACCCTTACTCTTTCAGGCTTTTCCGACACCTTAGAACTCATCTTGCTAACAGCTGCTCAATGCAACGTGTTTAAGCAATGCCGTTCGGAATCCAGGGCAGAGCGGCTGCTCGGGGCGCGTGCTGCCTTTCTTCATAACAGTGAAAACACCTTCTGAAAGCGAAAACAGGGTACTAATGTAGGACTTTAGTAACAGTGAGGTTTCATAAAGCGAATGTTCGAAAAGTGGGGGACACCTGTACACTACATCTACTGCTCTACCTTCATCAATGTGATCAGTCACATCCTCAAAAAATTCAATCAGGCTCGTAAGGCATGACCTACCTTTCACAAAGCCATGCTGACTATTCCTAATCATTTTATGCCTGTCTAAATGTTCATAAATCCCACCTCTCAGGATCTTCTCCATCAACCTAACAACCACTGATGCCTGTCAAGACCTTGCTGAGATCATGAAGGTAACGCAAGAACATTTAGAACTGAAACAATTGTTTTCAATTTCATAAGCGGAATGAAAAAGAAGGGGAGCCCATTTCAGGGTACATGGCTTAAATGAAGTTGTCTGAGCATTGTCAGTTCGGTAAATGATGCACTGAGAGATCATCTAGTTTGTAGAATCTAGACAAAAAGAGGCTGAGGCCAAAGAAACAGGTAAGAAGGGTAAGTTTTTCCTTTTGTTATTGCTGATTTGGTCTTGGTGACTCATAATACAGTGCAGGCAGGATGGCAGACATGGCAGTGGAATGCTTCTCCTGTAGGATGTGGGAATTCATGGAACCTGATTGTCTCCCTGATGCGGGAAGTGCGGCCGTATCCAGCTCCTGAAAGACCGCATTAAGAAGCTGGAGCTGGAGTTGGGTGAACTAAAGAAGAACTGAGAGGCAGAGCAATTGATAAATAAGACTTTTGATCAAGTGGTTATACCCAGAGTGCAGGGAGTAGATGGCTGAAGACAAATTATGCAAACATTAGAAGGAGGCAACAACAAAAGCATTCCAAGCCAGATTGAATCCTTAGATCCAAATCCCCAGAGCAGCCCAAAGCTTTGGTATCAGTTCCTCATATTAGCGGGCTAAATCACTACAAAATTTCCAGACACGAACCATAGCAGTTGGGTGGGGGTGGTGTCTCATAGCCTCAGCAATGTGTAGAGTGGAGACCCCGGCCTATCTGGGCCAACATTTAAATTGTCTAAACAGCAGATCGTACCTCACATTAGGACCCGGTTCCAACATGGCAAATCACTCTGGGCCTAGAACACGTTGCCCAGCAATTCGCTTCATGCCTAGATTTCACTGCTGAAGAAACCTTTCTCAACCTCTCCAAATCGGCTCAGTGCTTACAGTGAAAGAACCTCACCTGACTCTTAACACTGTGCCTTTCCAGTCTATCTGGGCTGCCATTTAAATTGTCCAAACAGCGGATCGTCAGATCATGCCTCGCATTAGAACCTGGGCTCCGCCACAGCAAATGGCTCCAGGCACAGAACACACTGCCCAGCAATTAACTTTGAGCCTAGATTTTGCTGGCGAAGAAGCCATTCTCAAACTCTCCAGACTGGCTCGGTGCTTAGAACAATTCATCCTCGCACCTAGGTTAGTTGGACAGGCATCAGAACTCATCTACCTCAGCTTCTCCTCTCTGAATTGTTCATTCCAACCAGCACAGTGCATCTCTCAAATTCACTTTGCCTTAACTCACCTCTTCATTGTTTGTGGTGATAGTTCACTACAATTTACTTCAAAAAAGTGTTATTAGTAATGTTTTTAATTGAATTTCTTTGCTTTCAAACTACCAGTACTGCCTTCAGTAGCGCCATCTTAATCCAGAAGAAAGCCAGGAGGGACCATGAAAAGTCCTCAACAAGTAGGATTAAGGTGAATCCCAGAGTTTCTATACATACACCAAGAGCAAGAGGATAATTAGGGAGAGGATGGGACCACTCAAGGATAAAGGGAAAAACATTTGCTTGAATGCAGAAAATGTGAGTGAGATACCTAATGAGGACATTGCTTCAGTATTTACCAAGAAAAACAATACGAAGGACCAGGGAATCAGTACTGAATGTATTTAGAGGTTAAGTGTTGGGCCACCTACTGAGTATTAAGGTGGCTAATGGGATTTACCCCAGATTACTGAAGGAGGCAAGAGAGGAGATTGCTGGGCCCTTGACCCGTATCTTTGTGTCCTCCCTAGCCACAAGCAAGTCTCGGAGGACTGGTGAGCAGCTAATGTTGTACCTTTATTTAAGAAGGGAACAAGGGAAAATCCTGGGAACTATAGACTGTTGTCTCACTACAGACTATAGACTCATGTCAGTTGTAGGGAAATTACTGGAGATAGGGATATGATATATGAGCATGGAAACCCATAGCCTAATTAGGGAGAACAAGCATGTCAGGTCATGCCCTACCAATTTGATTGAGTTTTTTGACAAGGTGACGAGAGAGATTGATGAGGGTAGGACAGTGAATGTTGCCTACATGGATTTTTCATAAGGCATTTGACAAAATCTCTTGCACAAGGTAGTGGTCAAAGGTACTTAATCAAGCTAGAGGTCTGTAATTAGTGGTGTTCCATAGGGATCTATACTAGAGCCTCTGCTGTTTGTGATGTATATAAATGACCTAGATCAAAATGTAGATGGGTGGGTTAGTAGAGTTGCAGATGAAGCCAAGATTGGTGGAATTGTGGATAGTGTAGAAGACTGGCAAATAATACAGCATGATATAGATCAATTGCAGAATTGGGCTGAGAAATGGCAGATGGAGTTTAACCCAGATAAATGTGAGGTGTTGCACCTTACTAGGACAAATGCAAGAAGGCCGGACACTGTTAAGGGCAAGAACAGTGTTGCTGAGCAGGGAGATCTCGGAATCCAAGTTCATAGTTCCTTGAAAATGGTTACAGGGTGGTTAAGAAGGCTTAGGGAATCCTTGCTTTTAGTTGAGACATTGAGTTCAGAAGTCAGGAGGTTATGTTGAAACTTTATAAAACTCTGGTTGGGCCACATCTGGAGTATTGTGTACAGTTCTGCTTGCCCGCTGTCGGAAGGATGTTGAGGCTTTGGAGAGAGTGCCTAGTTTAAAGAGCATGTGCTATCACGAGAGGCTGGATAAACTTGGGTTGTTTTCTCTGGAGCATTGAAGGCTAAGGGGAAATCTGACAGAGGTGTACAAGATGATGAGAAGCATAGATAGAGCAGACAGAAAATATGTTTTCTAGGTTTGAAATGTCTAATATCAGAAGGCATGCATTGAAGGTGAGAGGGGGCAGGTTCAAGGGGAATGTGAGGAGTAAGTTTTTTTACTTAGAGCATTGTGGATGTCTGGAACGTGCTGCTTGGTTTGGTGGTAGAGGGAAATACATAAGAGGCTTTTAAGAGATAATTGGATAGGCAGTGGATGTAAGGAAGATGAAAGAATATGGAAATGGTGTAGGTAGGAAGGATTGGTGTTTGGGTGTTTTTGATTTGCCTTTTAGCTAGTTCAACACAACATTGTGGGCCAAATGGCCTGTTCCTGTGCTGTACTGTTCTATGTTCTATGTTCTATGTTGTACTGGTGTGGCAGGGATCAGTGCTGGGTCTATTGTTGTTTATCATCTATGTCAATGATCTGGATGATAATGTGGTTAACTGGAACAGCAAAATTTAGGATGACACCAAGATTGGGGGTGTAGTTGACAGCGAGGAAGGCTATCAGAGCTTGCAGCTCAATCTGGACCAGCTGGTAAAATGGGCTAAAAATGGCAGAAGGAATTTAATGCAGACAGATGTGAGGTGTTACACTTCGGTAGGACCAATCAGGGTATGTCTTGCATAGTGCACTGAAGAGTACTGTAGATCAAAGGGATCTAAAAATATAGGTCCATAATTTATTGAAAATAGTGTCATAGGTAGATGGGGTCGGAAGGAAAGCTCTTGGCATATTATCCTTCATAAATCAAAGTACTGAGTACAGAAGATGGGATGTTATGTTGGTTGTATAAGACGTTGATGAGGCCTAATTTGAAATATTGTGTGCAGTTTTGGTCACCTACCTACAGGTAAGATGTAAATAAGGATGAAAGAGTACAGAGAAAATTTACAAAGATGTTGCCAGGACTGGAGGACCTGAGTTTTAAGAAAAGATTGAATAGGTTAGTTTTTTTCTCCTTAGCGTGTAGAAAATTGAGAGGAAATTTGACAGAGGTATACAAAATTAGTGGGATATAGATGGGGTAAATGCAAGATGCTTTTTCCATTGAAGCAGTGTGGACTCTCCTCTTGACATACTCTTCCTAACACAAATCAATAGTCTTTCTATTATAGCAGAGATGCTTCAAAGGGAAGCCAAAAAAGACCCCACTCTGTCTCACGTCTAAATAGCCACCTAAAATGGGTGGAATGTGTAGCAGAAACACCGGTTCTCCTATTTTTATCATTAGTGAGGTAAACTTGCCCTTGACAGAGGGTGCCTTATGTGGGGAATGCAAGTTGTTATACCATGCAAGCTGATAGCTAAAGTACTAGAGGTGTTACATGCCAGTCACCTAGGCATGGTTAAAATAAAAGCATTGGCTCAAAAGTTTTGTCTGGTGGCCTGGGATAGATGCCATGCACTGCTCGGGATGCCAACATGTCCAGAAGATGCTAAGAGCAGCACCCCTCTCTCCCTGGGAATAGCCTGCATTGTCCTGGCAGAGGATTCATGTAGATTTTGTCAGACCATTAATGGGCATAAATTTCTTGGTAGTAGTGGATGCAGCTACAAAGTGGCCAGAAGTGTTCACAATAGCTTTCACTAGAGCCTTGCATACTGTTGATGTGTTAAGAAGCCTCTTCTCAAGGACTGGTGTTCCATTAATCAGTGATAACGGACCACAGTTCATTGCGGAACAGATTCATTCCTAAAAATTAATAGAATAAGACATTTTACATCTGCACCGTACCACCCAGCGACAAATAGCCTGGCAAAAAGGTTTGCCCAGAGTCTAAAGAACGCACTGCAAGCAATGTCAGCAGAACACACTACACTGACACTGAATCACAAGCTCACCAATTTCCTCTTTGCATATCACAATGCAGCACGCTTGACAACAAACAACTCATCGGCTTTGCTGTTCCTAGGTTGTCCCTTCCAACCCAATCTCAGAAGGAGTATGCAGGACAAACAGTGAGACAAATTGAAGGCTTCTCAAACAAGGAGTTTCAATGTTCCACTCCTGGACAAGCAGTTCTGATGAGGGACTACAGAGATGAACAAAAGTGGGTATGCAAAAAGATTAAGGATAGAACTGGACCACTCTCCTACACATGGAGATTGAATCTCATGTCATCTGGAGATAACACATCAATCAGTTGAGAGCAGAATCAATTGTTCGAGAAGAAAGGTCGCCAGAACTGTCAGAACCACTTCCTGCAGTCCCAGACTCAACTGCTACAACCATCACGGAGGAGACCTCAGAACCTGAGATTGTTTCACAGCCACAAGTCTCACCTGCCAAGCAGAGTGATCCCCCTTGTCATGAAAGACATTATCCCACAAGAGTAAGAAATCCTCTAATGTGATTAAATCTTTAGGCCTGAATGGGACAACTTAAAATTTATTGTGTTGTGGATAATCATATAGTAGTTATTTTGTATAGTATACTGTATATATAGTCTATGTATATAAGTTGTGATGCATTCTGTATTGATTTGGAATTGATAGCTAAGCAGGGTGGAGTGTTGTGTATTTAATATTCGAGTAATATCGTGAGTATATTATTTAATTAAGCATTCTTTGTTGTTTACATAATGCATGTGGGTTATATGTAAGAACGCATGAATAGCATATGTCATGATGCTACCACGTGATACATGCACCCCTTGCTTAAAGTAAAAACAGAGTTAGACTCATGCTCCCAGCTCTCCTGTTCTCCTTTCAATTACTTTTTATGTTTTGGAGTTACAAAACATAACAGTGAGGTGTACTGTTTCTGCGCAGAAAGAAGAGAAAATGTTGGGGTATTGACAAGGCCTTGTTTGACACCAGTTTTCACTGATAATGTGCCTGTTGTAGACCCATTTGTTAGTAAACATGACTCACGTGGCATCTTAAAGCAAGCATGACATGGAGACAAAATTCCATGTTCATCTGCATTTGAGAAATCTTTCCCAAGTGATAGAATTAAACGCTTCTTTGAAAGCTATGTACTGTGGTTCGTGCTGCTCTTTCCATTTTTCTTGAGTTGCCACACAGTGAAAATCATATCCACTACCACTCTAGATTAATGGAATCTGCACTGTAATACGGGAGCTTGGGCCACCAGAAGCTCCTCATGCTGACTTACTCTATGGCAGGCAGCAGGGATACTCCACTCTTTGAATTGCCTGTATATTTGAATATAACATCTCTGAGGTTGTCCGTTATATTTTTCTAGTTTTAAATGCTGCCAGAGGATTGTAATTTTTTTCTAAACCTCTTCAGTACCAAGTTCTAAGATTTCAGCCAGTTTACCAACTGCTACCGAGACTTTATTATTTTTGAGTAGGATGTGACCTTCTCAACTTCTTGTCAGTTTGGAGTGGCAGCAAGGCAGGCCCAAGGAGGTTACTGTGTGATGGAGTAAAGGATAGAGTCATAGTGGAAGAGGTTTTCGAAGTGTTTTTTCTAGCAAGCACTGACTGCCTCTATGCCCCTGATGAGTCCACCTCAATTATTGACTGTCAGTGGAACTGAGCTTAATGTTTCAGCCAAGGACTTGACTGGTAAAAATTTGGAAGCTGCAAGTACTGGCCAGATTGTACTGCAGAAGAATGTGCCTTCAATGAAAAGTGAGCTGAAATAGTATGAAAGTACAAGGTGACCAGATGGGAAAGATTACCTGCTTAATAGATTTTTATTTAAAATGGTTTTGTGGCAGAGTATTCTTTACAATAAATTATATTAAAAATGCTAAAAACAATACAAGGACCAGATTGTGCCTCTGTGTTGCTCAGTGAGTTCCAAATCATTACTAATTACTGTAATTGTCATTTCATTGTTACATAGTGATGCAATGAATAAATTTTGAAGAAATTAGTTCATCATGTCAAATTTGGTATGATAATACTTATACAGGCATTTTCAAGGTCTCCTGTGCTAGTCATCCTTTGTGAAAGATACTTGTTATGATGAAGCCATTACCTAACTATCAATGCTTTGAGTGGCTTGAAAGATATAATTTGTCATTAGAGTCATTAAATAGATTAGTGAAATGAAAGTAACAACTGATTTGTTTTGGTATGTCACCAAAAGCACTCACAAATTTCTACAGAAGTACTGTGGAGAGCATTCTATCTGACTGCATCACTGTCTGGTATGGGGGTGGGGGCTACTGCACAGGATCGCAGAAAGCTGTAGAGAATTGTTAGATTAGTCAACTCCATCATGAGTACTAGCCTCATAAGTATCCAGGACATCTTCAAGAACCAGTGCATCAAAAAGGCGGTGTTAATCATTAAGGGCCCCCACCACCCGGTATATGCCCTCTTCTCATTGCTATCATCAGAAAAGAGGTACAGAAGCCTGAAGGCACATACGCAACAATTCAGTAACAGCTTCTTCCCCTCTGCCATCCAATTTCTAAATGGACATTGAACCCATGAACACTACCTTACTACTTTTTTTGCACTACTTATTTAATTTAACTATTTTATATGTATATACATACACACACACACACACACACACATATATATGTGTGTGTGTGTGTGTGTGTATTATTTACTTACGATAATTTACAGTTTTTTCTCTCAATTACAGTATCATGTATTGCATTGTACTGCTGCTGCAAAGTAACCCAGTTCACGACACATGTCAGTGATATTAAACCTGATTCTGATGACAATAGACCCCTTTCCTCAAAAACAGGAATTTTCTGACGCTTGGAATTTTATTTTATGAAACTCATAATTTGTTGTAAGGCTGATATATATATTTTGCCATTGTTTTTACCTCCATCAAATAGAAGAATATTTCTTCTATTTTAGTACTGCAACTGTGGACAGTTTGAGGTAGATTTTTAGGTTGAGTGTGAATTCAGGCTGAGCATTTCATGAGAAGTACATTTTAGAATATAGTTACCCAGCAGCTCACAACAGTATTGGCACAGAAGGATATGGGTTACCATAAACAAAGAAAAGTGAGGAGGCCAAGAGGTAGTCTGCAAGGGGGTTAGAGGCCTGTGTGTATGAGGGGGTGGGAGGGTGAGAAAGGGGCTTGTTTTGTTATTGTTGTCCTGTTTCGTTCTGTTGTTGTTCTTGCTGCCTGTGTACTTCTGATCATTATGGGTTATGTTATCATTATGCTGGTGCCAGCACGTATGGGATGGTTGGGTCCTGACTATGTATCAGGAAATGCCAATAACGATTATATAGCTTCTCCCACCCAAGGCAATTATGATTCCTAATTGGGAACACCAGTAGAGGTCAAATGCTGTAGTTAGATGAGCACTGTGGCAACAGACGGCAACAGCAAACCACTGTTGAAATTTCTGCCTAGTCAATCATGGAAAGAAACAAAAGAAGGAAACCAGACAACAGCGTGAATGGGGTTGATTATAATCAACAGAACAACACCTCGCTCGGTAGGGGTAGTCATGTGCTGCAGGTGACATCAGACAGTCATCCAGTGACTGTAAGCAATAGGGAAAGGCTAAGGGTAGCAACGTGGAACATCTGTACACTTCACCAGAAAGGAAAGTTGGACAACACATTAAATGAAATGGAAAGGTTGGAAGTCGATATCTTAGGCCTGTCAGAAATTAGATGGACCCCAACAGTGGCAAATTCACTAAGGATAGTTCTCTGATAATGTAATCTGGAGGTCAACAGCATATGTTTGGAGTTGGAATTATTTTAAACAAATGAGTACCAAAATGTCTTACGGGATATTGGGCAATATCTGACTGGCTGCTTTTAGTTAAATTAAGGGGTAACCCTTTTAACATTAGCATAATCCAAGCCTATACGCCAACAAATGATGCGGATGAAGAGGATATCAAGAAGTTGTATGAAGTTCTCGACAGTGCTTATGAGCAATGTAAATCTCAGGTTATAAAACTAGTCATGGGAGATTTTAACTCTAAAGTTGGACAGGAAAGGGTTGATAACATCATAGGACCTTTTGGATTAGGGGAGAAAAATGAAAAAATTTTAAAAACAGGATTTCAAAATCAGTAGAAATAAATGCTTTGATTCTTGTGAATGTTACTGTGCTGGGAGAAGAGTTCATGTCCTGGAATGATCAAGAATAATCCACTCTTACAAAGACTCTTCAACCAGAAACATCAACTCAGTTCATTTTCCACAGAGGCTGCCGGATTTCCTGAACATTTCTAGCATTTCCTATTTATATTTGAATTTCTAGCATCTGCAGTTTTTTTTTCAAGAATAGAATCCATCTAGATCCTTTAGAATCTACCTGTTTGGAAGTTTAAAAAATAGAGGTACAATTACAACTAGAACTATTCTAAAGGTTTCTAATTATTGTGGAACAAATTCACAGGGAAACTGGATTGTGGTAATGGACAACTTCAACTTTCCAAATGATGGTGATGTGGTAAAATTGGATATCTATAAGGGGCTTGTCTTCAAGACTGAAGGCCATTCAGTAAATAATAGTAAAGAGTAGTAAAGATATGTCATTATTCAGCTTCAAAGGAGTTGTATAGTAGATTTGCCACAGATGATACCAGAATGCAACTTTTCTTAATATGCTAATGAATTGGACTTTGGTGTACAGGACATTCTCCAAATTTGCTGATGATACAGTACTTGAGGGTGTAGAGGATAGTAAAGTACTTTAACTGTGAACAGGATAGTAAAGATGGATCAGTTGCTAGGTCAGTGGCAGGTAACATTTATTGCTGTAAATTGTGAATTGTGAATGATCAGAAGAGAATATAAACTAGAGGCAGTACACTTCTGAAGGGAATACAAGAACTGAGTGTCTTGGGCATATAGTATGTTGAAAGTAGCAGAACGTTGAGGAAGTGAAATAAAACAAATACAGAACTCTGCTTTTTATAAATAGAAATATAGAATACAAGAGCAAGGAAGTCATGCTGAACCTTTGTAAAATACTGGTTCTGCCATTGTTGAAGCATTCAAGACAGTGTAGAAGAGATTTGCTAAATGATTTTAGTTATGTGGATAGACTGGAGAAGCTGAAGCAGTTTTCCTTACAATGGAACAGATCTGGATGAGATTTTTACAATTATGAAGGGAAAGGACAGGTAGGTGATGAAAATCTGCTCCTATTGGTGATGTCAAAAATCAGGAGACATAGAACAAAGATAACTAACAAAAGCGAGCGGAACATTTCGGAATTTTTCAGCAGGCTTAAGATCATCTGGTTTATTGGGCGATTAGCAAAGGCCAATAAAAATAAGTTAGTCTTCAGTGGAGCGGCCAGTGTTAGAGTGCCAAGCTTGAGGCTTTGGTTCAAGGGGCTTCGGCAAGTAGAGAAGGTGGGTAAGGTAAATTTCTTTCATTCTTTCTGCACAGTTGGAGCTATGGAAATGCCAGTTCAGACAGTGAAATGCTCCTCTTGCAGGATGTAGGAAGACAGGGAGACCTCCAGTGTCCAGGATGACGACACTTGCAAGAAGCACATCCAGCTGCAGCTTTTATGGATTGCATTAGGGAACTGGAACTAGAGTTGAGTGACCTTTAGCTTGCTCGGAAGAAGGAAGAGGTGATAGATAAGAGCAAGATGGAAGTAGTCACATCTACGATGCAGGGTAAGGGTAACTTGGTGACCATCAGGAGAAAGAAAGGGGATAAACAACCATTTCAAGGTGCCTCTGTCCCCTCAATAACAAGTACCACTTTAGATAATGTTGGGGAGAAAGACATAGCAAAGGAAAGTCATAGAGATCAAATCTCTGGCACTGAATCTAGTTCAGTGGCTCAGAAGGGAAGAGGGGAGATGAGGAGTGTGGAGATGATAGGGGATTGAGTGGGTAGGAAAACATACAGGATATTTTGTGGATATGACAGATTTGCAAAAGGTATTTTGCCTGCCAGGTTCCAGGGTCAGGGATATCTCAAATCAGGTCCTCAGCATTCTAAAAGGGAATGGTGAGCAGCCAAAAGTTTCTAATATAGGTAGGTAGGAAAAGGGCTCTGCTTGGTCTCCACCCAACAGTATCCCAAGCAATGTACTTGCTATTGAGAGATCAGCCATAAAGGAACCCTGCACTGAAAAGGGAATATAGGGAGTTGGATAGGAAGCTGAAAAGCAGGACCTCAAGGGTAACAATCTCTAGATTGTTGCCTCTGCCATGCACCAGTGAGAGTAAGAACAGGATGACTTGGCAGATAAAACATACATAAAATGCTGGAGGAATTCAGCAGGCCAGGCAGCATCTATGGAAAAAAAAAGTACTGTTGACGTTTCCTGCCAAAGGGTTTCAACCCAAAACATCGACAGTACTTTTTTTCCATAGATGCTGCCTGGCCTGCTGAGCTCCTCCAGCATTTTGTGGGTTGCTCAGATTTCCAGCATCTGCAGATTTTCTCTTGTTTGTGACTCGGCAGATGAATGTGTCAATGAAGAATTGGTTTAGGGTGCACAGTTTCAAATTTGTGGATCATTAAGATTTCTTCTGGGGAAGGTACTAAAGGGACAGATTAGATCCGTCCTTGTGGGCAGGTTTGCTAGAGCTGTCGGGAAAGGTAAAACCAGTTTGGTAGAGGGATGGGAACCAGAGTGGCAGGTCAGAAGATCAGACAGTTGGTGTAAAGGTAGAAGCAACCTGCTGGAAACTGTGAGGAAGGATAAGAAGGGGAAAGGACATAATTATGGTCATTTTGATAGGTGTTGATTTTAATGCGAGAAGTATCAGGACGATGAATATGTGTCCAGGAAAGGTTCCTGACACACTATATAGCTGTGTGTACTGAGCATGGATCAGTACATTCAGCAATAACATTGTGGCCATTATAAGGACTTGGCTGTAACAAAGGCAGAATGCCTGCAGGATGTTCCGGGACAGAGAAGGAGGTAAAAGAGGTGTGGGAGTGGCATTGCTAATCAGAGTTAGAATCACAGCTGCAGAAAGCAAGGATGTCGTGAAGGGATTGTCTTTGGAGTCAATGTGGTTGGAAATAAGAAACAGGAAGGCAATTCAATTGGGAGAGTTCTAAAGACCCTCCAGTAGCAACACAGACACCGAGGTGCAGATTGGGAGGCAGAATTTGGAAAAATGCCAAGATAATAGTGTTATTGTCATGGGTGACTTCAACTTTCCTGACACTGATTGGCAGTTCCTCAGTGCAAAAGGTTTAGATAAGGCAGAATTTGTTATAGGTGTGTCCAGAAAGGATTCTTGGCACAATATGTAGACAGGCCAACTAAAGAAGAGGCCATACTCTCTTGGTGGGTAAACATTTTGGAGAGAGTGAATCCCTGACCTTTACCATAGACTTGGAGAGAGAGTGGATTGCACAGTGTGGGAAAGTATTTTATAAACATAAGACATAGGAGTAGAATGAGGCCACTTGTCCCATTGAGTCTGCTCCACCATTCAATCATGGCTGATTTATTGTCTTCTCAACCACAAACTCCTGCCTTCTGCCCATAACCTTTGACATCTCTATTCTAAAGCATCTCTATTCTAAATGGACGACCCTCTGCTCTGAGGCTGTGCCCTCTAGTCTTAGACTCACCCACTATAAGAAACATCCTTTCCACTTTCACTCAGTCTAGGCCTTTCAATATTCAATCGGTTTCAATGAGATCCCACCCTCCCCCACCGTTCTTCTAAGTTCCAGTGACTACAGGCCCATACCCATCAAACACACCTCATCCATTAAACCTTTTATTTCCAGAATCATTCTTATTACCTCCTCTGGACCCTCTTCAATACCAACAAATCTTTTCTTAGATAAGGGGCTCAAAACTGCTCACAGTGCCCTACAAGTGGGGTTTGACAAGTGTCTTATAAAGCCTCAGCATTACTTCCTACTCTTACATTCTAGTTGTCTTGAAATGAATGCTAGCATTGCATTTGCCTTCCTTACCATTGTGTCACGGTCCGGTCCGTTGACTCCTCACTTCAGTTAATTTCAGTTCAGTTCAGTGTTCTACTGGGCTGCTTGATCAGGACACCTGATCCTCATCCGAACCAGCAGCATAAAAATTTCGGCTTACATCTGCTCAGTGCTGGACCATCACACTGCAGCCCTTGCGGCAATGCACGTTCCGGGGCCGCCGGGAATGGGCTCCTCAGCCAGTGAGCAATGCATGTTCCGAGCCGCTGAGAATTGTGGATTCTAAGTGGCTTCAGTGCCTGGGGTTGCTTTGGGAATTCTGTCTCTTCGTGTTCAGCTAAGGAATTGCCGGCCATTTGCCGCTTCATGTGTTACCCCGTGTCAAGATACAAATTGTCTGTCGTTGTTTGGTTTTGTTGTCTCGTGTCCAGCTGAGGATTGCTGGCCGTTTGCCACTCCTCCGAGCCAAGATACGAATTGTCTGTCATTGTTGGGTTTTGTCGTCCCGTGTCCAAGTCAAGTCAGAGTCTAAGTCCGAGTCCAAGTCCAAATCCAGGTTCCGCGCCCGAGTCCAAGTCCAAGTCCAGGTTCCATGTCCGAGTCCAGGCTCCGTGGCCAAGTCCAAGTCCAAGTCCAGGTTCCTCTGGTTTGTTGTCCAACGTTTACGTCCATGTAAGCATCTAGTCCTCGCTCTCTGGCCTTCTTGGCAACTACTAATAAGATACACTTCTGTTAATGTTACCTCCATGTCTGTGTCCTGCACTTGGGTCCGCTCC
The DNA here is from genome assembly GCF_963921235.1 of Mobula hypostoma. NCBI lineage: Eukaryota > Metazoa > Chordata > Chondrichthyes > Myliobatiformes > Myliobatidae > Mobula > Mobula hypostoma. Next base: position 17,066,242 of record NC_086111.1, read on the forward strand.
AAATGCCCCATTGTAACACATTGATTCGATCTGCCAGTTTTAGGAAATTCTGCACAAGGACTCCTGAGTCTCTCAGCGCCTCTAATTTTTGAATTTTTCCCCGCTTAAAAATAGTCTACGCCTTTATTCTTTCTACCAAAGTGCATGACCATACACTTCCCTACACTATATTCCATCTGCCTGTTCTTTGCCCATTCTCCCAATCTACTTTAAGTCCTTCTGCAGACTCCCTGCTTCCTCAATACTACTTTCCCCTCCATCTGTCTTTGTATCATCTGCAAAGTTGACCACAAAACCATAAATTCTGTCATCGAAATCATTGAATGCGCAGGTGTAGTACTTCTGCTGCTTTCAGGGATGAGTGTCAGGTGGAAGATTAGTAGGGAGGGACGAATGGACAAGGGAATCACGGAAGGAACTGTCCCTGCAGAAAGTGGCGAGTTGGGGGCGTGGTGAGGTAAAGATGTGTTTAGTGGTAGGATCCTAGAGAAGATGGCAGAAATCGTGTAGAATGATGTGTTGGATGCGAAGGCTCATGGGGTGGTAGGTGAAGGCAAATGAACCAACTGAGAAAAAGTCCGTTTCTGACATCTCTCTCCTCTTTATCAGTCTCTGTGTCCATCTCTCAAGACAAACTGTCTACCAATAACTTACAAACCTACTGATTCCCACAGCTATCTTGACTATACTTCTTCCCACCCTGTCTCCTGTAAAAATGCCATTTTCTTTTCCCATTTCCTTTGTCTTCACCACATCTGTTCCCAGGACGATGCTTTCCTTTCCAGGACATCAGAGATGTCCTCCTTCTTATAAGAATTACAGCACGGAAACAGGCCATCTTGACCTTCTTCAAAGAACAGGGTTTCCATTTGTCCACCATCGATGCTGTGCCTACCCACATGTCCTTCATTTCCCAGATATCTGTGCTTACTCCATCTTCTTGCTGCCGTAACAAGGATGAAGTTCCTCTTACCCTCCCGACTCACATCCTGTCTTACCTCCCTTCAGGGCCCCAAGTAGTCCTTCCAAGTGAGGCAACTCCTTACCTGTGAATCTGTTAGGGTCATCTACTGTCGGGGCTGCCCTACATTGATTGGAGTACACTTTGTCAAGCACCTCTTCTCAGTCTGCAAGAAACAGGATTTCCTGGTGGTCAACCATTTTAGATCCTATCCCCACTCCCTTTCTTACATGTCAGTCCATGAATTTTTCTTCTGCCATGTTGAGGTCACTCTGAGGTTGTAGCAGCAATACTTCATATTCCGTCTAAGTAGTCTCCAACATGATGGCATGAACATCGATTTCTCCAATTTCCAGTAATTTTTCCCTCTTCCCTTTTCTTCAATTCCCCACTCTGGCCTCTTACCTCTTCCCATCACCTGTCCATCACTTCCCTTGGTGCCTTTCTTTTCCAACATTTTTTCCTGTGGTCCACTCTCTACTCCTATCAAATTACTTCTTCTCCAGCTCTTTACATTTTCCTACTATCACCTCCCAGCTTCTTAATTTATCCCCCTCCCCCACCCACCTGGCTTCACCTATCACCTTCCAGCTTGTCCTCCTTCCCCTCCCCCCACCTTCTTATTCTGATACCTTCACACTTCCTTTCCAGTCCTGATGAAGGGTATTGGCCCAAAACATCAACTGTTAATTCATTCCCATAGATGCTGCCTGTTCTGCTGAGTTCCTCCAGCATTTTGTGTGTGTAGCATGGGAAAATATTTAATTGATGTAGGGCAAATTATGGTGCTGTTTGGCAGGAACTTGGGAGTGATGTACTCACAGAAATCCACAATGAATTCCTGAGATGAGGGGGTTAGACTATGAGTTAGATTGAGTCGCACGGGACTATACAACTGGAATTCAGCAGAATGAGAGGAGATCGTATAAAGACATATAAACTTATGAAAGGGATAAATAAGATAGAGGCAGGAAAGTTGTTTCCACTGGTAGGTGAGACTAGAACTAGGGGACATAGCCTCAAGATTTGAGGGAGTAGATTTAGGATGGAAATGAGAAGGAACAACTTTTCCAGAGGGTGGTGAATCTGTGGAATTCTCTGCCCAGTGCAGCAGTGGAGGCTACCTCAGTAAATATATTTAAGACAAGGTTGGATAGATTTTTGCATAGTAGGGGAATTAAGGGTTATGTGGAAAGGGCAGGTAGGTGGAGATGAGTCCATGGTCAGATCTTATTGAATGGCGAAGCAGGCTCGAAAGGACAGATGGCCTACCCCTGCTCCTATTTCTTATGTTCTTATGAAAGCACTCTGTGATTCTGTGACTAGAATACATAATTAGTTACCAGTAGATTCTCCCCTATAGATCACTTAATGAATTTTTTCCCCTCCTCTAATGAACCCATCAACTAAGATAACTTTCAGTGTCCTGACGTCCTCTGACAACAACTGTAACTCAGCAATGATTGCTATGTTAAATTGGCAGTTTTAGCTTAATATCCAAAGGGAAAATAGCTTTAATTTATAAATTTAATTAAATGCAAAAATGTTTTTGCCTCGAGCATTACTTCATTAACTCTCATGCAGAGATCAACGTTATTACCAGAGGTGTCCCTTTGATTTTTTTTAATGCCCATTATTACTTGAGAGGAAAGGACGTATTGTCATGTTAATCTAAGATTAGGGTCCAACCATGATCTATATTTTTTTACACTCATGGATATGCACGATTCACAATGAAAACAAAAAGTAATACAGCTCTTATAGAGAGTTTGGTTAAGGTTCATTTCCCACCTTAAATTTCATTGCCAAAAATTTTCCAAGTTGCTGCCAGTAATTTGAAGGTTGCAACTGTTAACCTTCTCAGTGGGAACAAATCAGTTCTAAGATTCTGTTTCTGAAGGTACAATTGAACATGAATTTTTGGAACTGAAGAACATTTTTGACTATTCATTACGTATCATTACCGTAGACTCCATGATGTGTGTAAATAATAGTTTATTTCAATCGGCTATAGAACAATGAGCTTTTACACATCTGGAGCATTGTGCCTCTATGTACAGTAGCCGATGCCAAGCTTTAATTCACTGCTATGAAACTGATGTTGAACTACTGTGAATATTTTGATACTTGGGTGAAAAGGTATATTGTGCTTTTGTACAAGTCTTTGACTGTCTTGTGCTGACTAAGAAAAGATTTCTAATGCCTTACTTTCCCTGTGTTTTCTTTGAACAGATGCAATAATGAGAATGAGTGGCATCAAATCCATGAAAATATAATTCGTAAATCCAGCAACAAGTACACTGCAGCCAGCTCTAATTATGGTAAATTGTATCTTGTTCATGTAGTTTCATCTTTTTTTGTCATAAACCTAAGCTGTCAAAATTTTGTACATAGCAGAAATGCTATTCTTTCATATTGTAGTCCATTTCTGTATTATAATTTGGAATTAAACAACAGCTTCTCTATAGCAAGCATGGCTCAAACTATCACCCTTTCAAATTATTGTAAGTTGTTGGTTGTGAAAAATATTACGTCATTTCATTTTCCACTAATTGAACTAACTAGTTTAAACATGTTCAAATAATAAATTAGGTCAAGAAATGAAGTTATAATATTGAAATAATGAGTAATTTCAAGGTGCTGTCATTGTTAAGTAGGAGTAACCACAACATCTAGTCCAGAGTTACACTTGGAGTGCAATCATAATAAATCTTGCAATGCTTTTGATGCTGGTGAGGTAGTAATGAGGGGCAAAGAAATAGCAGATGAACTTAACAGGTACTTTGCAAATACATGTCTTCACTGTGGAAGACACTAGCAGTGTGCCAGACATCCGTGAGTATCTGCAAGCAGGAGTGAGTGTCTTTGCTATTACAAAGGAAAAAATGTTAGGCAAACTCAAAGGTCTTAAGGTGGATAAGTCACCTGGGCCAGATGGACTACATCCCATAGTCCTGAGAATGGTCGCTGAAGAGATAATGGATGCATTGGTCATGATCTTTCAAGAATCACATGATTCTGGCATGGTCCTGGAGGACTGGAAGATTGTAAATGTCACTCCACTCTTTAAGAAGGGAGGAATGCAAAATAAAAGAAATTATAGGCCAGTTAGTCTAACCTCAGTGGTTGGGAAGGTGTTGGAGTCTATTATTAAGGATGAGGCTTTGAGATACTTGGAGACTAATGATAAAAAATGTCAAAATCAAAGTTTCTGTAAAGGGATATCTTTTCTAGTTAGCTGCCAGTGACTAGTAATGTTCCTCAGGAGTCAGTATTGGGACCGTGCTTTTCACATTGATTGTCAATGATTTAAATAATGGAATTGATGGCTTTGTGGCAAAGTTATTTATGAAGATAGGTGGAGGGGTAGGTAGTGCTGAGGAAGCAATATGATTGCAGCTAACTTTTGACAAATTGGAAGAATGGGCAAAAAAGTGGCAGATGGAATACAGCGTTGGGAAATATATGATAATGCATTTTGCTAAAAGGAACAATAGTGTGGACTATTATCTAAATGGGGAGAAAGTTCAAACGTCAGGGGTGCGAGGGACTTAGAAGTCCTCATGAGAGACTCCCAGAATGTTAACTTACAGGTTGAGTTTGTGGTAAAGAAGGCAGATGCAATGTTGGCATTTATTTTAAGGGGAATAGAATACAAAAGCCAGGAGATAATGCTGAGACTTTATAAGACGCTAGTCAGGCCACTCTTGGAGTATTGTCAACAGTTTTGGCCCCGTATCTCAGAAGGGATGTGTTATCATTGGAGAGAGCCCAGAGGAGATTCATAAGGATGATTCCAGGAATGCTGGGGTTAACATATGAGGAGCGTTTGGCAGCTTTGGGCCTGTACTCACTGGAATTTAGAAGAATGCAAGGGGGACCTCATTGAAACCTACCGAATGTTGAAAGAACTAGATAGGGTGGATGTGGAGAGGATGTTTCCTATAGTGGGGGGTTTCCAGAACTAGAGGGCACAGCCTCTTTTATAAAGAGATAAGGAGGGTTTTTTTTTAACCACAGAGTAGTAAATCTGTGGAATGCTCTGCCACAGACTGCGGTGGAGGCCAAGTCCGTGCGTATATTTAAGGCAGAAGTTGATTGTTTCCTAATCGGTCAGGGCATCAATGGATATGGCAAGAAGGAAGGTGTATGGGGTTGAGTGGGATCCGGGATCAGCCATGATGGAATGGCGGAGCTGACTTGATGGGCTGAATGGCCTAATTCTGCTCCTATGTCTTATGGTTATAGGGAGACTGCCTCCAAGCTTCCTGAAATTGGTTGACCTTGAACCAATTAGGGGACTCAGACAAACTTACTCATTCACGAAATGAACATTGGTATTGACAGCTCATTCTTAACTATCCTTGAACAGAAACAATAAGCCTTAATTGTTACTGTACTGTGCTGTAGGTTTTCTATGTTTCTATAATCAGAACTAATACAATCTATGTGGTGAAGCCTGTTGTTAGGTTGAGGACATCAGGATACTGACACAGCAATGATCAAGAAATATTTTCAAATATAGTTTAAGGTATATTTATTATCAAAGTATATATTGAATGTTTTGTAGCTCTAAAACATAAAACTAATTGAAAGGAAAACTCTGCTGGAATGTTTTCTTCCAGACATTTTTGCAAAGATTCAGTATCCTCTATTCTGGGCAGAGGGTAAATTATCTACTTTCAGTACAGATCCTGACAGACCCATTCTTCGTGTCTACTGGGACAACTGATGTTGCCCAAGGACTCCACTCAAACTAGGAAAGAATTCCTTCAGCCTCCATACAATCTATCTCACAGACTACTTTATCACAGATGGTATAAGGAACCAGATGGGCTTTGTAAAATTTGGATGTGGCATTTTCATTTAACACTATTTTTCCCTTGACATGTTCGAGTTTTCCAATGCCATCCTTGAACACTGCTGTGGCATCATCCAGTACCTTTCTTAATTAACTTTCAGTTGACTGTACTGCAGGGGATGTATCATGCAAATCATGGATGGATTTCCAATCAAGTTGCAGTTGTCTCAGCCACTCAAGTGCCCACAATGCTACTCCTCCTGTTTTTTACAATATACAAGCTCAATATGGCTTGTTGGTTGTTGTATATTGCTGTTAGGAATGTCATCCCTAGAGGAGTCACCTTTTCTTCAGTATATGTTCTCTGTTGAAAATCTTTCAGTATCTTGGAAATACCATTTAAACTCATTTTGTCTCCCTCCCTCCTAAACAGTGGGTTTCACATTTTCAATTTTCCAGTCCTCTGGGACCTCTCTGATTCTAGTGATTATTGGAAGATCACTACCAATCTGTTCATCCGCCTCTTCCAGAGGTGTAGTCCATCAGGTATATGTCATTCATCCACCTTCTGGGTTTCAGTTTCCTCAATACTTACCCCTTAGTAATGCCCACTACGTTTATCTCTGCTCTCTGACTCTCTCGATTTTCTGGCACATTCCTGATGTCTTCCACTGTCAGCACTGGTGCTCCTCCACCATTTCCCTGTTTTCCGTTTTTGCTTCTCCAGCCTCATTGTCAAGTGGTTTAATGTCAACTCTTACCTCTCTAGTACCCTTTATGAATCTTAAAAAAACTTTTGCAATCTTCTTTTATATTATTAGTTAGCTTTACATTTCATATCAGAATCAGGTTTAATATCACCGTCATATGTCGTGAAATTTGTTGTTTTTGTGGCAATGATACATTGCATTTCATAACAATAAAAACTGTGAATTATTCATAAGTATAGAATCAGAATCAGGTTTATTATCACCAACATGTGTCGTGAAATTTGTTAACTTAGCAGCAGCAGTTCAATGCAGTAGATAATATAGAAGAATAAATAAATAAATAACAGTATATTTATGTATGAATGGATTAAAAATTGGGCAAAAACAGAAATAATATATATTTAAAAAGTGAGGTAGTGTTCAAGGGTTCAATGTCCATTTAGGAATTGGATGGCAGAGGGGAAGAAGCTCTTCCTGAATAGCTGAGTGTGTGCCTTCAGGCTTCTGTACCTCCTACCTGATGGTAACAGTGAGTAACAGGGCATACCCTGGGTGCTGGAGGTCATTAATAATGGACGCTGCCTTTCTGAGACACTGCTCCTTGAAAATGTCATGGGTACTTTGTAGGGTAGTGCCTAAGATGGATCCGACTAAATTTACGACCTTCTGCAGTTTCTTTTGGTCCTGTGCAGTAGCCCCTCCATACCAGACAGTGATGCAGCCTGTCAGAATACTCTCCACAGTACAACTGTAGAAGTTTTTGAGTGTTTTTGTTGATATACCAAACCCCTAATGAAGTATAGTCGCTGTCTTGCCTTCTTTATAGCTGCATCAGTATGATGGCACCAGGTTAAGTTCTCAGAGATCTTGAAGCTGCTCACTCTCTCCACTTCTGATCCCTCTATGAGGACTGATATGTGTTCTTTTGTCTTACCCTTCCTGAAATCCACAATCAGCTCTTTCATCTTACTGGCATTGAGTGCAAGGTTGTTGCTGCAGCACCACTCCACTAGTTGGCATATCTCGCTCCTTAACACCCTCTCGTCACCACCTGGGATTCTACCAACAATGCTTGTATCATCAGCAAATTTATAGATGGTATTTGAGCTATGCCTAGCCACATAGTCATGGGTATAGAGAGAGTAGAGCAGTGGGCCAAGCACACACCCCTGAGGTGCACCAGCGTTGACCATCAGCGAGGAGAAGATATTATCACCAATTGCACAGATTGTGGTCTTCTGGTTAGAAAATCAAGGATCCAATTGTAGAGAGAGGTACAGAGGTCCAGGTTCCATAACTTATCAATCAGGATTATGGGAATAAAGGTATTAAAGGCTGAGATACAGTCAATGAACAGCATCCTGACATAGCTGTTTATATTGTCCAGGTAGTCTAAGGCCATGTGAAAAGCCATTGAGATTGCATTTGCAATATGCAAATTGCAGTGGGTTCACTTTTCCACTTTTGATCCCTCTTTTAGGGTTGGTGTGTATTCATCTTACCCTTCCTGAGTGCAAAGTTGTTGCTGTAACACCACTCTACTAGCTGATATATTTCACTCCTGTACGCCTTCTCATCACCATCTGAAACTCTGCCAACAATAGTTGAGTCATCAGCAAATATATAGATGGCATTTGAGCTGTGCCTAGCCACACAGTCATGGGTGTAGAGAGAATAGAGGAGGGGGCTAAGCACACATCCTTGAGGTACGCCAGTGTTGATTGTTAGTTTGCAAGGTGGAGATGTTATTTCCGATCCGTACAGACTGTGGTTTTCATTTGAGGAAGCTGAGGATCCAGTTACAGAGGAGGGTACGAAGGCCTAGGTTTTGGAGCTTTTCGATCAGAACTGTAGAAATAATTGTGTTAAATGCTCAGCTGTAGTCAATAAACACCATCCTTTCAGAAGTATTAGTATTGTACAGGTGATCCAAGACCATCTAAAGAACCAATGAGATCATATCCTCTGTAGACCTATTGTGGTGAAAGGCAAATTCAGTGGTTCCAGGTCCTTGCTAAGTTGGTTTTAGCCATAATAAACCTCTCAAAGCACTTCATCACCATAGATATGAGTGTTACTGGATGATAGTCATGTGCAAATCTTGAGTTTTCCCCCCAGCACATCTATATCCAAGTCATTGATAGATACATAGAACATAGAACATTGAATAGTACAGCACAGTACAGGCCCTTCGGCCCACAATGTTGTGCTGACCCTCAAACCCTGCATCCCATATAAGCCCCCACCTTAAATTCCTCCATATACCTGTCTAGTAGTCTCTTAAACTTCACTAGTGTATCTGCCTCCACTACTGACTCAGGCAGTGCATTCCACGCACCAACCACTCTCTGAGTAAAAACCTTCCTCTAATATCCCCCTTGAACTTCCCACCCCGTACCTTAAAGCCATGTCCTCTTGTATTGAGCAGTGGTGCCCTGGGGAAGAGGCGCTGGTTATCCACTCTATCTATTCCTCTTATTATCTTGTACACCTCTATCATGTCTCCTCTCATCCTCCTTCTCTCCAGAGAGTAAAGCCCTAGCTCCCTTAATCTCTGATCATAATCCATACTCTCTAAACCAGGCAGCATCCTGGTAAATCTCCTCTGTACCCTTTCCAATGCTTCCACATCCTTCCTATAGTGAGGCGACCAGAACTGGACACAGTACTCCAAGTGTGGCCTAACCAGAGTTTTATAGAGCTGCATCATTACATCGCGACTCTTAAACTCTATCCCTCGATTTACGAAAGCTAACACCCCATAAGCTTTCTTAACTACCCTATCCACCTGTGAGGCAACTTTCAGGGATCTGTGGACATGTACCCCCAGATCCCTCTGCTCCTCCACACTACCAAGTATCCTGCCGTTTACTTTGTACTCTGCCTTGGAGTTTGTCCTTCCAAAGTGTACCACCTCACATTTCTCCGGATTGAACTCCATCTGCCACTTCTCAGCCCACTTCTGCATCCTATCAGTGTCTCTCTGCAATCTTTGACAATCCTCTACACTATCTACAACACCACCAACCTTTGTGTCGTGTGCAAACTTGCCAACCCACCCTTCTACTCCCACATCCAGGTCATTAATAAAAATAACGAAAAGTAGAGGTCCCAGAACAGATCCTTGTGGGACACCACTAGTCGCAATCCTCCAATCTGAATGTACTCCCTCCACCACGACCCTCTGCCTTCTGCAGGCAAGCCAATTCTGAATCCACCTGGCCAAACTTCCCTGGATCCCATGTACTACCAAAGAAATGGTAGTATTCTTTTACTTATCATACAGCCAATTCAGGAGGCTGCTCTTAATCTTTGAAGCCAGAAACTTATTTAATTCTTTAAAGCATCTTGCACCTTTAGGTTGTTGTATGTATTCAGCTTCTTCCGTTATTTTCCATCAAATGAATAAAGAATGCTGAAGTACTTAAAGGTGGGTACCTTGTTATTCAAGCAGATGGAAGCCCCATTCTGTAATATGTCCAGCAATTTTGTTGCAATGTACTACGCTGCATAAGCAAAAACAAAACATTAAACTTTTAAGTGTTTTTAATAAACTGAGACTTAGTAAGCTTCTAGCAAGGAGATGAATCTGAATCACACTATGAGATCCAGAAAAGTAAGTGTTAGTGAAAGTGGGCCTCATTTCAGCTAATGGATGGATGTGTTCTCTCTCATTTTACAGGAATGATCATTTCTCTCCAGCTGCTTCGAGGTGATATGGATCATATTCGCAGAGAGAATCCCATAATCTTTAACCGGGGAGTGGCCATCACCCGCAAACTAGGTTTTCCTGACGTCATCATGCCAGGTAGGCTTTGACCTGTAGTTACTATGGGAATGTAATTGGAGCTAAGTGCTTCATTTTAAAAGAAATCAGTGAGAAATAAAGTACATGGGAATTTTATACTCATCATTAGTGTGAGAACTTCTATGTGTCTGGAAATCAGAAAAGAATGTGCACCAAATCACATTGATAAAATTCCTCACAAAGGCATATTTTCAAATGTTTGATTGTTACGTAAAGAGCTATGAAGTGCACCTCTGGTGGCAAGGTTTGGAATTATGAAGAATGAATAGCGAAATTTGAAAGCAATCTCATGAATATATAAAATAATACATTAAACTAATTTACAAAACTAGGCTAGAGAAAAGGAGTTGGAAATGGCAATGCAAATTTAAACCTATGCTGGCAGGAAATTCTTATTCATTTATGGTGGTTGGCGTGACATAAATGCACTGACAAGGTTGCAGAGTCCAAAGCCCAAAAATTACTTTTATTTAAATTTAATGCTATAATGGATTATTTCTGAATGGTTAAATGAACAATGATTCAAATTTATTAAAACGAAGAGAGTGTTGTAAATATTCAGAAAGTCAGTGGTATTTCCCTGTGGTGAGAGAAATAAATTTCATAATTCAGTTTGATGACTGTTGTTTCATTCCAGTTCTGTACCTACTGAGTTAATCCTCTGAAGGATATAAATAACCATTCATACCCAACCATGCAAATCGGTATAAGAAATGGATTCACTTTTTCATACTTGGAGAATGTAATGAATATTAATAGATTAAGGTAATTTCAATGTGCAATTCATTTGAAATAAACCTCATTCCCATTGAAAGAAATTAACACATGCTAGTGTTGTGAAAATTGAATTCCCTTGCTTATCCTATTCAAACCATTTAACACATTTTCTGGAGGAATGGAGGCTTGTGCCTGATTTTATTATACATTTCATTTACTTTTCACCTACTTTTTTGTAAAGAAAATGTTGCAGTGAACAAGTCTGAGGTCCTTCCCAATGCATCTAACCAAACCAGTCTTTATGCCCATAGAATTCCTTGTGTAGTAAACCATCAAATTAACTGAAGCAAAACATTGTAGCTAGCCTGAAACATGAATTCTATTTCTCTCTCCACAAACACTCGTAACTTGCTGAGTAATCCCAAAATTGTGTTTTGCTACATTTATTGCTTCCTTTCCTGGTCAGCTGAACACTGGCATCCGTTGTTCAGTTACTCCATAACACTGGTGCTGTGTTAAGTGAAAGAAACCAGTGATGAATATTGATGCATTATGCATGAAATTTATTTGGTAATTTTGTGCTGGAGTTTGTGGTGTGCTGGATTTTATTTGATAATTTTGTGTGTCAAGGAGAACACTTTTAATCCTGGACCCTTGGTTGAATTTTTAGCTGTTGTCAAATTTAACATTGCTTTTATAAGAGGTACACATGGTCATAGCATCAATATCATGAGCATCAGTGAATATATTGGACTACCTGCATCTTTATGCCCCATTGTTTATACTGCGTTGTTGCACTTTCTTTTGTTGTTGCTACAAGGTGCTGATTTGATCCTAGTTTCATTTTCAAGTCTCAAGCAAACATTTATAGAGCAACTTAAAATACGTCTCAGATTGAATAACATGCCACTTTACGCATAATACAAGTATGCTGACAGTACGCAGAGCAGGGGGTTGGTGGTTCAATCCTTGTGTAATGCTGGTTTAATCCTTGGGACTCCATATAAAACTGCATCTGTTCAGCAAACTCAGCATGGACTCAGGTTCAGGTAATCATCAGGAAGATGGTTACCCGAACCTGAGTCCATCTTGATTATGCTGAATGGATGCAGCAAACTCAGTTCTGGCCCCCTTCCCTTTTGCATCATTCATTCATCACATCATTTAGCATCTCCCATCTTACTCTCATTATTTATTACTTAAAGGGACACTAAATTTCTTTCAGGTTTGTTGAGTATTGATGGGCAGGGCATGATGTTTGTAGAATGTTTTTTGTTTGATATTTGCAGTGGGACATCTGAGGTGTCACAAGGTCTTTTCTGTGCAGCAAGTGGAATTGTGAAGTTGAGCTTTCACCAGGACTAGGAGAATAAGAGAAGGCCCAAAATTATGTGGGCCAGGAAACTTTTCCATTCTGTCTTAGACCACTGTATTCATCATTTTCATGCTACATCAACAGATCTTAGGAAACAAGGGTTGTATGTTGACTCAAGTCAGGGCTCCAGAAACCAGGGCTACTGTGAGATCAGTTTGTGCCTTATGAGCCTGATTGAATTCTTTGAGGATGTAACAAAACACATTGATGAAGGTCGAGCAGTGGATGTAGTGTATATGGATTTCGGTAAGGCACTTAATAAGGTTCCCCATTCAAGGCTCTTTCATAAGGAGGCAGGGGATCCAAGGAGATCTTGTTTTGTGGATCTAGAACTGGCTTGCCCACAGAAGGCAAAGGGTGGTTGTTGGTGGTTTGTATTCTTCATGGAGGTCAGTGACCAGTGGTGTGCCTCAGAAATCTTTTCGGGGACCCCTCTTCTTTGTGATTTTCATAAATGACCTGGATGAAAAAGTAGAAGGGGGGGTTAGTAAGTTTGCTAATGACACGAAGATTGGGGGTATTGTGGATAGTCTGGAGGGTTGTCAGAGGATACAGCGTGACATCGATACGATGCAGAACTGGACCGAGAGGTGTCAGATGGACTTCAGCCCAGATAAGTGTGAAGTGGTTCATTTTGGTAGATCCAGTTTGAAGACAGAATATAATATAAATGGTAAGACTCTTGGCAGTGTGGAGGATCTGAGAAATCTTGGGGTCCGTGTTGATAGGACACTCAAGGCTGCTACACAGGTTGACAGTGTTGTTAAGAAGGTGTATGATGTATTGGCATTCATCAACCATGGGATTGGGTTCAAGAGCCATGAGGTAATGTTACAGCTATACAAGACCTTGGTCAGACCTCACTTGGAGTACTGTGTTCATTTCTGTCGCCTCACTACAGGAAGGATGTGGATACTACATAGAGAGAGTGCAGAGGGGATTTACAAGGATGTTGCCTGGATTGGAGGCCGTACCTTATGAGAATAGGTTGAGTATACTTGGACTTTTCTCCTTGGAGCAACGGAGGATGAGAGGTGACCTGATAGAGGTGTATAAGATGATGAGGGGCATTGATCGTGTGATAGCCAGAGGCTTTTTCCCAGGGCTGAAATGGCTAACACGAGGGGGCATAGTTTTAAAATGCTTGGAAATAGCTACTGAGGGAATGTCAGGGGTAAGTTTTTCACATAGAGAGTGGTGGGTGCGTGGAATGCATTGCCTGCAGCAGTGGTGAAAGCGGATACAATAGAGTCTTTTAAGAACCTGTTGGATAGGTTCATAGAGCTTAGAAAAATAGAGGGCTATGCGCTAGGGAAATTCTAGGCAGTCTCTAGAGTAGGTTACATGATCGGCATAACACTGTGGCCCGAAGGGCCTATAATGTGCTGTGAATTTCTATGTTCTATATTCTATCTACATAGCCAGCTGCATTATGAAGAAGCCCACAATTTAAATGATGAAACACATTTCTGTTGATCGAACAGTCTAAAGACACTCTCTTGCTCACACCAAAGAGATGCCTGCAATGCTCTTATGAATAAACAGCTATAGTGACGTACAAGAGGCTGTACATAACAAAACCTGTCTGTTGCTCCCCACTTCAATACCATATCAAAAAATGGAGGTGGCTGCACCAATCTGTACCATGACATGATTTATACTAACTTCTTAAACATGCCAGTGATTTATTACATGTTGGAGATCATGAGTAGCTGCACTTTAAGAAATGCAGTCATATCAGTTTCAGCTGTTGCTATCAACTACAGAAATAATATCACATGTTATACAATATATTTGGTCTCACACAGCAATCATCACAATGAAATGCAAATATGAAATTCTGTTGGTAACTTGCACAGTCTGTTGGCTATTTGTATATCATAAATGAACATTTTCTCCCATACAACACTTCCATTCCTTCACTCTTGTTGGTCTACATCTTTCCGTGTTCTCTTTCTTACAGATTAATTGCTGACTTATGGGAAAGAACTTCTGTTGGCTGCAGTGTTACAAACATAGGAAAGTTAGATATGGAGATCAGACAGAAAAATAAATATACATGCCTGTAACAACTGTTTTAAAAGAGATCATTACAATGGGTATACTGGGAAAAGAAAATTTTTTATGGACAAGGTTTTATTCCTAAAGGTTGACTTGCAGGTTGAATCAGTAGCAAGGTAGCATTCATTTCAAGACTAGAATATAAAAGTAAGGATGTAGTGCTGAGACTCTATAAGACATTGGTCAGACCACTTTTAGAGTATTGTGACCAGTTTTGGGCCCCTTATCTAAGAAAAGGTGCTGACATTTACAAGAATGATCCTGGGAATGAAAGGGTTAATGTATGAGGACCATTTAATAACTCTGGGCCTGTACTCACTGAAGTTTGGAAGAACCGGGGTGGGGGGGAGTGGTTCTTATTGAAACCTACTGAATATTGAAAGGCCTAAACAGAGTGGATGTGGAAAATCTGTTTCCAATAGTGGGAGAGACTAAGACCAGGAGGCACATCCTCAGAATAGAAGGATGTCCCTTTAGAACAGAGATGAGGAGGAATTTCATTAGCCAGAGGGTAATAAATCTATAGAATTCATTGCCACATACATCTTTGGAGGCCAAGTTATTTGGTATATTTAAAGCTCTGGTTAATAGGTTCTTGATTACTAAGGGTGTTAAAGGTTACAGAATGTAAGAACATGGGAGAATAAGGTTGAGAGGGATAGTAAAACAGCCAGGATGGAATGGTAGAGCAGACTCGATGGACCAAACAACCTAACTCTGCTCTTAATATCTTATGGTCTAAACCTCACTATATATGCCTCAACCTCACTATATGGAATTTGCCCTTCACAGTTGTTGTTACACGCTTACCATGTACCTGCTGTTCTTGTTCTTAACCTTAGATTTAATGTGTGCTGTCAGAGATTGTATTCAATAGCCACCTATGAACAATGAACTACCACCTACCCACCCACAATATAAGAAAGACCAAACCACAGAGACATGACAAACTCCCACAAGGTCATCACTTTCACTGATAATTGGGTTAGGCTTGCCTGCAGTCACACAGTTTGGAGAGTTTCGTCAAGGCTCATACAGTCAGCTGCAAAGTGGAAACTACTAGAGAGTTCAAGCTGAGGTCTGTCAGCAAACCAAGAAGCAAAATATGTTTTAATCTCTATCTTTTGAGGAGATTTTATGAGAATGTTTGCCACTTACTCATCGGATTTTTTTTTTGCTCAAGCCTCATTTCCAAGCTATTTTCAAGCACTTCAGTCAATTTTCACATCTCCTTTCATCCATCAAGATGTTGACTATTAATTTGACAATATTATTCCCAAATACTGAATAAAGTTAGTTATGAAAAACTGGATGTCAGCACTGTTAGTATCATTCCAGTCATTATGGCCCATTAGTAGAATAACTGACAAAATTATGAACAGGAAAGTACAACAAAAACACTGAGATCTAGTGACTTTTGAAGCTGGAGGCAGGCTAAGGTGCAACCTTCTACTGGAATTATGTGCCAGGACTGGGACACCTGTGCTCTGCCATGGAGTACAACAGGAAAGTGTGCCCTCTGGTTCTAGAAAATCCTGCCCTCAGAAAAATATTCTGACTATCCATCCTATCTGTAGCCCTCATTATTTTAGAAACCTTCATAAGATCATTTCTCAGCCTCGTACATTACAGAGCAAATAAAGCTAGCTCATTCAGTCTCCTCTTGAAGCTATAGCCCTCCATTCCTGGCAACAACCTGATGAGCCTCTTCTGCATTCCAATTGCTATCACATCCTTTTTACAATGTGGATCTGAAGAACTGTTCATAGTACTCTACGTGCTCTTGTGCTATGGTGTCTCAACTCTTATACTCAGCTTATAAAGGCTAGCAAACCAAATGCCTTGTTCAATGAACTATTCATTTGTGTTGCCACTTTAAGGGAGCAATGGGCTTGAACCTTAGGGTCTCTCTGTACATGAATGCTCTTATAGTCCCTGACCAGTTTTGGGATCTGATTGAAACGTATAAAATTCTAAAGGGATTGGACAAGCTAGATGCAGGAAGATTGTTCCTGATGTTGGGGAAGTCCAGAATGAGGGGTCACAGTTTGAGGATAAAGGGAAGTCTGAGATGAGGAAAAACTTCTTCACACAGAGAATGGTGAATCTGTGGAATTCTTTGCCACAGGAAACAGTTGAGGCCAGTTCATTGGCTATATTTAAGAGGGAGTTAGATAAGGCCCTTGTGGCTAAAGGGATCACGGGGTATGGAGAGAAGGCAGGTATAGGGTTCTGAGTTGGATGATCAGCCATGATCGTACTGAATGGCGGTGCAGGCTCAAAGGGCCGAATGGCCTACTCCTGCACCTATTTTCTATGTTCCTATGTTTCTAAGCTTACTCCATGAGACCTAACAAAATTTGACGTCAGAAATGTATTATCTCACACTTGTCCTGATTGTTCCATCAGTCCTGTTCTGCCCAATCTTTCAGCTGATCTATGCCCACTGCTTTCTTAAACAATCTTCTTCACTGTCTACAATTACGCCTATTTATGTGTTGTCTGCAAATGTAGTCATTATGCCATTTATATTTTCACCCAAATCATTTATACGTAGTCTAAACAATAAAATTCCCAGCATTGATCTCTCGGTCACACCATTCGTTACAGATTTCTAGTCAGAAAAATATCCATCCACCATTACTCATTACCTCTTAACACCAAAACAATTTTGAATCCAGTTTGCTTCAACTTTCTGGACTAGTGTACCATACAAGACTTTGTTAAAAGCCTTGCCAAGGTTTGTGTAAATCACATCCACTTTCTGTCCTTTTTAATATTCTTATTTACCTCCTCAAAAAGATAATTATGTTAGTGAGTAACACACAAAATACTGGAAGAACTCGGCAGACCAGGCAGTATAAATGGAAAAGAGTACAGTTGGCGTTTCGGGCCGAGAACCTTCAGCAGGACTGGAGAAAACAGATGAAGACTCAGAGTAAAAGGGAGGGAGAAACACAAGGTGATAGATGAAACAGGGAGGGGGAGGGGTGAAGTAAAGAGTTGGGAAGTTGATTGGTGAAAGAGATATAGGGCTAAAGAAGGGGGAATCTAATAGGAGAGGACAGAAAAAAAGGGGGAGCAAGGAGATAAGGTGAAAGAGGGAAGTGGAAATGGGGAATAGAGAATGGGAGGGGAACATTACCGGAAGT
Source organism: Mobula hypostoma (assembly GCF_963921235.1). NCBI lineage: Eukaryota > Metazoa > Chordata > Chondrichthyes > Myliobatiformes > Myliobatidae > Mobula > Mobula hypostoma. The sequence goes on from NC_086111.1 coordinate 17,083,827, forward strand.
TCGAGAAATCGATGTTCATGCCATTAGGTTGGAGGCTATCCAGATGGAATATAAGGTGTTGCTGCTCCAACCTGAGTGTGACCTCATCACGACAGTAGATAAGGCCATGGATGGACATGTCGGCATGGAAATGGGAAGTGGAATTAAAATAAGTGGCCACTGGGTAATCCTGCTTTTTCTAGCAGACGGAGCATAGGTGCTCGGCAAAGTGGTCTCCCAATCTATGTCAGGTGTCACCAATATACAAGAGCCACACCGAGAGTGCCAGATACAATAGGTGACCACAACAGACTCACAGGTTGAAGTGTCGCCTCATCTGGAAGGAGTGTTCAGGGCCCTGAATGGTAGTTGGGTGGGGGGAATGAATGTACAAGGGAGTCATGTAGGGAGCGACCCCTGCAGAAAGCAGAAAGTGAGGTAAGATGTGCATGGTGGTGGGATCCCATTGGAGAGTGCAGAAGTTACAGAGAATTATGTGCTGGACGTGGAGGTTGGCGGGATGGTAGGTGAGGACACAAGAGGAACCCTATCCGCAGTAGAAGGTTGGGGTGAGGGCAGGCAAGCATGAAATGGAAGAGATGGGGTTGAGAGCAGCGTTAAGAGTGGAGGAAGGGAAGCCCCTTTGAAGAAGGAGAAAATCTCCTTTGTTCTGGAATGAAAAGCCCATCCTGAGAGCAGATGTGATGGAAACGGAGGAATTGAAAGAAGGAGATGACATTTTTACAAGTAGCAGGGTGGAAAGAGGTATAGTCCGGCTAACTGTGAGAGTCAGTAGGTTTGTAATAGACATCAGTGGATAAGCTGTCTCCAGAAATAGAGACAGAGATTGAGAAAGAGGAAGAGGGTGTTGGAAATGCATCAGGTAAATTTGAGGGCAAGTGAACCTTCTGTCTTTTCCTATTAGATTCCCCCTTTTCCAGCCCTGTACCTCTTTCACCAATCAACTTTCCAACTCTTTATTTCACCACCCCTCCCCGCTCCCAGTTTCACCTATCACCTTGTGTTTCTCCCTCCCTTTTACTATGAGTCCTCATCTTTTTTCTCCAGTCCTGCTGAAGGGTCTCAGTCCAAAGTGTCAACTGTTCTCTTTTCTATTGATGCTGCCTGGCCTACTGAGTTCCTCCAGCATTTTGTGTGTTACTTGGATTTCTAGCATCTGTAGATCTTCTTTTGTTTATAATAGGGGACTCGATAGTTAGAGGTACAGATAGGAGGTTCTGTGGTCGTGACAAAGAATCCAGGATGGTTTGTTGCCTCCCAGGTGCCAGGGTCAAGGATGTCTCTGATCGCTTGCATAACATTCTGAAGTGAGAGGGTGATCAGCCAGATGTCGTGGTGCACATCGGTACCGATGACATAGCAAGGAAGAGTGAGGAGGTCCTGGAGAGTGAGTATAGAGAGCTTGGTAGGAAGTTCAAAAGCAGGACCTCGAGGGTGGTAATTTCAGGATTGCTACCTGTGCTACATGCCTGTGAGGGTAAGAATAGGAAGCTCTGGAGGATGAACAATGTGGCTGAGGAACTGGTGTAGGGGGCAGGGTTTCAGATTTCAGGATCATTGGGACCTCTTCTGGGGCAGGTGGGACCTGTACAAGAGAGACGGGCTACACTTGAACTACAAGGGGACCAATATCCTTCCAGGGAGGTTTGTTAGTGCTATTGTGGAGGCTTTAAACTAGATTTGCAGGGGGATGGGAACCAGAGTGCCAGAGCTGACAGTGGGGCTGGGGTGAAAATAAATGCTGTTAAAAGTTCAAGCAAAGCCGCAAATAGAAAGATTGTGAGTGGTGGTAAAAATCTTCTGAGGTGTATATATTTCAATGCTAGGAGTATTGCGGGGAAGGCAGGCAGACAAGTTGAAGGCGTGGATTGACATGTGGAATTATAACGTTATAGCAATTAGTGAAACTTGGCTACAGGAGGGGCAGGACTGGCAGCTTAATATTCCAGGGTTCCGATGTTTCAGATGTGATAGAAGCAGAGGAATGAAAGGTGGGGGGGGGTGGCATTGTTTGTCAGGGAAAATGTTACAGCAGTGCTCAGGCAGGACAGATTAGAGGGCTTGTCTACTGAGTGCTTATAGGTGGAGCTGAGAAACAGGAAAGATATGGCCACATTAGTGGGGTTGTATTATAGACCACCCAATAGTCAGCGAGAATTGGAGGAGCAAATCTGCAGAGAGATAGCAGGCAACTGCAGGAAACAAAGTTGTGGTGCTAGGGGATTTTAATTTTCCACATATTGATTGGGACTAGATGGTTTAGAGTTTGTAAAATGTGTTCAGGAAAGTTTTCTAAATCAATATATAGAGGTACCAACTAGAGGGGATGCAATATTAGATCTCCCATTAGGAAACGAGTTAGGACAAGTGATGGAAGTGTATGTAGGGGAGCACTTTGGTTCCAGTGATCATAACACCATTAGTTTCAACTTGATCATGGATAAAGATAGATCTGGTCCTAGGGTTGAGGTTCTAAACTGGAAGAAGGCCAAATTTGAAGAAATCAGAAAGGATCTAAAAAGCGTGGATTGGGACAGATTGTTCTCTGGCAAGGATGTGCTCGGTAAGTGGGAAGCCTTCAAAGGAGAAATTTTGAGAGTGCAGAGCTTGTATGTTCCTGTCAGGATTAAAGGCAAAGTGAATAGGAATAAGGAACCTTGGTTCTCGAGGGATATTGCAACTCTGATAAAGAAGAAGAGAGAGTTGTATGACATGTATAGGAAACAGGGAGTAAATAAGGTGCTTGAGGAGTATAAAAAGTGCAAGAAAATACTTAAGAAGGAAATCAGGAGGGCTAAAAGGAGACATGAGGTTGCCTTGGCAGTCAAAGTGAAGGATAATCCAAAGAGCTTTTACAGGTATATTAAGAGTAAAAGGATTGTAAGGGATAAAATTGGTCCTCTTGAAGATCAGAGTGGTCGGCTATGTGCGGAACCAAAAGAAATGGGGGAGATCTTAAATGAGTTTTTTGCATCTGTATTTACTAAGGAAACTGGCATGAAGTCTATAGAATTAAGGGAACCAAGTAGTGAGATCATGGAAACTGTACAGATTGAAAAGGAGGAGGTGCTTGCTATCTTGGGGCAAATTAAAGTGGATAAATCCCCAGGACCCGACAGGGTATTCCCTCGGACCTTGAAGGAGACTAGTGTTGAAATTGCAGGGGCCCTGGCAGATATATTTAAAATGTCGGTGTCTACGGGTGAGGTGCCGGAGGATTGGAGAATGGCTCATGTTGTTCCGTTGTTTAAAAAAGGATCGAAAAGTAATCCGGGAAATTATAGGCCGGTAAGTTTGACATCGGTAGTGGGTAAGTTATTTTAGGGAGTACTAAGAGACAGATTCTACAAGCATTTGGATAGACAGGGACTTATTAGGGAGAGTCAACATGGCTTTGTGCGTGGTAGGTCTTGTTTGACCAATCTATTGGAGCTTTTCGAGGAGGTTACCAGGAAAATGGATGAAGGGAAGGCAGTGGATATTGTCTACATGGACTTCAGTAAGGCCTTTGACAAGGTCCCGCATGGGAGCTTAGTTAGGAAAATTCAGTCGCTAGGTATACATGGAGAGGTGGTAAATTGGATTAGACATTGGCTCAATGGAAGAAGCCAAAGAGTGGTAGTAGAGGATTGCTTCTCAGAGTGGAGGCCTGTGACTAGTGGTGTGCCACAGGGATCAGTGCTGGGTCCATTGTTATTTGTCATCTATATCAATGATCTGGATGATAATGTGGTAAATTGGATCAGCAAATTTGCTGATGATGCAAAGATTAGAGGTGTAGTGGACAGTGAGGACAGTTTTCAAAGCTTGCAGAGCGATTTGGACCAGCTGGAAAAATGGGCTGAAAAGTGGCAGATGGAGTTTAATACAGACAAGTGTGAGGTATTGCACGTTGGAAGGACAAACCAAGGTAGAACATACAGGGTAAATGGTAAGGCACTGAGGAGTGCAGTAGAACAGAGGTATCTGGGAATACAGATACAAAATTCCCTAAAAGTGGTGTCACAGATAGATAGGGTCGTAAAGAGAGCTTTTGGTACATTGGCCTTTATTAATCAAAGTGTTGAGTATAAGAGCTGGAATGTTATGATGAGGTTGTATAAGGCATTGGTGAGGCGGAATCTGGAGTATTGTGTTCAGTTTTGGTCACCAAATTACAGGAAGGATATTAATAAGGTTGAAAGAGTGTAGAGAAGGTTTGTAAGGATGTTGCTGGGACTTGAGAAACTTAGTTACAGAGAAAGGTCGAATAGCTTAGGACTTTATTCCCTGGAGCGTAAAAGAATGAGGGAGATTTGATAGAGGTATATAAAGTTATGATGGGTATAGATAGAGTGAATGCAAGCAGGCTTTTTCCACTGAGGCAAGGGGAGAAAAAAACCAGAGGACATGGGTTAAGGGTGAAGGGGGAAAAGTTTAAAGGGAACATTAGGGGAAGCTTCTCTTCACAGAGAGTGGTGGGAGTGTGGAATGAGCTGCCAGACGAGGTGGTAAATGCGGGTTCTTTTTTAACATTTAAGAATAAATTGGACAGATACATGGATGGGAGGTGTATGGAGGGATATGGTCCGTGTGCAGGTCAGTGGGACTAGGCAGAAAATGGTTCGGCACAGCCAAGGGCCAAAAGGCCTGTTTCTGTGCTGTAGTTTTTCTGTGGTTTCTACAATTATATTTGTGAGACATGTTCTCTTCTGCCCAAAATCATACTGACTCTTAATCAGTAAGCTTAAACATTGTGTCTCAGAATCTTCTCAAGTAGCTTCTCTACCACTGCTGTAAGGCTCATTAGCATCTAGTTTTCAGCTTTATCCCTGTTACCTATTTTGAGCAAGAGGATATCATTAGCTGTCTTCCAGTCTTCTAGTACCTTGCTCATGGCTAATGAAGATGCAAAAATCGCCATCAGAACTACAGCTATCCCCTCCCTTGTTTCCCTTAGCATTCTAGGACAAATCCTTCCAGCCCACAAGAATTTACCCACCCTGCAGCACTTTGATATTTATAGTTCTTCCTCCTTCCTGATACAGATATGACACAGAATATCAGCATAACCCTGAACTCTCCAGCCTCCATATCCTTCTCCTTGGTGAATATCACAGAGAACTATTCATTTAGGATATTCCTTATGTGCTGTGGCTCCATTCATAGATTACCTCTCTAGTCCCTGAGGGGTCCTGTTCCTTCCTTTGCTACAGCCTTGTTGTTAATATAGAAGGATTTAGAATTCTCCTTAATCTGACTTGCCAAGATAATTTAATGATCCCATTTTGCCCTCATAATTTATTTCAAATTTCTTCTAAATCCCCCGGTAATCTTGATTTGTTCAACACTATTTACCGTACCTAGCATATGTTTCTTTATGTTCTCTGATCATGTTTTTAATATCCTTCATCAACCAAAGTTCTCTAAACTTTGTTTTATCGTGATGAAAGGTCAACTCTGTTCCTTTCCATAGATGCTGCCTGACCTGCTAAGTTCCCACAGCATTTTATGTGTGTTACTCTGGATTTCCAGCATCTGCAGAATCTCTTGCGTTCTCTAAACTTTCCACCTTTGTTTCTTACCCTCACGCAGACATGATAACTCTGAACTCTTGCTGTTACAGTCCTATAGACATATATAAGTCTTTGACACATATATATAGCTAGGGTACCTAAGAATTTTGCATAATTTTATGTATTGCACTATATTAACGCCACAAAAAAAATCCTTGACATATGTGATTGATGATAATCCTGATTCTGATATGGGTCTGTATTGTGTACTGAGAGTGGGAAGGGGTCAGGGAGAGGGGAACCATGGTTGGGAAAGGGAGAAGGGAGGAAGCAGGAAGCACTAGAGAGACATTTGAAATGATCAATAAACTCATTGCTAGGAATAAAATAACTTTGCCTGGTGTCACAGGGCTGGTGTGTCTGCACCCATGCCAGCCCCCGCTCCCTGGCACGCCTTTTCTGCCATCTGTCCCACACCCCTTACACTGCACTCCACCCTCACCATTCCCAACATCCTTTGCTCCTGCCAGATTTACGAACTTGCTCTCCACTCAACAAATACTGTATGCTACAAAAGTTTTGGTTTTTGTTTGTGTACAAAGTAACGGATGTTTCAGATCAGTGCATTGACTTTCTGTGCATCTTCTTAAAACAGTAGGTAGAGTTGAAATCTAATTTGAAGACATAAGATCAAATTTCATTCATTCATGTGCATCTCTCTGGTTGGGATATACATATGTATCCTTGCTCTAAGCTCACTTTTGGATATGTCTAATCAAACTGTTCAGTGGTCGTCATATAAGATTGTTCAGGATCAAATTTTATGTTCAAAGTTCTATGTAGAATAAGCATCTTTTTTGTTTAGAGATTTTGAAAAGAACAGTAAACTTTGTGATTCAATGCAAAATTTCTGCTAAATCCTGTTCAATTTTATCTGCATACTGGTTTAAACTTGAGCTATCACCCTAAAAAGTTAATTTTCCTTCCTTTATCAAGACTGTGTTAATGTGGATGTACATGCCACATTCCAAGTAAACTAGAGTACAGAAGTGGTCTGTTCAGTCCTCGGGTTTTTTTAAGAATTTCACTTGCTCACTGAATGTTGTTTGATTGCAAAGCTGACACTAAGCCCAGGGAAAATATTTGGGGGAAAGGGGGAAATTTTATAGAAAGATCACTGGAAGAGAAAGAAAATATAGAGGCCCATATAAATCAGTCCGTTGATGATGTTCGGCTATGGTGTAGAAGGAATCGTAATGTGCAGGTAGGAAGCCTTCCCACAGTGATTTCAAGTTCATTTATTAGAAGGTTGCAACACACATTGCTTCCTGGACTATCAGTCTTGGCTCTGTGATGAGTCTTGGTAGTGGATGCGTCATTCTCTCAAACTAAGTAGTTGCTGACAGGATTCTCCAGCTGCTGGTGTGACTGCTAAATTGCTTAAAATTTTAGCTTGACCTCTTTCTGCATCGGAGCTGTACTTTGCATCACAGTAGTGTTGGGTTGTTCATGGACATCTTCAGTAGAATCACCACATGTCCCAACCAGTCCGAATTAGTATATGCATGCTGTAGTCTATTTCACTCAAGGACCTGGTGAGTGATCTGTCATTACCAAGTGACTCCACTACTACTTAGAGCATGTGATTAACAAGCATAGAGAAAGGCATTGAGAAATCTGATCGACAGAGGCAGTGTAAACATGTAAGATAAATTTTGACTGTGCTAACAAGTACATTGCATCTTTATTTATGAATTATTATTACTTCAATTGAGATAGAAGCGATCCTCACTGTCCAGAACTTCATTATCGCAAGTATTTTGTGTGGGATTTTAGTATTCAATGGCATGACAATTATTTTCATGACATTGATCCTGAAGAAATTCAGGTTAGCTATGTATCTATTACAATAACTCCTATTGATTTTTACTCATAAGACAAACTGCAGTGAAGTTTCCCACCCTGGTACAAATGAGAATAATTAACAAATCTGCCTTTCTCTCAGGGCTCAGATTATGCATTCTACATGCCTGTTTCTCATGGAATTGCCTTTTTCTATATAATACTGAGGTTCTGTCGGCTGCATAAGTCTAGGGAAGACAATCCCTGGCCCCGCCAAACCTGTGAGATTGAGGTGTAAGCTCACCCAAATCCCCTGTTTGTGTGGATGCTACATGATTTGTTACCCTGATACAAATCAGTACCATGAAATAACAGATAGTGCACCATATACAATTAAACGATTTAGCTTTGTAATTCTTAATTTGACTAAAGGGTGATTAAAGAAAAAGCAAAAAGAAAAGGGCCCATTTTAATGAAACAGTCCAATGTGCACAAGTTGGAGCTCATGGTTTCCCTCTCGCTGATCCTCCATCGATTTCCCCGGGTTTCGTGGACTCCTGGCCCCATGCCAAATCCACTCCTATGACCTCGCCTCTCTGGCGTCTTCTCTCTCCAGCTCCCGCCAAACAAAAGACCCAGATCACCTTGGTGTCAGGCACACAGAACGAAAACACACTCCCTTCATTGGACGGCTCACATTCCAAAGCACCTGTTATCACTAACCATAACCCAAACACTGCTTCCACAGAAAGATCATTACATTAGTAGTGAAACCTTTCCCAGGGTGTTACATCTATAATAAAACTAGGTACAAACTTGTTACAAACAGCTTTATTCTATGTAGTTCCTGACACGGAAGTTTTTGAATTTATTTCATTTTACAACTTAAGCTTCAGAAGTTAGAGCCAAGTGTATCTCCCAAAGTCAAGATTATCTGAATCAACGTTTTGGAAGAAAGAGATATATTTGCCACTATCCGTACCAAAACAATGTAGTAACTTGTCACAAACAACCTTATTTCAGGATGTTGTAGTGCTTGGCATCAGATGAGCCAAATGCATTGCAAAATTTCCAGATTGGGTAAATCAGTGTTTTTGAGGGAAAGAAGTATAATTGCCACTTTCTATAATACATGATATACAAACATGTTGCAGACAACTTGGGTTAGCTTCAGTCTACACTGCACTACATTGATTACTCTATTACAAATAATTCAAGAGTAATCCAGGTATTATATTGGAAGTAACTTCTGGAGCATGCAAGAACCACTTAGATATTCGCATAGATGATCAAAAACTAGAGGGCTGTGTAGGAAGGGAGAGTTAGATTGTTCTCGGTGTAGGTAAAAGAGCAATACAGCATTGTGGCCATTACTGTGCTGTAATGTTCCTACTTCTATATCACTACATCAGATACTCTATTAGAAACAGAGAAACCGGACTCCAGTTTTAATATTAAAAATTGCGCATTGTTTAGTTTTCATTACTATACAAGATTCAGTGCAGTATTCCTCTCATTATTATGATGCACCAACTTATGACTAATATTTAAAAACGCAAACACAAGGAAATCTGCAGATGCTGGAATTTCAAGCAACACGCATAAAAGTTGCTGATGAAGGCCAGGCAGCATCTCTTGGAAGAGGTACAGTCGACGTTTCAGGCCGAAACCCTTCGTCAGGACTAACTGAAAGAAGAGCTAGTAAGAGATTTGAAAGTGGGAGGGGGAGGGGGAGATCCGAAATGATAGGGGAAGACAGGAGGGGGATGGATGGAGCCAAGAGCTGGACAGTTGATTGGCAAAAGGGATATGAGAGGATCGTGGGACAGGAGGCCTAGGGAGAAAGAAAGGGGGAGGGGGAAGCCCAGAGGATGCGCAAGGGGTATAGTGAGAGGGACAGAGGGAGAAAAAGGAGAGAGAGAAAAAGAACGTGTGTCTATAAATAAATAACTGATGGAGTACGAGGGGGAGGTGGGGCATTAGCAGAAGTTTGAGAAGTCAATGTTCATGCCATCAGGTTGGAGGCTACCCAGACGGAATATAAGGTGTTGTTCCTCCAACCTGAGTGTGGCTTCATCTTTACAGTAGAGGAGGTCGTGGATAGACATATCAGAGTGGGAATGGGACGTGGAATTAAAATGTGTGGCCACTGGGAGATCCTGCTTTCTCTGGTGGAAACTTCCGCCACCTCCAAAGGGATCCCACCACTAAGAACATCTTTCCCTCCCCCCCTTATGCTTTCAGCAGGGATCGCTCCCTACGCGACTGCCTTGACCGTTCGTCCCCCCCATCCCTTCCCACCGATCTCCCTCCCGGCACTTATCCTTGTAAGCGGAACAAGTGCTACACATGCCCTTACACTTCCTCCCTCACTACCATTCAGGGCTCCAGACAGTCCTTCCAGGTGAGGCGACACTTCACCTGTGAGTCGGCTGGGGTGATATACTGCGTCCAGTGCTCCCAATACAGCCTTCTATATATTGGCGAGACCCGACGCAGAGATCGTTTCGCTGAACACCTATGCTCTGTCCGCCAGAGAAAGCAGGATCTCCCAGTGGCCACACATTTTAATTCCACATCCCATTCCCATTCTGATAATGTCTATCCATGGCCTCCTCTACTGTAAAGATGAAGCCACACTCAGGTTGGAGGAACAACACCTTATACTCCATCTGGGTAGCCTCCAACCTGATAGCATGAACATTGACTTCTCAAACTTCCGCTAATGCCCCACCTCCCCCTCGTACCCCATCCGTTATTTATTTATTTATTTATTTATTTACACACATTCGTTTTCTCTCTCTCCTTTTTCTCCCTCTGTCTTTCTCACTATACTCCTTGCCCATCCTCTGGGCTTCCCACCACCTTTCTTTCTCCCTGGGCCTCCTGTCTCATGATCCCTTCATATCCCTTTTGCCAATCAACTGTCCAGCTCTTGGCTCCATCCCTCCCCCTCCTGTCTTCCCCTATCATTTCGGATCTCTCCCTCCCCCTCCCACTTTCAAATCTCTTACTAACTCTTCCTTCAGTTAGTCCTGACAAAAGGTCTCGGCCCGAAAGGTCGACTGTACCTCTTCCTAGAGATGCTGCCTGGCCTGCTGCGTTCACCAGCAACTTTTATGTGTGTTGCTTATGACTAGAATTACTTTGAAAATAACACAACAATGGGAACAACACTCTAAATTTCATTTAGTTCATTAGAGTCATTCCATCATTGCAATGTTGCCATGATGCAGTCTCAATAAACACTAATATCAGTGTTTAATTTCATTTGGTGCTCAGATATATATTAGTCATACCTGAGATAAGGTTTTGGTGCAGTGTACATGCATTATAAGTTAGTGACTAAATGTTCGTCAGGAAATTTCTTGTGAACTGCCCTTGTTGATTGTATTTGTATATCAATGTCAGAAATCAGTCTGGTTGGTAGCTATTTCTCTGTTCTTGTGAGTAATAAAGGTTGCGTGCACCAAAATATCATATAGCCAAAAGGTTACCTGCTTATAAGAAAGCAGTCTGGTAACTCCAATTTCAGTGATAAATCTGAAATTTCAAATTCAAAATTACATTTCCAGCCTAATAGGCAACATTTCTGTTTCAGATCTGTTGGATTAAAATTGCTCCCATGCATTTGAATTTGAGTTTAGATTTTTTAATTATTACTTATATATTATTGATTATATTGTCCCATAATCAACACAACATTGTAAAGAAGCATTGCATAGAGATAACTCCCAAAATCTACATTCTAGCTAAGTGTAATTATTCTGCAGTTACATATTTGCTGAGAAATATGGCCAAGCATATTCCAGAATTTGTCTACTTCAGCCCTTTTTAACCATGTTTTATGTTGATTTAATCTAAAGAGTCCAAGTTGTACAGCTCGAGAGGTACCAATTCAACACAAGACATAACTATTGTCGGTGGAAGGGATAATTTTCTACAGAATACTGCTTTGTAACTGTATGAGATAATGATAAAATGCTGGCATCACTTCTGTCTTCAAATCTTAATTCTAATCTCCCTTCCACAAGCCTTATCTGATACTTATTCATATTTTCCAACATCCTACAATGCAAAAATCTTTTGTTTTGGATTTTTTTCTCTCCACACCTTGCACCACATTTCCAGAAACAGTCAGAAACACACCCTTTTACATCCTTGGGATGTGCCAAATTGCCTCACAGTCAATGATTGTTTTTAAAGATCCATCATGTTTGCTTACAACAACCAGTTGTGTTTTACAAGTTCCACAAAAGCAAATGGGATGAATAAGTGAACAGAAAATTCTCAATTTACTCACTTGGCAATTAGAAAATACACTCAGTGGCCACCTAATTAGCTACCTCCTGTACCTAATAAAGTGGTCACTGAGTGTCTGTTCATGGTCTTCTGCTGCTGGAGCTCATCCACTTCAAGGTTTGACACATTGTGCACTCAGAGATGCTCTTCTGCACATAACTGTTGTAATGCTTGGTTATTTGAGTTAATGTCACCCTCTTGTTAGCTTGACAAGTCTGCCCATTCTCCTCTGAACTCTCCCGATAACTATGCATTTTTGCCAACAGAACTGCCACTAACTGGATGTTTTTTTTAAATTTTCACACTATTCTCTGTAAACTCTAGAGGATGTTGTGTGTAAAAATCCCAGGAGAAAAGCAGTTTCTGAGAAACTCAAACCATCCCATCTGTCACTGACCATCATCCATGGTCAAAGTCACTTAGATCATAATTCTTCCCCATGTTTGGTGTCAACAACAACTGAACCTCTTAACCATGTCTTTGTACATTGAGTTGCTGCCACATGATTTGTTGATTAAATATTTGCATTAATGAGCAGGTGTACAGATGTACCTAGTAAAGTAGTTGCTGAGTATGTTTTGATGTAGTTGCAGATAATGCCAAATAGCAAATTATTTTATCCAAAAAGTAAGCACATGCCTATAGTGCTTAGCAGTTTATCTCTAGCTTTAATACATACTGTGTTATGTGTGTATATATAAAGAACTTCAGTTTCCAGTGTGCAATGTGGGTAGTTCACCTGGAAACGGAAGTAACGCGTTGGCTGGTCGCAGACACAGGTGTGAGCTGGAAACCTCTAAATGTAAATAAATATGTTAGTGTTTAAAGCCCATGCAAAGTTTGTCTTTATTTAGAACAAATATAACATGGTGTCAGAAGTCGGCGTGAGGTCTAAACACCAAGCATAACTGAATACCGCGAGCAACTAAGAAAGAGATGCTAGTTGCGACAGGGGATAAAAAAGACTGTGCTAGAAGCAAGTGAGATCAGCCAATGTGGCAAGAGAACACCTTGGGTCCAGAAATTTACATAATTCACGGAGATAAATCTAGGTAAACGCCTGTCACGGATAAGCTAAATCCTCCAGCACGTGTGCAGTCTACCAGCAATCTAACTGGTAACTGGAAATGCTTCAAACAGCAAATCAGTATAAATTTAGCGGTGAGCAGAGCCGGAGAGATGCATGAAAATTTGAAAGCATCTATCTATCTATAATTGGCAAAGATGCTTTGGACATCTTTAACAACTTTCAAATTGGTGAGACAGCCTTGACTTTGGACATTCTGATGACAAAATTTGAGGAGCATTTTGTCCCAAATAAAAACATCACATATAAAAGATACAAGTTCTTTTCTTGTGAACAGAAACAAGGTGTTAGCTCTGACCAAAACTTAGCTGAGCTTCCACACTGAGTAAGTCCTGTGAGTTTGGAGATTTGTGACACTCACTAATTAAAGATTAATAATTTGCAGAACTTCGAGTAATGGGCTCAAAGAAAGATTACTCCATGAAAAAGATTTAACATTGGAAAAGTGTGGCGATGTGTAGGGCAGCAGAGATCATACAATCACAAGCAAACCAGGGCAGAAACAACAGTGCATGCTGTGAAAGCAGGCGGGCAGAGCACAAGGCATTTCCCAAAGCAACAGCATAGCAACGAGCTTGCTGAAACAGCAAATGTGGAGGTAGGCACATCCTAAAGACATTCCTGATTTTGAAAAGTTCTGCAATAATTATGCAAAGAAGAATCATTTTGCAAAAGTAATGCAAAGCTGGACTACCAAGAGAAAGGTACACACGGTTGCTGAGGAAAGGAGGAAGTCTTTATGGGTTCTCTACAGACTGCTGGTACTGGTAAGACAGAATGGATTGTTCCAGTGCCTGTGAAAGAGACAGTAACTCCATTCAAGCTTGACACCAGAGCCCAGGTGAACCTGTTGTCTATGGATGATTATGGGACTCTCAAAGTAAAGAGCAAGATTTACCCAGTGAAGTTCAAAGTGACAGGCTATACTGAAGAGAACGTTCCAGTAAAAGGGGACTGCAGAGGGATCTTCAAACACAAGGGACAGCAGTAAATGGCACAGCTACTTATTGTTGAAAAGCGAGTATAGCCAATATTAGCAACGCACAACAACTGCTGATTTTCTCTTGTTTGTGACAGCCAGTATTAGGTCTGAGTGAATGTGAAAAGCTCAGTCTAGTGAAAAAGAGTTTTGGTACTGGCTTCACAGACCAAAGATGACCACACTTCACTTATGGAAGAGTACATAGATGTCTTTGAGAAGCTCAGATGCTTACCTGGTGTACACAACATTCATAATAGATGAGACAGTGGCTCCTGTTGTCCATGCATGCAGGAAAGTTTTTTTTTGCACTTAGGGACAAACTCAAACAAGAACTAACATGCATGGAATGGATAAGTGTCATGCATAAAATTGAGGAACCAATAGATTGAGTGAGCTCACTGATCATTGTGCTAAAGAAAAATGAAGCATTGCAGATATGTCTATACTCAAAAGATCTCAATAAAGCCATCGAGAGAGCATTTTATTTGCCAACATAGGAGTTCCACGTGAGTTAGTATCAGACAATGGTCCACAATTTTCGAGGTGTGAATTTGAGTCCTTTGTCAATGATTAGGGGTTTCAACATATACCTTCAAGCCCACGCCACCCAAAATCTAATGCCTAGTAGAGAGTTTGGTCAAGGTAATGAAGGGCCTAATGAAGATGGTGCCAGTTGGATGAGAGGACTTCCACAAAAGTCTGATGATTTACAAAAGTACACCACTGCAGAATGGCCTTTCACCAGCCCAAATACTGATGGGTCAACACATACACACTAACCTTCTAGTGCACAGAAACCTGTTGACACATAAAGGAGTGCACAAGGTCAAATTGGCTAAAGAGAAAGGGAAAGAAAAGCAGAAACAGTATCATGACAAGACTGCGAAAAGCCTATCAGTCTTGAAATCTGGAGATCAAGTGCAAACCCGAGATCAGGATTCAGTCACGTGGTCCATGTAAGGATACTGTATGTGCAAGAGGAATTTGCTCCATCTTCCTACCAGATCCAGATGAAGCAAGAAACACCTCTCAGAAGGAACGGTGAGAACCTGTGACCATAAGCTCCAAGCCATTGCTGTGACACATCACCTGCCAGTACACCAAAGAGGCCAGCAGATGTTCTTCAGCGGTCTCAGAAATACACTAATATTAACACATCAAGTAAAAGCAATAAATCTGTGTAGACAAATAGCAGACCAAAAAGGATCATCAAACCATCTCAGAGACTGATTGAGAGTTTGTGAATGAATAATGGACTGTATTGCTCATTACAATTGAAGTTAATGTAAATATCTTTGCAAGAAAGCATTATTGTGTTTTGTGGGTTTTTGAGGACATAGTATTATATTTGTTTTTCCTTTAAAGGGAAAAGGTGTGTTATTATGTGTGTACATAATCATGTCACACATAGTTCCCATTGTGCAATGCGGGTGGTTCATCTGAAACTGGAAGTGACATGGGGTCTAGTCACAGACACAGGTGACAAGCTAGAAGCATTTAACTGTAAATAAATGTGTTAGCATTTAAAACCCACACAAAATCTGTCTTTATTAAGAACAAATATAACACATACAACTTCAGGCCAAGTTACAATAGAATTCATATTGCGGGCTTTAATCCACCAAGGTTAAGAAATCTGTGGAGAGCTCATTGTAAGACTGTTTCTGAAAAAAATGGAAAATTGTAATTAGCTCACTGCCAGAACCAATTTGAGTTTCATCATGTTCTTCATTGAATATTCTTTTTTGAAGGAACAACATCCTATGATGTTAAATTTCTTTCCGTTAAAACTGCCCTGTTTCTAATCACAATATATGATGAATTTCAGTTCCTAGCAGCTGATCTACTTGATATTTATCATGGTGCTCAGACTAACTTTAATTAACATCCAAAATTAATCTGTTTGTTTTTATTTTATTACTTTTTTTCTCCAAAGTATTTTCTGCCACATGATCCCAATACATGCATCTGAAGCTCTTCCATATTAGATCAGTCATTCTGAACAAAGAAGACAATAATTTGTTTAATCTAGTAGGAAACCACTGGAAATCATTTAAGCAGTATATAGCTAGGAAATGGAACACTTACGTAGGGAACAGTAGACCTTTGCAGTCCAAATAGTTGGACATTGCAATTGGTGTAAAAATATATATACATTCAGTAGCCATTTTATTGGGTACACCTGTCCACCAGTTTGTTAATGCAAATATCTAATCAGCCAATTGTGGCAGCAACTCAATGCATAAAGGCATGCAGTCATGCTCAAGAGGTTTATTTGTTTTTCAGACCACACATCAGAAATGTGATCTAAGTGACTTTGACTGCGGAATAATTGTCGGTACTGGGCAGGGTGATTTAAGAATCCCAGAAACTGCTGATCTTCTGGTATTTTCACTCATAGCAGTCTCTGGAGTTTACAGAGAATGGTGCGATAAAGAAAAAGCATCCAGTGAGCAGCAGGTTTGTGGGCAAAAATCCTTATCGATAAGAGAGGTCAGAGGAGCGTGGTCATACCAGTTGCAGTTTATAGGAAACTGACAGTAACTCAAATAACCGTGTGTTACAACAGCAGTGTGCAGAACAGCGTTTCTGATGCACAACATGTCAAACCTTGAAGTGGATGGACTGTGGCAGCAGACAAAAAAAATTGGGTTCCACTCCATTACCTAATAAAGTGGCCACTGAGTGTATGCCTATATTGAATGTTCATCATACTCTACAGTACCACCTGCACCAATCAACAGGAAAAAAACTGTGACCCAAAGAAACAGAGTTAAGTGTAATGATGGCAGGAGACTTGCTATAGCCCTAACGTGCATAGGTGTAATAATAAAAGGGATATCGTGGTGGGAGATTTTGATTTCCCAAATATCAATTGGCATGTCCATAGAGTGAGGGGATTAGATGGGGTGGAGTTTGTTAGGTGTGCTCAAGAAGGTTTCTTGACACAATATGTAGATAAGCCTACAAGAGGAGAGGCTGTACTTGATCTGGTATTGGGAAATGAACTTGGTCAGGTATCAGATCTCTCAGTGGGAGAGCACTTTGGAGATAGTGATCACAACTCTATCTTCTTTACCATAGCATTGGAGAGGGATAGGAACACGCAAGTTAAGAAAGTGTTTAATTGGAGTAAGGGGAAATATGAGGCTATCAGGCAGGAACTTGGAAGCATAAATTGGAAACAGAGAAATGGTAGGGAAATGTATGGAAGAAATGTGGCAAATGTTCAAGGGATATTTGCGTGGAGTTCTGCATAGATATGTTCCAATGAGACAGGGAAAGGATGGTAGGGTACAGGAACCATGGTATACAAAGGCTGTTGTAAATCTAGTTAAGTAGAAAAGAAGAGCTTATGAAAGGATCAAAAAGCTAGGTAATGATAGATAGCAGATTATAAGGCTAGCATGAAGGAGCTCAAGAAAGAAATTAAAAGAGCCAGAAGGGACCATGAGAAGGCCTTGGCGGACGGGATTAAGGAAAACCCCAAAGCATTCTACAAGTATGGAAGAGCAAGAGGATAAGTCGTGAGAGAATAGGACCAATCAAGTGTGACAGTGGAAAAGTGTGTATGGAACCAGAGGAGATAGCAGAGGTACTTAATGAGTACTTTCCTTCAGTACTCACTGTGGAAAAGGACCTTGGCGATTGTAGGGTTAACACAGCGGACTGAAAAGCTTGAGCATGTAGATATTAAGAAAGAGGATGTGCAGGACCTTTTGGAAAGCTTCAAGTTGAATAAGTCACCGGAACCGGACGAGGTGTACCCCAGGCTACTGTGGGAGGCGAGGGAGGAGATTGCTGAGCCTCTGGTGATGATCTTTGCATCATCAATGGGGATGAGAGATGTTCCGGAGGATTGGAGGGTTGCGGATGTTGTTCCATTATTCAAGAAAGGGAGTAGAGATAGCCCAGGAAATTATAGGCCAGTGAGTCTTATTTCAGTGGTTGGTAAGTTGATGGAGAAGATCCTGAGAGGCAGGATTTATAAACATTTGGAGAGACATAATATGATTAGGATTAGTCAGCATGGCTTTGTGGAAGGCAGGTCATGGCTTACGAGCCTGATTGAATTTTTTGAGGATGTGACTAAACTCATTGATGAAGAAAGAGCAGTAGATGTAGTGTATATGGATTTCAGTATGGCATTTGACAAATTATCCCATGCAAGGCTTATTGAGAAAGTAAGGAGGCATGAGATCCAAGGGGAAATTGCTTTGTGGATCCAGAACTGGCTTGCCCACAGAAGGCAAAGAGTGGTTGTAGATGGGTCATATTCTGCATGGAGGTCAGTCACCAGTGGTGTGCCTCAGGGATCTGTTCTGGGACCTCCTAATCTTCGTGATTTTTATAAATGACCTGGATGAAGAAGTGGAAGGATGGGTTAGTAAATTTGCTGATGACACAAAGGTTGGAGGTGTTGTTGATAGTGTGGAGGGCTGTCAGATGATACAGCGGGACACCGATAGGATGCAAAAATAGGCTGAGAAGTGGCAGATGGAGTTCAACCCAGATAAGTGTGAGGTGGTTCATTTTGGTAGGTCAAATATGATGACAGAATATAGTACTAATGGTAAGACTCTTGGCAATGTGGAGGATCAGAGGGATCTTGAGGTCCGAGTCCATAGGACACTCAAGGCTGCTGCGCAGGTTGACTCTGTGGTTAAGAAAGCACACAGTGCATTGGCCTCAATCAAGTTTAAGAGCTGAGAGGTAACGTTGCAGCTATATAGGACCCTGGTCAGACCCCACTTGGAGTACTGTGCTCAGTTCTGGTTGCCTCACTACAGGAAGGATGTGGAAACCATAGAAAGGGTGCAGAGGAGATTTACAAGGAAGTTACATGGATTGGGGAACATGTCTTATGAGAATAGGTTGAGTGAACTCAGCCTTTTTTCCTTGGAGCGAAGGAGGATGAGAGGTGACCAGATAGAGGTGTATAAGATGATGAGCGACATTGATCATGTGGATAGTCAGAGGCTTTTTCCCAGGGCTGAAATGGCTAGCACAAGAGGTCACAGTTTTAAGGTGCTTCAAAGTAGGTACAGAGGAGATATCAGGGGTAAGTTTTTTATGCAGAGAGTGGTGAGTTCGTGGAATGGGCTGCTGGTGATGGTGGTGGAGGCGGATACAATAGTGTCTTTTAAGAGACTCCTGGACAGGTATATGGAGCTCAGAAAAATAAAGGGCTATGGGTAACCCTAGGTAATTTCTGAGGTAAGGACGTGTTCGGCACAGCTTTGTGGGCCAAAGGGCCTGTATTATGCTGTAGGTTTTCTATGTTTCTATGTTTTCAATGCTTTCAAGACCATATGTTCCAACCCAACTTCTCAACTAAGATTTTTAATCCTTCACAACTTCAAGCACCACATTTGGGAATAGAGACACCTTGATCGTGACCGTCTTTAACAGATAAATATGATTCATGTTAACATCAGAAGAGTCTCTGCCATGTACGACAGAAAAAGTTATCATGAAAGTCATTTGCATCTGCCTACTTCCAGCTGGGTCCACGATTCACAGTGCAGATTCTATTCATCAAGAAACACAGCAGATATTATCTTCACCTCACAACAATTCCAAGATAAGTGCAGGCTGTAGTATAAAGCACTCTGCATGGACTCTAAGAGAAACTGGCTGGATCTTCCCAAGTTTGATTGCCTTCAAAAGTTTATCAACACTATACATCTGCTGCTAATGGCATTCAAGCAGTAATTCTAACCAATGATCCACCATAAAACTAATTCCATTGCAGAATATGATCAAGCAAAATTGTCTCATCATTACAACCCTTTTCTCTTTGCAATATTGCACCTCATCTCCAGTAAACCTACACAATATTACAGCTCCACTTCAGTAAGTATCAAAATATTGCATCTCATCTCCAGTAAGCTTCCCCTTGAGTGGAGATTATCTACAGGACAAATAAGAAACTATTCAACCTTTATCTTTTCTACTTCAGAATTAAAATTCACTACTGCTTCCAGCTAACTTGGACAAAATTATAAGCACAAAAGATTCTGCAGGTGTTAGAAGTCTTGAGCAACGCACACAAAATGCTGAAAGAACTCAACAAGTCAGTCAATATCTTTGAAGGGAAATAAACCGTCAACATTTTGGGCTTAAAACCAAGACCTTCAAAAATGATAAGAATGGTTTAGTTGACTTGCCTGTCAGGCAAGGAGGCAAAGCTTGTGGGGACTCCGTGTGTGCAGGATATCAGGTTACAAACTCATGAAATTTGAAGCACATTTTATCAAAGAGCTTAATTGGGAAATATTTGTAAAGATTATTGTGATTTTTTGTGATCAAAATGTTATCTGGCCAAAATGGAAAAAGCCAAATAAAATAAATTGGCTTTAAATATCTGATATCAGGGATGTTGGAAGCTACCCTTTCTTTCAGATTTGATGCATATTCATCTTCAGAGATACTACCACAAAATCTGAAACATGGTTTCTGATTTCTTACTTGATAAAAATCTACATTTTTCATGAGAAATTTCAAACTTGTACAGAGAACAAAAATGTCGATATCATTTTTTTCTCAATTTATGATTACAAACATCTTGAATAGATTTCCATGGAAAGAAGTCAATCCAATCTACTTAGGAGCTGGATGTTTTTTGAGAAGAAATAAATATACAAAAATCGCTAATAAGAATTTGGAGAGGAAAATTGAGCAATTTTTTAATTGAAAATTGAAAATTTAAAAATGGCATCTTTAATTAACAGACTTTGCAAAGAAGTGTTTAAATTGTTAAAGATCAATGATAAGATACAGCTGAATCAAGCAAAAACTAATATTGAGGCTCCAGGGCATTAAAAATAAATTCAAGCAATTATCAGAACACACACAAACACCTGTTATGATTCACTGCATTTTAAATTTAAAAACTTTTATCGGCTTGTTATTTGATAACAATTTAAGCAAGCCAGTCAGCTACTAAACGTTGGAATTTTGCAGGTGCCTGAAAGTATCAGTATCCATTTAAAGTCAAATGCATTTCACTTAAGTGACGCACAGAAGTAACTCATTTTGTTAGACTGTTCCTCCCCAATAAAAAATCCTCCCCTTAAAATAAAGACCATAAGGGAATTGTAGCCATAGTTGTGTGCCTTCAGCTATGTAATAAGCAGGTCATAAAAAGTTATCACTCTTGATTTGTAGAAACTCTGTCTCCAAACTATATAGCTCAGAAAACTCGACATAGGGATGTGGCTTTCTCAACAGTCTTGGAGGATAAGACTTCGGGCCATTTTGATGTTGCTTTGAGTGCTTTTCCTGCATCTCCAGTTGACATAATACACCCAGGGAGGGCACACAAACATCTGTGGTAATAGGACTATTCCTCAGCCAAAGTTGCTGTACAAACTTGTAGAACCCTTTGAAGTTCCCAGCCAACCTCAACAGTTGTTTGAGATGTGACATCTTTTAAGAGGGTGAATCTTTGCAAGGTGTCAGATCCTGATGATGTACCTGGTAGGGCTCTGAAAATCTATGCCAACCAACTGGCAGAAAGTGTTTGAAGACATCTACAATCTCTCACTGCTGCATTCGAAGTTTCCCACCTGTTTTAAAAGGGTAAAAACCATACCAGTGCCAAGAAGAACAGAGTGAGCTCCCTCAATGACTACTACAGCATGGCACTTAGATATATTGTGATGAAGTGCTTTGAAATGTTAGTCATGGCTAGAATTAATTCCTGTGTAAGCAAGGGCCTGGACCCACCGCAATTTGCGTATCAGCACAATAGGTCTACAGTGGATGCAGCCTCACTGCTCTCTGCTCAGACTTGGATCACCAGGCCAATAGTAATACCTATGTCAGATTGCTGTTTCTTAACAACAGTTCAGCGTTCAAGGCAATCATACCCTCAGTTCTAATCAACAAGTTCCAAATTATGGACCTCTGTACCTCCCTCTGCAACTGGATCCTTGACTTCCTCACTGGGAAGCTATAGTCTGTGCTGAGTGGACATAACATCACCTCCTCACTGACAATCAACAATGGTGCACCTCAAGGGTGCAAGCTAAGCCCACTGCTCTACTCTCTCTACACCTACGATTGCATGGCTAGGTACGGCTCAAACACCATCTATAAATTTGCCATGACAGAAATATTGTTGGCAAGATTTCATATGGAGATGAAGAGGCATACAGGAGGGAGATAGATCAGCTGGTTGAGTGGTATCGCAGCAACAACCTTGCACTTACCATCAGTAAGACCAAGGAATTGATTGTGGACTTCAGGAAGGGGAAGCCGTGGGAACACATACCAGTCCTGATCGAGGAATCAGAAGTGGAAAGGGTGAGCAGTTTCAAGTTCCTGGGTGTCAACATCTCTGACGATCTATCTTGTGCCCAGCATATTGATGCAATTATAAAGAAAGCACAACAGCGACTATATTTCATTAAGAGTTTGAGGAGAATTGGTATGTCACCA
Organism: Mobula hypostoma; assembly: GCF_963921235.1. Taxonomy (NCBI): domain Eukaryota; kingdom Metazoa; phylum Chordata; class Chondrichthyes; order Myliobatiformes; family Myliobatidae; genus Mobula; species Mobula hypostoma. Next base: position 17,105,980 of record NC_086111.1, read on the forward strand.
ATCACTTGCAAATTTATACAAATGTACCATGGAGAGCATCCTAATTGGTTGCATCACCATCTGGTATGGAGGGGCCATTGCACAAGATCAGAAAAAGCCTCAGGAAGTTTTAAACTCAGCCAGCTCCATCATGGGCACTAGCCTCTTCAGTATCCAGAACACCTTCAAAAGGCAAATGCCACAAAAAGAAAGCCTCCATCATTAAGGACCACCATCACCCAGGACATGCCCTCTTCTCATTGTTACCATCGAGGAGGAGATACAGGAACCTGAAGTCACACACTCAACATTTCAGGAACAGCTCAATCCCTTCTGCCATTAGATTTCGGAATGGACAATGAACCCAGGGATCAACTGGCTGGAGTGTTCACTGAGATCTTTAACCTCTCATTTTGGCAGTCTGAGGTACCCACCTGCTTCAAATAGGCTTCAATTATACTGGTGCCCAAGAAGAATGTGATGACCTGCCTCAATGACTATTGTCCAGTAGCACTTACATCACAGTGATGAAGTGCTTTGAGAGATTAGTGATGAAACATATCAACTCCTGCCTGAGAAGCTCCCATTTGCCTACTGGAGCAACAGGTCCACAGCAGATGCCATCTTGTTGGCTTTTCACTCAACCCTGGAACATCTGGACAGCAAAGCTGCATACATCAGAATACTCTTTATTACACTCAACCATCAGGCTCTTGAACCAAAGGGGATAACTTCACTCAACTTCACTTGCCCCATCATTAAAAGGTTGCCACAACCTATGGACTCACTTTCACGTACTCTTCATCTCATGTTCTTAATATTTATTGATTATTTATTGTTATTATTTTTATTATTATTATTTCTTTATTTTTGCATTTGCACGATTTGTTGTCTTGTGCACAGTGGTTGAACGTCCAAGTTGGTGCAAACTTTCACGGATTCTATGATGTCTATTATTCTATAGATTTTGAGTATCCCCGCAAGTCAGTGAATCTCAGGGTCATATATAGTGACATATATCTACCTTGATAATACATTTACTTTAAATTTTGAACACTATGTCAGATTTTTTGCTCTTTTTTAGTACTACTTATTTATTGTACTTACTATATAGTAATCTATAGATTTTATTATTCTGTATTACATGTACTGCTACCGCAAAACAATGAATTTCACAATATACTATATGCCAGTGATATTAAACCTTATTTTGATTCTGATTCTGATTCTGACAAGTGAGTGAGTAGTCCTTTCAACAGTCCAGCTGCAGTGAATGCAGCATCATGAAAATATTGGTTCTTTGTAAGCAGTCAATGTTCTTGAAACAACAAACTGAGTTCCATTTTCAGCTGCCAGCACTCCAGAGGAGCTTGGTGCGATAGCCAACAAGAGAAATCTGCAGATGCTGGAAATCCAAGGAACACACACAAAACGCTGGAGAATCTCAGCAGGCCAGGCAACATCTATGAAAAAGAGTACAATTGATGTTTTGGGCCGAGACGTCACCTGTACTCTTTTCCATGGATGCTCTCTAGCCTGCTGAGTTCCTCCAGCATTTTGTGTGCATTGCTTGGTTCAATAGCTGATGCCACTCAGTGTTGCCCTACATGCCAAATGCCTGACATACACATTTGTCAGCGTAAATACTGGATTGTTCTTTACAAACTGTTTAGTTATTGCAGAATGACAGTGTTTCCCAATTTTCTTACAAAAACATCAAAATGAGTTTCTTAGTAGTTAAAACAGCACTTTGCAATCCAGTTTCTAGACACATATACAGGTAAAATTACTGGCCCAGATGTCTTTGGAAAATGTTAGCAGTTACATCTTGACCTCCTAGCAGTTGCACCAAATCCAAACCCTCACATATACCAGCAATTCAAGGATTTCCATACGTGAGTGCATAAACACAAAAATCCGTAACTTCCTTACAGCACTTCACCAATGTCTTTCTGACTAAACTGCACCATTGGAATTCAGTGTGAGAGTTGGATCTGGTGCAGAAACCTCTGAGTTCAATGAGAGGAAGGGCTATGACAGACTAAAGAAAATAAGTAATTAAAATCCTTTAAATTGGGTTCAGTTCCTGCTCCTCTCTATAGGTCTCCCCATTCCCTGTGGGTCTCCTCCAGGTGTTCTGCTTTTCTCCCACGTTCCAAAGATGTGCAGTTTAGTAGGTTAATTGGTCACATGATATAATTCGGCAGCATGGGCTTGTAGAGTCGGAAGAACCAGTTATATAGAGCTATATCTATAAATAAAAATAAAACAATGAATTTTGTTTAGTTAGATTATTTTAGTGTTGTTATCAACGCTTGATGGTTTGATTATTTTTAATATGTCTTGAAGTGTTTGTGAATGTAAGAAACACTGTTTTGCCAGCTTTGGCACCCAGCTAAGTCGGTCACCTGCAGTCAAATATTTCAGAATTTTGAGGCTTATATCTATTATATATCAGATTCTGCTGTGGTACCCGGCTTTGTTGATGAGGTTGGAGCTGGCTTCCTGGAGTCTGCTGATGAGTGATTCATAATGTAACTTTGAACTCAGCAGGTAGATCAAATGTGAGATGGCAGAAAATTTAAGGTTGTTTTGTTTAGCTTTTGGCAGCTGAACTCGTCTACTTCATCCACTTTGCCTCCAACTTCCACCTTGCCCTCAAATTCACCTATTCTATTTCCAACTTCTCCCTCCCCTTTCTCAATCTCTCTGTCTCTGTCTCTGGAGACAGCTTATTCACTGATGTCTATTATAAACCCATGGACTCTCACAGCTACCTGGACTATCTTCAATGGACAATAGACAATAGGTGCAGGAGTAAGCCATTCGGCCCTTCGAGCCAGCACCGCCATTTACTGTGATCATGGCTGATCATCCACTATCAGTATCCAGTTTCTGCCCTATCCCCATAACCTTTGATTCCGCTATCTTTAAGAGCTCTATCCATCTCCTTTTTGAAAGCATCCAGAGGCTTGGCCTCCACAGCCTTCTGGGGCAGAGCATTCCATATATCCACCACTCTCTGGATGAAAAAGTTTTTCCTCAACTCCATTCTAAATGGCCTACCCCTAATTCTTAAACAGTGGCCTCTGGTTCTGGACTCACCCATCAGCAGGAACATGCCTCCTGCCTGCAACGTGTCCAATTCCTTAATAATCTTATATGTTTCAATAAGATCCCCTCTCAGCCTTCTAAATTCCAGAGTATACAAGTCCAGTCGCTCCAATCTTTCGACATTTGACAGTCCTGCCATCCCGGGAATTAACCTTGTGAACCTCTTCCCACCCTGTTACTTGTAAAAACGCCATCCCCATCTCTCAATTCCTCCATCTCCACTGCATCTGCTCTCAGGATGACACTCTTCATTCTAGAATGAAGGATATATCATCCTTTTTCAAAGAAAGGGACTTCCCCTCCTCCACCATCAACACTGCCCTCAACCACATCTCTATCATTTCACACACGTGTGCTCTCACCCCATCCTCCAGCCTCCCTACCAGGGATAGGGTTCCTCTTGTCTTCACCTACCATCCCTCCAGCCTCCGCATCCAGCACGTAATTCTCCAAAACTTCCACTGTCTCCAGCGGGATCCCACCACCAAGGACATCTTTCCCAACCCCCCCTCCCCACAACTTTCTGCTTTCCACGAGGATCGCTCCCGACGCGACTCGCTTGTCCATTCGTCCCTTCCCACTGCTCTCCCACCTGGCACTTGTCCTTGTAAGTGAAACAAGTGCTACACCTGCCCCTACACCTCCTCCCTCACTACCATTCAGGGCCTTAAACAATCCTTCCAGGTGAGGCAACACTTCATCTGTGGGTCTGTTGGGGTAATGTACTGTGTCCAGTGTTCCCGGTGTGGCGTCCTGTGTGTCGGTGAGACCTGACATAGATTGGGAGACCACTTCACCAAGCATCTACGCTCCGTCTGCCAGAAAAAGTGGGATCTCCCAGTGGCCACCCATTTTAATTCCACTTCCCATTCCCATTCCAATAGGTCTATCCCTGGCTTCCTCCAGTGCCGTGATGAGGCCACACTTAGGTCGGAGGAACAACACCTTATATTTCGGTTAGGTAGCCTCCAACCTGATTTCTCGAACTTCCAGTAATGCCCCACCTCCCTCTCCACCATTTCCTGTCCACTTTTCACTCTCTCACCTGTTGTCCTTGCCCACCCATCACCTCCCTCTAGTGCTCCTCCCTCCTTTTCTTTCTTCCATGGCCTCTGTCTCTTTCACCAATCAACTCCCCAGCTCTTTACTTCCTCCCTCTCCCTTCAGGTTTCACCCATCACCTTGTGTTTCTCTCTCTCCTCCCTCCGCCTTTTAAATCTACTCCTCAGCTTTTTTTCTGCAGTCCTGCCAAAGGGTTTCAGCCCGAAACGTCAACTGTACCTTTTTCTATAGATGTTCCCTGGCCTGCTGAGTTCCTCCAGCATTTTGTGTGTGTTGCTTGGATTTCCAGCATCTGCAGATTTTCTCTTGTTTGTAATTGGATTGTCTATATCACTTCCTCACCCAATGACAAAAATGTAAATTCTTCATGTAAATTGGAACAACATCATGCCCTTAATATGGTGTACAATTTGTATTTACCTTCTTACTGCAATATTTATTTCACACTTTCAACTTCTGAGCAAGTGTTAAGATTGGGTCAATAGTACCTCAGCCAACAGTTTGTATCTATCATCTTTGATGAACTCATTGCCCACAAAAGTTGTTCCCATCATCCAGGTCATATGTTTTGCCCATGACTTAAAGATGTTGCTTGTTAAATAATTAGTCTTATTATACCTAACGAATTGCCCATGTATTTTTCAAAGAACCTAGGGGAATATCACAGGGGCTTTATTGATAAACAGCATTTTTGCATCCATCAAAACCGTGTGCAAATCTTTCCCACAAGTTTTGACTGTACTAGCTTGTGCCAAAGCTCAATAGTCTGATTCAGCCTGCAAAATTAATGTGTAGTGGTGGCCCGCACACATGGGACTCAAACCGCCATCGGGAGCCGTGGGCAGACACACGGTAGCGCGTTTAAAACTACCCGCTTGGGGTGGACCTTCCGGGGACAGTCTGACGTCACGTCTGCCCCGCGGGTCAGAGGGGACCATGGAAGGAGAGATTTAAGCATGCGATTTTGAATCAGTAATGGCATTCTGAGTTCATGGCTAATGGCTACGATGGCTGACCACCGAGACAGCCTCCTGCACCTCTGGGACCGACAATCTGGGTGGCGCTTCCTGGTAGACACCGGGGCCGAAGTCAGCATACTCCCCCCGTCGAACATGGACACTCATAACGCAGTCCCAGGCCCCGAACTCACTGCTGCAAATGGCACCAGTATTCGGACGTACAGTCCGCGAACTATCTCACTGCATTTCAGGTCCAGCCGTTTCACTTGGACTCTCACGTTGGCAGCGGTGTCACAGCCACTACTAGGGGCAGATTTCCTACGAGCCAACTGCCTCCTGGTCGACCTAAAAGGCCGGCGTTTGGTTCACACCGAGATGTTCCAGATCTTCCAGCTCGGAGAAGCCTAGCTACTGGCCCTCCACCTGGATTCTGTGACCCTCTCGGGTATCGAATTCGCCAGGGTGTTGGCAGAATGCCCCTCCATAGTCATCCCACAGTTCTCCACAGCCGACCCCAAGCACGGCGTGCAACACCACATTCCCGCTCAAGGACAGCCGCTGCACGCCCGAGCTCGCAGGCTCCCACCCGACAAGCTCCACCTCGCCAAGGAGGAGTTCCGTGAGATGGACGAGATGGGAATCGTACGCCGCTCAGACAGCTCGTGGGCATCCCCGCTGCACATGGTCCCCAAGTCTGCAGGAGGATGGAGGCCCTGCAGAGACTACAGAAGGCTCAAAGACGCCACAACCGCCGACAGATACCCGGTACCCCACATCCAGGACTTCACAGCAAACCTGCACGGAGCGGCCATCTTCTCGAAAATCGACCTGGTCAGGGGATACCATCAGATCCCAGTGCACTCTGACAACGTGCCCAAGACAGCTCTCATCACCCTGTTCGGCTTGTACAAATCCCTGAGGATGCCTTTCGATCTCAAGAATGCAGCCCAAACTCTCCAAAGGCTCATGGACTCATTGGACACGGCCTGGATTTCGTTTTCATTTACTTGGACGATATCCTGGTGGCCAGCAGTTCGCACCAACAGCACGTGGCACATTTGCGCCAGCTCTACCAACGCCTGAGCAACCACGGACTGGCAATCAATCCGGCGAAGTGCCAGTTCGGGCTGACGGAGATCGACTGCTTGGGCCACAGAGTCGACCGACATGGCGCAGTTCCCCTACCGGACAAGGTCCAGGCCATCCGCCAGTTCCCCAAGCCCAGCACGGTCAAGGGCTTGCAGGAGTTTGTAGGGATGGTCAACTTTTATCATTGATTTGTGCCAGCAGCAGCACGCATCATGAGACCCTTGTTCAGCCTGATGGCCGGCAAGGCCAAAGAAGTGGCACGGGACGTGGAATCCATGGAGGCGCTCGAGCAGGCCAAGGAGGCGCTGGCAAAGGCAACCCTCCTAGTGTACCCAAGAGTTGATGTACCCACAGCACTCACAGTTTGCGGAGTCCTGGAGCAGCTCGTCGAGGACCAGTGGCGACCACTCACTTTCTTCAGCCAGCACCTACGGCCACCAGAGGTGAAGTACAGCGCTTTCGACAGAGAGTTGCTAGCGCTCTACCTGGCTGTCCGGCGTTTGCGGTACTTCCTCGAGGGAAGGGAGTTCACTGTGTATACGGACCACAAGCCCCTCACCTTCGCACCGGCCAAGGTATCGGACCCACGGTCGGCTCGGCAGCAGAGGCACCTGTCCTTTATTTCAGAATTCACCATGGACGTCCGCCACATCGCAGGGAAGAACAACGTCGTCGCCGACACACTGTCTCGCCCCTGCCTCCACTCAGTAGGCATATAGTCCTCAGGAATAGACTACGCAGAACTGGCGGAAGCACAACAGTCGGACACCGAGGTCCCAACTTACCGCACCGCTGTTTTGGGGCTCCAGTTGGAGGACGTCTCCATCAGCCCGGCAGCGGATCGACTCCGTGCGACGTATCCACCGGCAAACCCCAACCCGTGGTACCAGCAGCATGGAGGAGCCGGATGTTCGACACGCTGCATGACCTGGCCCACCCGTCCATCCGGGCGTCCATCAAGCTGGTAGCAGACAGATTCGTCTGGCACGGTTTGCGCAAACAGGTTGGACACTGGGCCAGGACCTGCACACACTGCCAGACTGCCAAAGTCCAGCAGCACGTTGAAGGCTCCCCTCCAACAGTTCCAGCCAACGCACAGGAGGTTCCAACACATCCACGTGGACATCGTCGGACCCCTGCCAGTCTCCTGGGGCGCCAGGTATATCTTTACCATGGTAGACAGATTCACCAGATGGCCGGAAGCCGTACTGCTCGCAGACACGTCCACTGAGTCCTGCGCCAGGACGCTCATTGCAAACTGGATCGCCAGGTTCGGCCTCCCAACGGACATCACCTCCGACAGAGGGACGCAGTTCATGTCTGGTTTGTGGACAGCACTGGCGCAGCTCCTGGGCTCCCAGCTGCATCACACCACAGCGTACCATCCCCAGTCCAACGGTTTGGTAGAGTGATGCCACCGGCATCTCAAGTCGGCCCTGATGGCGCGCCTCAGGGGCCCCAACTGGACAGATGAGCTTCCCTTTGTCCTATTGGGCATCCACACAGCCCCCAAGGAGGACCTGGACACCTCCTCGGCAGAATTGGTCTACAGCGCCCCCCTGACGGTCCCAGGTGAGTTCGTACCAGAGGCCCAAGGTTCAGAAGAAACTCCAGCAGTGGTGCTAACAAGGCTGTGGGACAAGGTAAGGACCCAGGCACCGGTCCCGACCTCCAGGCATGGTCCCACGCCATCCTTCACCCCTAAAGACCTCTGAGACTGTGAGTATGTTTTTGTTCTGTATGTTTCCATCTAGCCCCTTTCATCAGACTTTATCCATCTCTTTCTTTCTCCCTCATATGTGGATCTATATTATCCTTACACATATCTCTTCTATCTGTCTCACTTACTCTTTGCAGCTACTGTTGTTTGGATTTTAAAAAGTGGCCTTACTTCCTGTGATTTGTGAATTTGTACCTTGTGATCCAAATCCTTTCAGATTCCTATTAACCAGGCAGTATGTGTCCTCCTTGTGCCTTCAGCAAAGTGTACCACCTCACAAATAAATTAATGTGCAGCATATCTATTCTGAAAGCTTTTATTGTTTTTATTTTGATGCTGTTTTTCACAGTGTTAACTAAAATACTAATTTGTTGGTGTTTGGCAAATATTGAAATTGTATTTCTAATCCTCTAAGTCAAACTGTTATGGAAATCACTTTAGTCATACTTTTTACTATTATAATAACTTTTGAAAATCCAATGTCACATTATTACTGCTCCTGCTGAGTTAGCTTGACCTCCTTATGCTCATTATCCTCTATAATATTTTTGGTATATTACTAATTTGAAATTTAGTTGTTGACATATTTATTCATTTGATACCTCGTGTACTAAGGAATATTTCTGCTTTCACTTTGAATTATTGCAAAAATATAAGCAATGTGCTGTGGTATAACATTACAATTCAGTACAGCTGATGGTCTTCTGGCTCAAAAACATTTCAGTGAGAAATTAAGAGTTGCTGTATCATCACTCATGGTACAGAGAGTTCAAGACCTGGTTCTTTCTAATTTACCATGATTTTGTTTGTTGGACCAGTAATTACAGATGACTATGACAGTTATCTGATAAATACTGGCCTTTGGTACTCAAAGTAGATTCCTCCTTTATAAAACTTAATAACAATGTAAGTAATGTCATTCACACGGTAAACTACATATTAAAAATTTTTACTATGTTACTATTTATTTTGCATTTTTCCAATGATGGATTTACAATAATTTCTATTAAGGTACAATTGCTGCTGTATTTGTTCTCCTCTTCTCTGTCCTCAAAGCCTTTATTTGTCCTCTTATCTGCTGTGAATTTGCAGCAACATAGTCATAATCCCCATCATGTAAGCAGTATTCTCCCCCATTATCATATCTCCTCGTGACGCTTGATGCTTATCATTCAGCAGTGATCAAGTTTAAGAAAAAAGTTTAAGATCTCATAAATAATCTTTAGAGTTTCTGCAGTTCCCTTATCAATGTAAAAGAACTTCTTCCTCGGTCACACGAGGAAATCTGCAGATATTGGAAATTCAAGCAACACACACAAAATGCTGGTGGAACGCAGCAGGCTAGACAGCATCCATAGGAAGAAGCACAGTTGATGTTTCGGGCTGAGACCTCGACTATGCTTCTTCCTATGGATGCTGTCTGGCCTGCTGCGTTCCACCAGCATTTTGTGTGTGTTTCTTCCTTGGTCTCTTAGTTTAGAATTTTAAACCTATATTTTAATTTGCATCATTAAAATGAAATTCTTTCTGCTACTCATTCCTGATAGTCCATTGTAAGTTTTTTTTTTGTAGGAACACAATATACTCTTGTCATTGTTCCACAGGTATAAAATATACATTTCTGTTATGTATCATTATCTCACATATGTAGAATTGTCTGACAAGGTATGTTTTCTATAATATCAAATATTGGAGCAGAAAGAAAATTACTCATGTGATTGCCTCTTTGTCTCTTCCCTCTTTATTTTCCCATGTCAGAATCAGAATGAAGTTTATTATCACTGATGTATGTTGAGAAAGATAATTACAAAGCTAAAACTATAAGTGTCCAGGTACAGATAAACTTCTAATTGTGGATTTGAAGCTATTCCTAATATTTAACTAACTTTATGAGCATATTCAATGATCAGTTATCAAATTGTTGATGCCCTTGTTCTAAATGAATTAATAGACAGAAGGAACTGGGCAATCAATTTGAGCACCCTATTTAGTAGAGCTCACTGATTATTCCATGACAAGTTTGAGTATGAAATAAACTAATGTACTTGTTGAATTCAAAACTTTAATGATGGAAATATTTTGGAAGGCAACAAAAGAACAGTGACAGTGATGCTCCTGATGAATTTCTTTATTTGATAATGATTTCTTTTGTATTTTTCTATTGTTACTCTGAAATGGTTTGAACGATCTCATTGTTTAATGCAACAACATATATATTTTCATATAGTTTATTACTTACTGAATTATATGTCCCAATGTTCAGTTGTGTATTGTTCTGCTGACTAATGTCACAATCTTTGTGTTATCCCTCTTCCCCTCTTTCTCGGCTGCAGAGATGAAGATAGTAGGGTGTAAGTCTGCAATGCCTGTTTGTCTGCAGTGTTCACACTGCTTGCTTTCTTCATAACTATACATTGCACTTCAGAGGCATGTGTGCAGCAATACTCACATCAAGGCTATGCCATTTGCCTCAGTAAACAACCATTTTATTACCCTATGGCTGGTATACATTGGCTGCATTGCACATTTTTTCAAATGAGTATCACCCAACATGCTCTAAAACCACAGCTTCATTGCACCATTGTAAAATAAATGTATTTCTAAAAAGACATTATCTTATATGTAGTGTGCAGTTGATTTTAAATTGAATGATTAAAATAGAATTTTGCAGCACTTGTAATTCAGTAACTTTGATCAATTGTGAAAAAAAAATCATTGCTACAGGAAGAGTAAAGAGTGTTTGAATTTTCATATTTTGTCATCTATATAAATGATCTGAATGATAATGGGGTAAACAGAGGGCACCATGATTGGCAGTGTAATGGATAATGAAGAAGGCTATCAAAGCTTGCAGCAGGATCTGGACCAGCCGGAAAAAATGTGCTAAAAAAGTGGCAGATGGAATTTAATGGAGACAGTTGTGAGGTGTTACACTTTGGGAGGATAAAGCAGGGTTGGGACTTACATAGTGAACAGTAGGGCACTGAGGAGTGTGGTAGAACAGAGAGATGTGGGAATACAAATCCATATTTCCTTGAAAGTGATGTCACAGATACTTAGATTTGTTAAAAGAGTTTTTGGCACATTGAAGTAGATTGAGTACAGGAGTTAGGATGTTATGTTGAAATTGTATAAGATATTTGGAAGGCACTGTTGGAGTATTATGTACCGTTCTAGTCATCTACCTATAGGAAAGATATCAATAAGATTGAAAGAGTAAAGAGAAAATTTACAGGATGTTGCCAGGATTTGAAGAATCCTAGGAATAGAGGGAAAGGTTGAATAGGTTAGGACTTTACTCCCTGAAGAATAAGGGGAGATTTGATAGAGGTGTACAAAATTAAAAGGGATATAGTTAAGGTAAATGAAATCAGACTTTTATTACTGAGATTGGGTGAGACCAGTTCCAGGAGTTATGGGTTAAGGGTGAAAGGTGAACCATTTAAGGGGAATCTGAGGAGGATGTTCTTCACTCAGAGTGTGATGAAAGTTTGGTACGAGCTACAGTGGAAATAGTGGCTGCTGGTTTGATTTCAACATTTAAGAGAAATTTGGATAAGTACACAGATAGTAGGGATATGGGGGGTTATGGTCTGGGTGCAGGTTGATCATATTGTACAAAATAATAGTTCAACAAAGATTAGATGGACCAAGGGGCCCATTTCTGTGCAGTGGTACTCTATGACTCCGTGATTCTATAATCCCTGGTTTATCCTCCAAAATTTAGCAACGTGCAGCCTCCTTTAATGTCCTGGCCATCACACTGAATGGCAGCTGTCAAGGTAAAACATTTTCCAGACCTCTCCCCACCATATTACAGCCTTAGGATGTGTTTATCTTGTCTACTACATTCCATAGGCCATGAACAAAGTCATTTAGTGAGGAGAGTTCAAATTTTAGCTGCTAGCTCCTCCTCAAAGGTGAGAGAGTTATCTAAAAGATGAGTGGATGGTCTGTCTATTGAGAGTTAATGTTGATCCTCAATGCTGTATCCTCAATGCTGAAGGATAACAAAGCATGTATGGAGCCTATACCTCAAAACAGCACCCGTCACTACTGAACTTACTGGTTAATGCTAACAAAAATTACAGTTGAAAGTAGCAGCTCAAGTTAATTGAAGTGTTTAGTAGTGTATAGAAGGCAGCCAGAATAAGGGTTAATTAACTGACTCTTCACTTCTACTAATTGTCCATTCCGTGTTTCATAGCTTTTCTCTCAGTTGTTCCTCCTCATGAGCATTATTGTGCTCAAAAGCAGTAGAGTCAAATCTTCCACTTCATTACTGCAAAGCATTGCCATCACTAAACAAAGCATAACTAATTATAGGTGCTTCTTAAAATATTGCAGAACAATTATCTCATTCCCCTCTGTAATCTGTAGGAACTTGGACATTCTTCCCGTAACTACATGGGTATCCTCTGGGTGCTCTGGTTTCCACCCACAGTCCAAAGACATCCTGCTTTGTAGGTCATTTGGTCATTAGAAATTGTCCTGTGATTAGGTTAGGGTTAAATCGGGTGTTGCTGTGCAAATCAACTTGAAGGCCAGAAGGGCCTGTTCTGCACTGTATCTCAATAAATAAATGTTACCGGTCAGTTCTTCAACCCAAATAACAGCAGCAACACAAACATCGCGACTTAGAATGCTCTGTGTGAAACAGGAACAGTGTCTGGGCCTTTAGGACAATGTTGGTGAGCCAATCAGGGGTCAGAGTAAGAATGAATCATGGGTGAGTAGGTGCTATAGAGGGAGGAACCCAAAGGAGAAGGCTTAAATAAAGTGATCAATGTACAGGAACTGTGGCTGTGGTCCATAGAACCTATTAAAACTTTACCTAGGAGTGTGAAGAAATAGGGGCCCTGGGCTAATTGGGATTAATTTCCTATGCAGCAAACCAACAGGACCATTAAGCTGAGGAAGGAAATCATTTGATGTGTATTGCACTCAGGAAAACAGTCTACTTTTGATACTTGAACTCTACATACCCAAGTTAGTAACGAACTAAGTGAGGAGGCATAGCTTGTCATTCTGCCATTTTCACTACTTTTAGGGTAGCTTGTTCTGGACTTCCTCCCTCCCTGCCAACAGACGACCTTGCTTCAGAGCTAGGCCTTGACACTGACTCTAAGCCTGGAGCTGACTTTATCCAGCAGGGCGACCATGGCATCTTTATTCCATAGTCAGTAGTGAACATCAGCACTTACACTGATTTCAGATTCAAGGCCTGTTACATGAAGACAGATGATTTGATAATTGCTCACAGCTTACAGGAGCAGCTTTTTAACATGCTGCTGTACTATCCATCTCTCTAGAACAATAAATTCTATGACTCTATCAGATTGAAAGAGCACAGAGAAAATTTACAAGGATGTTGCTGGGACTTGACCTGAGTTATAGGGAAAGTTTTTATTCCCTAGAGCATAGTAGAATGAGAGGAGATTTGACAGAGGTATACAGAATTATGAGAGGTATAAATAAGATAAATGCAAGGAAGCATTTTCCGCTGAGAATGGGTGAGACTAGGACTAGAGACCATTTGTTAACAGCAAGAGGTGAACGATTTTATAGGAACTACAGGGAGAATTTCTTCACTCAGAGGGTGGTGAGAATATGGAACAAGCTGCTAGTAGTAGTGGTGGATACAGGTTCAATTTCAACATTTAAGAGAAATTTGGATAAGTACATGAATGGGAGGGGTATGGAATACTATGATGTGGGTCAATGCAACCAGGCAGAATAACAGTTTGGCAGAGACTAACTGGTTGAAGTACCTGTTTCTGTGATGTTGTGCTCTATGACTCTAAAATGGCTATACCAAGATATTGGACAATGAGCTATTGACATTAATAGATTCATGTAATGTATTCACATTCTTTAATAGCATTTTAATGAATAGCTCTGTATCTCTAAATAAATATGTTTTAATATATTCAGATGAAATTCTAAAGTTATTATTTTACTTTGAAGGTATTGTATTTTTCCGTACTATAAAGTCCCAACATTCTTGAAGAGTATTCCACCTCTTCATTTTAATTTGTGGCAACACAGCTTCATTTTCTGCATCTTCATTACACTATCCAGAAACATATGCAGTGCCAATAAAAAGTACTCACTCTCCTTGGAAGTTTTCATGTTTTATTGTTTTACAACATTGAATCACAGTTGATTTAGTTTGGCTTTTTTGACACTGATCAACAAAAAAAACTTCTTTGTCTCACAGTGAAAACAGATTCTACAAAATGATTTAAATTATTTACAAAGATAAAACAAAATAATTGTTTGCATAAGTATTCACTCCCTTTAATATGACACACCAAATCATCACTGGTGCAGCCAATTGGTTTTTGAAGTCACATAATTAGGTAAATGGAGATCACCTGTGTGCAGTCAAGTTGTTTCAATAGATTGTAGAAAAAATACACCTGTATCTGGAGGCTCCAGCTGTTAGTGAGTCAGTATCCTGGCAAAAACAACACCATGAAGACAAAAGAACACTCCAAGCAACTCTGCGAAAAGGTTATTGAAAAGTATAAGTCAGGAGAGAGATACAAAAAAAATTCCCATAGAATACAGTTAAGTCAATCATTGAGAAATGGGAAGAATATGGCACAACAGTAAATCTGCCCAGAGCAGGCTGTCCTCAAAAACTGAGTGACTGTGCAAGAAGGGGACTAGTGAGAGAGGCCACCAAGAGACCTATGAAAAATCTTGAGGAGGTATAAACTTCAGTGATTGAGATGGGAGAGACTACGCATACAACAACTGTCGCCCAGGTGCTTCACCAGTCGCAACTTTATGGGAGAGTGGCAAAGAGAAAAAAACTCACACAAAATCTTGGCGAGAGTTTGCCAGAAGACATGTTGGAGACTCTAGTCAGCTGGAAGAAGGTTCTATGGTCTGATGAAACCAAAATTGAGCTTTTTTAGCTTCAGATTAAATGCTATGTTTGGCAAAGCCAAACACTGCACATCATCAAAAACACACCATCCCTACCATGAAGCATGGTGGTGGCTGCATCATGTTGTGGGGATGCTTCACTGCAGCAGGCCCTGGAAAGCTTGTGAAGGTGGAGGGTAAAATGAATGAGCAAAGTTCAGGGAAAATCTGATACCAGTCTGCAAGAGAACTACCACTTAGAAGATTTGTTTTCCACCAAAATAATGACCCCAAGCATAAAGCTAAAGCTACAGAAGAATGGCTTAAAAACAACAAATTTAATGTCCTGGAATGGCCAAGTCAGAGTCCAGACCTCAATCCAATTGAGAATTTGTGGCTGGACTTGAAAATGGCTGTTCACTTGCAATCTGACAGAGCTTGAGCATTTTGTAAAGAAGAATGGTGAAAAATTGTAGTGTCCACATGAGCAAAGCCAATGGAAAGCTATCCACACAGACAATAGGCTGGAATTGCTTCTTCTTCTCCATCTTGTTTTACAGCAGATGGCACCCAGCTTAATCATGCATTACCACCCCTTCTGCTCTGGATTATTGCACAATCTTTGGCCATCCTAGTACCCTATTCCTGCTTATCCATCATATCCTATAAAAAAAACCCTGTACCCTTAAGAAAGCTAAAAATACCCTGACCTGTGCTCTCTCACCCATGCCCAACAACCCTTTTAATGTGAATTCCTGCACCCCCAATTCCCTTAGATTAATTCTCATCATCTCTCTCTGTATCCCATACTTCCTGCAACTCAGAACTACATGTTCTACTGAGCTGTAATTCCTTCTCTCTCTCTCTCTTTCTCTATCTCTATCTCTATCTCTATCTCTATCTCTATCTCTATCTCTATCTCTCTTCCGCCCCCCCCCCCTTAGATGTATCTAGGCGTATTGCAGCCCTCTGCAGGATGTATAATTAATTATATAACTTCAAGGAACTCAAATTCTCCAATATAACCTAGTCTCACGTATAAACTGAATAATAGACTCTTCAATCAGATGTTGATTCTCTTGATGGCCAAACAAAGATTTAATAGAAAACCAAAATAAATTTAAGCCAGAAAGCGTCTTGAACAACATGCTTCTTTCAATTTTGTATCGATTACAGCTCAGCAAAACTGGCTCTGGACTACCACAGTCCCATAATCCAGTAGGATGTTTTCCTATTATCTTTAAATAATAGTTTAACCCACAATGCCCCAACCTAAGTCTTGTTAATTTCACTATATCTCTACAACTTAAAAGGTAACAGACCTTTTTAACTAGTGGGTGACTAGAAAAATAATGCCTGCCCCTTAATTCATTTTTCTAATCCTCCTGCCACTTGCTTCTCTATACCTTTTTTAATCCTACTTCTCAATTCTGCTCTGCCTAGGGGAACTGTAATTACACTTGCCTGCTCTGTAAGGAAGACTTGGCAATGCCATCCACAATTTCATTTCCCTCCACCCCAGCGTGCCCAGGTATCCATGAAAATCTAACTGCACAATCCATCTTCCCTACTCGAAACAACGCTAAGAGAATCTCAATAACTATGTCAGGATGAGCTTTTGATTTACTCCCTTTTATAGCCTCTAAGGCAGCAGCGGAATCCGAACAGATGATAACCCTACGTGGTCGAGAGTCTTTTATCCACCATAAGGCCCAGAGGATTGCTAATAATTCTGTTGCAAGGACAGAAGCACCGTCTGAAACCCGGTGACCAATCTTAACTCCAAGTTGAGACACATACATCCCAAATCCTGCCCTACTGCTCTCTGGGTCCACTGAGCCATCAGTAAAAATCTTCAGATAAGATCCCCATTTATTATTTAAATATTCATTTGTGATCAACGCTGATGAAATTGCACTGCTTCCTTAAAGCTGAAAAAGGAGGAGTAGGTCTACTTCTGGTTCTGGAAAGAGCCAAAAAGGGACGAGTGGCAAGCAAATTTGGTCAACTATGTCTTCCTCAGTCAGTTTCAATTTCACAGCCCAGTTACTAACCAAATCTAAAAATGGGTATCTTTTAGATTTACTTTGGCGCTCCGACTTCCCCTGCAAAGTCACTTTGGTGGACAGCTGTGATTGAATCCATTTAGTTTTACCCAATACTGCAGGCCCAACTGAACTCGTCTTAAATGTAGAGGCACTTCTCCCATCTCCACATATAATGCCGGGACTGATGTTGTTCTAAAAGCTCCACAACAGAGTCTAAGTGCTTTAGACTGTACAGTGTCTAGTTTTCCAAGCACTGCCGTAGCAGCGGAACTATAAGCAATACAACCATAATCTATAACTGATCTAATCATAGCTAGATATATTAAGTACATAGTTCCTTGCCCTGCTCCCCAGTCGCATCCAGCAATACTTCTCATAACATTTAAAACTTTCTCACACTTTCCAATTGTGTTATCTCTATGAACCCTCCAAGTAAGTCTTTCATCAAACCAGACACCTAAAAACTTGAATACCTTGACTTTTTCCAGTGGAGAATCATATAGACACAATTCACAATCAGGAATCTTTCTTCTAAAGCCAAAAATCATATATTTGGACTTAGAAGCAGAAATCCTGAAACCCCATTTATTAGCCCAGTTTTCAACTGATCTTAAAAAAGCCTTTTGTACCTGCCTTAATATATACTTGATGTTTCTTCCACTTTTACAGATTGCACCATTGTCTGCAAACAATGATTTGCCAAATCCTGTCCCTACCTGATCAAAGATATCACTTATGACAGTAAAAAGAACTGGACTAATGACACTTCCTTGAGGGGTACCATTACTTATTTTAACTGGCTTGGAGCTTGTTCCGCCTGTTCTTACTTGAATTGTCCTTTCCTTAAGGAAATCTTTGATCCAATTAAACATTCTACCTCTAATTCCTGCATCATAGAGTTTAATTAATAAGCCATCCTTCCATAGTGAGTCATATGCTATTTCAATATCTAGAAATACACTTACTATTACTTCTCTATTTTGAAATGCTTTTTTAATATCATGATCTAAAAGGGCAACAGATTCCATTGTTGATCTTCCAGTTCTAAAACCATTTTGATAGGCAGCAAAATGTCCTTTATTTTCCAAACAATAAAGGTCTGTTGGTGACCATTCGTTCCATAATTTTACAAAGCACTGACGCGAAAGCTATAGGCCAATACGAACTAGGACTAGACACGTCCTTACCTGGCTTTAAAACTGGAACTACCACCGCATGCTTCCATTCTACTGGTAATTTTCCTTCTTTCCACACTGAATTAAACAATGCTAGAATTTCTATTAATAAAGAGTCATCTAAGTGCTTAAGAAATTCATAACACAGTCCATCCTTGCCAGGATAAGTGTTTAAACCTGATTGGGCAGCTTCCTGCAATTCCTGAAGGGAGAAAAACAAATTTATGGAGCTTTATCATCCAAACTCCTGTCCAATTTCCAACTTTCCTTTAACATAATTTCCTTTCTCAAGTCACCTAACTCTCCAGAACTGTGTAACGCTTGGAACACCTCTACAAACATATCAGCCTTTTCCTTATTGGTTACAGCTTCAATATCTCCTTCCAGCAAAGCTGGGATAGATGGTTTCCTATATATCCCTGACATTCTGTGAATGATCATCCATAGCTGCATTATATGTGTCTCAGGGCTCAGGGTTCCACAAAATCTTCTCCGACTATCCCTCTTTGCATTTTTAATTACTCTCCTTGCTACTGCTCTTTCCTTTTTATACTCCACAACATTATCTAACACTGGGTACTTTCTTAATTTCCTGTAAGCTCTATTTCTGTTTCTTACTGCTATATCACAATTTTTATTCCACCACGGAACTAGTGCTCGAGCCTTAGGAACATTCCGTTGCAGAATAGTTAACTGAGCAACTTTATGAATTATAGAACAGAGGGATTCATTCCAATCATCTATTAATCTCTTCTATTATATCCACAGCTTCCTCCTGGTACTCATCCCAATGGGCCAAAGAAAAATTATACCTAGCAGACCTCTCCTCAACTTCTATCACCAAATTTCTACCAAATCTACATAATAGATTGGAGGGAGGAGAAGATGGCGGCGTGACGCAGTGCGCGCGGCCACTCCGAAATGATATTGGTATTTGTTAAGTAGGTACCGTGCACAATCCTGATTTGATGGAGACAGACGTGAGAAACACGGAGGAATATCTGGAGAAACTTCTGAAATGCCAGCTTCGCTGCCGCTGCTACTGTGCGATTGAGAATCTCCGGAGGGGAAGGCCCCGAATCCTCGGCTTTGCCTATTGCCTGTTGCTGGGGCCAGGGTCGAAGCGCTTCGCAGAGATGGTGCTCGGTGCTCGGTGTCGGAGGGCTGGTCAGAGGCTCGAAGTTTTCGGACTGACTCAGAGTCGTCTCTGGTCGGGTGCTTCCAGGGTGCTGCATCGGCAAGTTTGCGGCGCTGGAGGTTCACGGCAGGGAGAGTTTTCTTCCTTCTACCGTCTGCGTGAGATGATGGGACTTTCGAGAGACGTTGAGACTTTTTTTTACCGTGCCCATGGTCTGTTCTTTATCAAATTATGGTATTGCTTTGCACTGTTGTAACTATATGGTATAATTATGTGTTTTTTGTCAGTTTTTTAGTCTTGGTCTGTCCTGTGTTTCTGTGATATCATACTGGAGGAACATTGTCTCATTTCTTAATGCATGCATTACTAAATGACAATAAAAGAGGACTGCGTGTCCTCATAATCTAAATCTAATCTAATCTAATATAGGATAGTGATCACTCCCTACTGTGTATCTGTCCATAACATCCTATTCCCCAACCCTAGCTAGGTTTGAGGAAGTGATAGATAAGTCTAAGTGACTACAAGTATTCTTTACAATATTAAATCTTGTAGGCCTTCTGTCATTTAGCAGTAGCATGTTGTATTTATGTAGAAACTCCTCTACTACCGCTCCATTACTATCTTTATTTTCACTACCCCATATAGGATTATGGGCATTGAAATCTCCAACCCAGATTACTGGGGATCTTACCTTATTCATAATTTCTTCCAAATCTGATAACATCATATTACCTGGATTATAAAAGTTAATCAAAGTTATTTGACCACAAGAGCTCCAAACCTCCACAGCCACAATTTCAATGTTAGATTTAAAATCAAGTCTTCTAAACTGGAGTCCTATTTTTATGAAAGTTGCACACCCTCCACCAGATTTATCTGTTCTGTCAGCTCTCAAACTATCATATCCAGGGATCACAAAATCTAAGCGAGGCTTTGACCATGTCTCCTGTATACAGATCAAATCAGGCTTGTCTTTAAAAGTTCCAACAAATCTTTTTAATTCTTGACCATTTGCAGATAAACTTCTTGCATTCCATTGTAATATTAAAAACATCCAAATACTAATTATTGGCCTCTTCATCCACATAAAGCTCCTGCGTACTCTGTGATCCCAACAACTGGGAAGTATTCAGTGATTGTTTGTCTGTCATATACTCATGTAATTTTTCTGGCAAAATCTGTTTTATATCAAGGAATCTCTCTGCAGCTCCAACAACTACTTTCATCATATCCGACTTCTTGCCTGTAGTTTTAGTCCCAACCAGTACATCAACAACAAACACCAAAAAAGACTCTTTAGTCATCAGCAACATGCCTGAAGGAACCATAGTTGGAGATATGTTAAAGATGGCGCTGGTAACTGGCGACCTTGCGCGTGCTCTCCCGAGCAAACTGCCCTCTCCACTATCCTATACCCAAGAAACCCTTCTAAACCTCCAATTTAGCAAGATAAAGATCAACAGCACCCTGGCGAAGCTACTGACCCAGCTGGCGACCACGCGCCAGAACTGCTTCTTAAACTCCAGACCACACCTGGACCCGACCAACGAGGCCCACCACGTTCCCGGAGACCCGCGGTCTGCTACCGTGCTGGAGCGCTTGGAGACACGGCCCATTCCGACCAGCACCTCTCCGGAGCAGACGACCACACAGAAGTGACGGCGAAGACCTCAAGGTGCCCCAGACGCTCCTCTGGAGCGACCACCATAAAGCCCCGTTGGTGGCCATCCACACCTGCCAGAAGTGAGGCCTCCGTCGCCAACCTCGGAAATGGAGCCCGAGGCTCGGCTGGAGCAGAGGCCTCCGCAACCGTGTCTCGGCTTACGGACTTCTTTCAGCCAGGAGCCCGGCCATCCGGGATTAAGTGTCGACTTCGGGGCCCGACCCAATCGACAGCCTGGGCCCCCGGCAGCTAGAAGTGGCCCCGGAGCCTCCCCCGTTACTCGGCCCAACCCGGAGTGCACGACGACATGACCCGCCGATCGATTCCCGCAGGACACGTCCACCAACATCAAAGAGCTGGCAACAACACACTGCATCGATGGAAACCTGAAAAGATGCACTATTTACCAAGGAAGCGTGGGAAAAGAGCTGGGCTGCTAGTCAAATTGAAGCTGAGGGGCTTCAGGGTCCCTATGCCCACCATCCTACTAGCTAATGTGCAAGCCATAGAGAACAAGGTGGATGATCTTAAAGGGAGATTCACCTACTTCAGGGAGATGCAGAACTGCTGTGTATTCTGTTTCACTGAGACCTGGCTCTCCCCTGACACCCCCGACTGTGCCATCCGACCGAAGGGATTTTCGATCCATCAGGTGGACTGCACGGCGTCTTCGGGCAAGACGAGGGGAGGTGGTGTCTACTGATCAACACTGGGTGGTGCTTGGACACAGTGGCACTGACAAGCTCCTGCAGCCCGGACCTGGAACACCTGTTGGTGAAGTGTCGTCCCTACTATCTGCCACAGGAATTCACCTCGGTCATACTGACAGCGGTCTACATTCCCCCCCAGGCGGACGTGGAATGTGCTCTGAACGTACTGTATGCCAACATCAGTGAACTTGAGACCAGGTATCCGGAGGCTTTGCTCATTACAGCCAGGGACTTTAACCAGGCCAACCTCAGAAAGGCACTGCCAAAGTTATACCAACATGTCCCCTGCCCCACTAGAGGCCCGAATATACTTGACCGCTGCTACACAGCAGTCAAGGATGCCTACCGTTCCGTCCCACGACCTCACTTCGGAAAATTGGACCATCAGGCGGTACTCCTCCTTCCGGCTTACGAACAGAAACTGAAGCAGGAGGTTACGGTTTCAAAAGTAGTGTCACGTTGGACGGAGGAAACGGCCGTCCAACGTGACACTACTTTTGAAACTGCTTTGAATCGGTGGACTGGTTAGTATTCAAGGACTCGGCAGCTAACCTCGATGAGTATGCCTCAGCTGTCACGGACTTTATTTGGAAATGCACGGAGGACTGTGTGTCTCGTGAGACGATCCGGGTATTCCCTAGCCGGAAACCTTGGATGAATTATGAGGTCAAGTCCCTTTTAAAGGCTAGAGCTGAGGTTTTTAGGTCCGGGGATACCAGTCACTACACGGAATCCAGGCGTGAACTCCGGAAAGCAATTAAGGGTGCCTAGAGGCAATATCGAGCCAAGTTGGAAGCCCAGGCTAACCAAAGGGATGCCAGTAGACTATGGCAGGGTCTAAATGAGATCACTGGGCACAAAGAAAAGGCTGGGAATATCAATAACTGTGGTGCTTCTCTTTCTGATGAACTTAACGTATTCTACGCAAGATTCGAACAGAAGAGGAGTGTCCCGCTCCCTCTGGATTCATCGTCACCGAGAAGGATGTTAGAAGGGCCTTCCTGAAGATAAATCCAAGGAAGGCGACGGGCCCAGATAGCGTCCCAGGACGGGTTCTCCAGGCCTGTGCAAGCGAGCTAGCTGGAGTGTTTGCTGACATCTTCAACTGCTCCTTGCTTCAGTCTAAGATCCCCTCATGTTTTAAGAAGGCAACGATAATCCCAGTGCTGAAGAAGAGCAAGGTGGCATGCCTGAATGACTATCGACCTGTGGCTCTGACATCAATTGCTATGAAGTGCTTCGAGCGATTGGTTATGGCACACATCAACCACAGCCTACCGGTCAACCTCGACGCTTTGCAATTCGCCTACTGGAGCAACAGGTCAATGGCAGATGCCATCTCTCTGGCCCTACGTTCCTCCTTAGAACACCTGGAGAATAAAGACGCATACGTAAGGCCCTTTTCATTGACTACAGCTCTGCCTTTAATACCATCATTCCAAATAAACTGATTCCTAAGCTCCGGAACCTGGGCCTTAGCACTCAGATCTGCAGCTGGATCTTCAGCTTCCTCACAGACAGGACTCAGGCTGTAAAAATAGGAGACAAGCTCTCCTCTACAATCACTCTGAGCACCAGTGCCCCACAAGGCTGTGTACTTAGCCCCCTGCTGTACTCACTGTACACCCATGATTGCGTAGCCAAGTTTCCATCACACTCAATATATAAGTTTGCTGATGACACAATAATTGTACCGTGTCTCGGGTAATGATGAGTTTGAGTACAGAGAGGAAATTAAGAACCTGGTGGCATGGCGCGAAGACAATAACCTATCCCTCAATGTCAGCAAGGCAAAGGAATTGGTTGTTAACTTCAGAAGGAGTAGCGGACCGCACGACCCAATTTACATCGGTGGTGCGCAAGTGGAACAGGTCAAAAGCTTTAAGTTCCTCGGGGTTAATATTACAAATGACCTGACTTGGTCCAACCAAGCAGAGTTCACTGCCAAGAAGGCCCACCAGTGCCTTTACTTCCTGAGAAAACTAAAGAAATTTGGCCTGTCCCCTAAAACCCTCACTAATTTTTATAGATGCACCGTAGAAAGCATTCTTCTAGGGTGCATCACAACCTGGTATGGAAGTTGTCCTGTCCAAGACCGAAAGAAGCTGCAGAAGATCGTGAACATGGCACAGCACATCACACAAACCAATCTTCCGTCCATGGACTCATTTTGCACCGCATGCTGTCGGAGCAGTGCTGCCAGGATAATCAAGGACACTACCCAAACACACTTTTCGTCCCTCTTCCCTCCGGGAGAAGGTTCAGGAGCTTGAAGACTCGTACGGCCAGATTTGGGAACAGCTTCTTTCCAACTGTGATAAGACTGCTGAACGGATCCTGACCCGGATCTGGGCCGTACCCTCCAAATATCCAGACCTGCCTCTCGGTTTTTTTGCACTACCTTACTTCCCATTTTTCTATTTTCTATTTATGATCTATAATTTAAATTTTTAATATTTACTAATTTTAACTATTTTTAATATTTGTATTCCAGGGAGTGTGAAGCGCAGATTCAAATATTGCTGTGATAATTGTACGTTCTAGTACCAGTTGTTTGGCGACAATAGAGTATAAAGTATGTCAGAATGAACTGACTCCCCATCATTCCAATCTTTTCTTTACTTATCCTTTGCTCTCTATCAGCTTTCTTTACTGCCTCAGTGTATGATATTTTTTGTTGGATATTAACATCCTGAATCTGCTTTGCCTTACTAAAATACTCACATCCTCTGAACGCCGCTATCTGGTCCCCTCCACAGTTACTGCATTTAGGCACCGCTGCCTTACAGCTGTGATTGCTGCCATAGGTGCATCAAATAAATACTGACTTGAAGGGGATGAGTAATTATGCAATCAATTATTTTGTGTTTAATAATTGTGATCAATTTAGACCAATTTGTAGAAATTTGTTTTCACTTTGACACAAAAGAGTCTTTTCTGTTTATCCAAATTAAATCCACTGTGATTCAATGTTACAAAACAATAAAATATGAAAACTTCCAAGAGGAGTAAGTACTTTTTATAGGCACTTGTGTGTTTGGGCATGATTGGAAACTTGAAATATTTTACCTGGTTCAATTTTTTTCGGTTGCTTTGCTCTTGAGTAAATCTTAATGTTCATCTACTGTGCCTCTATTTATTTCTAATACAAAGAGGAGCTCATTAAAATGACACAAATGCTGCAGATTCTTTCCATATACAAATGATTTTAGTGTACCTTTGGAAAATTGTCTCTGGCATCTAAGAAGACCCACAAAGTTGACCTTGTCTATTAACTTATGTACAGTGGCAATAATTGCATTTCAATTTACAGTTAGTAATGATCTATAAAACCAATAGGATAACACAGTTAGACAGCTAGCAAAGCTGCTGGCTCCCATTGTCAGGGTTGCAGGTTCGTGCCTGACCATGGCTGTGTGGAGTTTGCACATTTGCCCTGTGAGAACATGCTTTTCTTCTTTGTGCTGTAGTTTCCAAAGATGCTGTCATATTCCATTGATGTTCAAGATGGTATGTTAATTGGCCACTGTGATTTACCCTTAGTATGTAATTGGGTGGTAGAATCTAGGGGAAAGTTGGTGAGGAAATGGGGAGAATAAAAATGGAAATAATGTAGGAATTCAGTGTGAATTCAGAGGACCAAAGGGCCTGCTTCCATGTTGTATCTCTCTATGACTGAATAAATAACAGATTATTGTAATTGTGCATGCTATGTTTGCTAAACAATACAATACTTTGCTGTGGACAAATTCTGCTTCGTAATATTTAAATTTCCAAATTATATGCTTGTCAACTAATCATTGCAATTGTTACTACTTGCTGCTAACTGATTTTAGCAGGATGACATTCCCACAGCCAGCCTGGGCTCAAAGAAATGTCACTGGTGAGACTTTCCTGATTGCTCAATCTTATTTATCAGACCACTCAGCTCTGAGAATTAGTTTTCCAGCATTTGGCAATAACATTTTCTGGGCCAAGTTCCTACACCATCTGGTGTCTCTGTCCTTTTGAACAATTTTATAGCAGATACTAATCTGCTTTGGAAGCTATTTAAAAGGGAATTCCACAAGGCATGAAATTATGGGTTTGAGGTTACTCACGTAAATCAAGATTCTCCTCTTCAAAAAATTTAAATACTGACCATTTACCCAGAGCTTGGACAAAACCAGCAGGTCGGTGTTCTCACATCACTGCCGGTTCAATTTTCAACCTAACTGGTTTAACTCACTATGTTCACCAGGTGTATTGTGTATGATTACTAGTCAGAAATTACTAGAGGTAGGGAACAAATCCTTCTTCCTCCAGTGGGTTTATATTAACTTTCTTCCTCCTTAACTACACTCCAGGATTGTCTCATGTAAAATGAGAATCATAGAATAGAGAGGGGTGAGATAATTGGGAGACAGAGATAGGTGGAAACAAACAAGGCAAACAAAGGCAGATGGAGCCCTCACTTATGCAAACCCATTTCTGCCTGGTTCCAATCACTTACAGGCAATGCATTTCACCCATCAAAACCCTCCCCCATTTGGTTTTCCATCCTCTCTCCCTTAAAATACTTCCTATGATCACCTACATTTCTTATCAGATTCAAGCACTCCTTTGTGGCCCTAATTATTATCTTCTAGCCTGTCTCACCATCACTATACCCTCTGCTCTACCTGTCTCCATCTGTTCTTTTTTTGCCTTGTCCGTTTTTGCCTTTCACCCACCTACCCCTTCCACTCAATCCACAGTCCCCCTTCCCTTCCCTACACAACTCATTCCAATCATTCCTTCACCCATACTCAGTCAGTTATCACCAATCTCCCCTTCTCTTCATTGTGGAGTAGTACACCGGGTTCTGAAACCCCTTTTTAAATGGGTGTCTTTAGAGATACAGTTCATTAGCCCCTCGCTAACAGCCACTGGACTCTGGTAAGAAAATAGCCTTTATCAAACTTAATACATTTAGGGTTAAAATGACTTGGGTCCCTCCAAAACTCGGAAGTTGGGATATCTCAACCTCCCAAAACCCGATCTGTGTAAATACTGCCCGCATGCAATCAGCCATCAGCAAGAAATAACAGATCATACACTGTGTGCAATTATAAAGAAAATATATTTACAAATCTCAGCTTTATTGAACAGTTAGTAGCAAAAAGTAAAGTGGGGGGGGAATAAAAAGGGCCCAGTCCAAGTGTCTGCACAAGTTGGAGCTCATCTGGAAGTTGTCTTAACTCACGTGCTGGACGCACGGTCTGCACGAAAGCACACACCACCTTCCGAATGTCGCTCAAATTTCACCTTGAACAAATGGGCTCCCCCACCGGTCTTTTCTCCTTGAAGCCATTCATCTGCACAAAGCACCTTGTGCAACAGGGATGGCGTCCTCAACCATCTTCCCTCCTGTCCTCTCCCAGCTCCTCCAAAATACCTTGGCCCACACCAGTGTCCATCACAAATAAATCTCTCAGCGCAGCATTTTCTAGAACCTTCTCCCAATTCCAGCATCCTGATTGGCTGATACAACATTCCTAATTTGAACAACATAGCCCCTTATCTTTAGTTCAAACCCAAACATACTGAAAGCAGAACAGACTGCTCTTACAGAACTGCTAAAATGAAACGACTACAGCATAGCAGCAAAAATCTTAACCAGTTCCATCTGCCCTTCATCTTTCCCTGAAGTAATCCCAGTATCACCTTCCTTACTTACCAAATTCCAACACTATTAGCTGTTGTGGCCTTGCTTAAACTCCTCAGTCTCTGTCTTCACCTATGCCCTCCTCCCCTCTACCTAGCTCTATCTACCCTTTCATTTTTGACGAAGGGTCTCGGCCCGAAACATTGACTGTTTACTCTTTTCCACTGATACTGCCTGGCCTAATGAGTTCCTCCAGCATTTTGTGTGTGTTTGGATTTCTAGCATCTGCAGAATTTCTCATCTTTGTTTCATTGTCTGCTTCCTCTTATCGCCCACCAGTCTCTGTCTGCAACTCCATCCCTCCCTCCACTTTACCTAGTTCCATCCTTCCAATCATCCCTCACCCTTCCTTGGGCTATCTACCACCCACTGACCCCTGTCTCACCCTTCTTCCTCTCTTTAAATCGACTACCTTCACATTCAATTCCATTGCAGAGTTTTGACCCAAGGCATCAACATTTCCTCGCTCCCCCATTCCACAGATGTTGCTTCTTCAGAGATCTGAGACCCAATGAAAGGTCTCGGCCAAAAAAGTCAGCTGTTTATTCCCTTCCATTGATGTTGCCTAACCTGCGGAATACCTCCAGCATTTTGTTGGTTCCTTCAGAGGCTTGTTGTTTTTTTTTCTATATCCTTCTCCAGATCCCAGCCTCTGCATTCTCTTCTTTTTTTTTCTTCAGGCAACCCTCCCCCACCCCAATATTATCATAAACATGCAAATGGTTAGTGGGGATGTAGTAGCATCTCCTCTGGAACCACTAGAAGTGGTCACAAGGATTCTCAGACCATCTATGACAATATGTAGACTTTCTAAGTCATAGCTGGAACCACTAGAAAATAACATTTCTATGTTAATTGGGAAGCCTTGGCAGGGGGAGCTTGGGGAAATGCAAAATCTATTGGGCTTTTAATTACATTAAGTATGGCACTTTATATTGCTTCCTTTCGTCTTGAAAAGGAAGTAAATTATTAAAACTGAGGCACTTTCTGTATTTTACAATAGTTTCTATATCCCATTCAGGCGCAGTATTAAAAATAAGGAGTCTACAAATTGTATAATTTTGCCCAGATGGTCTTCATGTGACCCTGTCTTAATTATGCTAAATTGAAATAAATACATTTTATCTTAATTAAATGGTTTCAAAATGATGTGGAGGCTAGAAGCATCATTCTGTTACATCTCACTTAAAAACATCTTGTTGGTGAAAAGTACAGGGAGACAATAACTAACTAAGTAAAAAGCAAATATGGTGATTATCCATTTCCTTGCACAGGGAGTATCTCCAGATTATACAGGAGAGAACTAAAGACAATTGGATACTTGTTTTTATTGGACTTGTTGAATTGAAAATTAACTTTATTCTTGATATGACTGATGATATGGAAACAAAAAATGTTGGCAATACCCAGTGGGCCAGGCAGCATGTATGTGGAGAGAAATCAACTAAATTTCTCTTTCTACAGATCAAGCCTAACCTGTGTAGTATTTCCAATATTCTCAAGGTTTTTTTCTGGATATCCAGTATCTATAGTTTCTTGATTGTTCCCTCAAAATGATGTTGTTTTTGGATCTTTGCTGTAAGTTGAACATAACAGTGGTAGCTTATTGATTATTAGTTGAGTAACTTCAAGAATATCTCAGTCTATATATTCATGTGGAGTGTTAACACTAACACAGATTAACAAAATCTTATTCTGTGTTGCATGTATGCTAAATATATAGAAATCCCTTAACTCCGAGTGGAGTCATCGGGATGCCGTCATGACAGCATTTTTTTAGCAGGCTTTCTTATTTTTACGAGGCCGAGCTGCTAGCTCGACACTCAACCCAGTACGGATGGAGAGTGTGCAAGGGAGCCGGCTGGATTCAAACTCGGGAGCCTTCGCTCCAAAGTCTGGCACTGATGCCAGTACACCACCAGCCGGCAAATGCTATATATATATTACTTTTTATGTCAGAGAAATGTACACAATATACATTCTGAAATGTTTTTTCTTCACAACCATCCACAAAAACAGAGGAGTGCCCCCAAAGAATGAATGACAATTAAATGTTAGAACCCTATAGTCCCCCCCCGCGCATAAGCGGCAGCAAGCAACGATTCCCCTTCTCCCCACCAGCATAAAAACAAGCATCAGCACCCGCCACTGAGCACTCAAGTGTGAGCAAGGCAACAGCAAAGACACAGACTTGCAGTACTGCAAAGACTACATTGTTCACCTGGCATTTGACATACCACAGACTCTCGCTGTCCTTAATAAGGAAGAAAGGGATGTCTCCATTTCACAGCGACAGGGGAAACATCTCACTGGTTTACAATGTTAAAAGTCCGCTGCGTCGGGCTTTCCAAGCCTTGTACCCAAAGTTCTCGGGTCTCTGGGCAGTCAGCCATAAATCTTCCAACTCCCCCGACAACACATGGGTCTCCTGCATGACATCAAGCTTCGATCCACCTGTCTTCGGAGCACAAGGTCTCGGTGCTCCGAAGGCAGGCTGAGCTCTCAGGCCAAGCCTTTGGCGTGCCAAACAACGGCCAGTTGTGAAACCCTGAGAACAGGTCCCATTTCCGCAAAGCACCATGGTCAGCGTGCAACTCCAGGTCAGGGTCTTCAAAAGAACCATGAAAGGGGAAAATAGAGATATTAAAGATGGAAATAGAGCTGTTTCTGAAGATGCAAGCAAAGGAGTTGCCGTTAGGCGCCATTAACCCTCCTTATGTATAGACTTGCTGTTTTCTAGCCCATGGGTATTAAATATATACCATAAACCATTTCTATAAGAGACAATCTGCTAATTTTCTGGCACAAAGTATTAATCTGGATAGAGATGACATGTATCATTTCAATACCTTTATTTGTGAAACTAAAGAGTTCTCTTTAGAATTCTGAAATTCTATATAGTGCTAACACATAATAAAGATCTGCTTTAAATGAGGAAATGTATTGCATTAGGGCCACTGGATCTACATTATAGGGTGAAGTTTAAGTTACTTCATTCACAAGTAAAATGTCTCTAAAGGCTAGAAATCCAAAACGACTGACAACTGCAAACAAATGTTAACTAAAACATTTCTAACTGCTAACAACGTCCAGTTTATGCTACAAGAAGAATTTACCACTATTAGGTCAAAGTCAAAGTAAATTTATAATCGAAGTATGTGTCTGTCACCATATACTACATTGAGGTACATTTACTTACACGCATTAACAGGAAAATAAAGAAATACAATAAAATTAATGGAAAACTGTACAAAAATAAAGACTGACAAACAACCAGAGTACAAAAGACGACAAATTGTGCAAATAAAAAGTAAATAAATAATTCTTAGAACTTGAATTGTAGAATCCTTGAAAGTGAGTCAGTAGGTTGTGGAATCACACCAGTGTTGATGTTAGGTCTCTATGTTACAAGAGGTGGAAGCACTATCTTGTTCATTTTATCGTGTTAGTAGTCAACCTTATTCTATGATCCACAGAAACAATTTCGAATGTAAGCTCAAGACACTCGCAAATATAGTACACCAAATAGATTTATTAATACCAAGGGTGTAGCAAAATAGAAACTTTGCCTTTCAAAGCTTTGGGATTTGTTTATGAGTATGCTACACTATGCATGTAACCTAGATCAAAAGTACAAAAAATCAGATATGACCTGTGACCATTTCTATAACTAATTCTTAGAAAACCAAGTAATTATGTAAAAATATCTATTTTATTTATTCCAAAGCTGAAATCAGACTTCCTTACCCAAAGACAACCAACATAGAATATATAGCACATTACAGGCCCTTTGGCCCACAATGATATGCCAACCCGCAAACCCTGCCTCCCATATACCCCCCCCCACCTTAAATTCCTCTATATACCTGTCTAGTAGTCTCTTAAACTTCACTAGTGTATCTGCCTCCACCACTGACTCAGGCAGTGCATTCCACGCACCAACCACTCTCTGGATAAAAAACCTTCCTCTAATATCCCCCTTGAACTTCCCACCTCTTACCTTAAAGCCAATGTCTTCTTATATTGAGCAGTGGTGCCCTGGGGAAGAGGCGCTGGCTATCCACTCTATCTATTCCTCTTAATATCCTGTACACCTCTATCATGTCTCCTCTCATCCTCCTTCTCTTCAAAGAGTAAAGCCCTAGCACCCTTAATCTCTGATCATAATTCATACTCTCTAAACCAGGCAGCGACCTGGTAAATCTCCTCTGTACCTTTTCCAATGCTTCAACATCCATCCTATAGTGAGGCGACCAGAACTGGACACAGTACTCCAAGTGTGGCCTAACCAGAGTTTTATAGAGCTGCATAATTACATCACGACTCTTAAACTCTATCCCTCAACTTATGAAAGCTAACACCCCATAAGCTTTCTTAACTACCCTATCTACCTGTGAGGCAACTTTCAGGGATCTGTGGACATGTACCCCCAGATCCCTCTGCTCCTCCACACTACCAAGTATCCTGCCATTTATTTTGTACTCTGCCTTGGAGTTTGTCCTTCCAAAGTGTACCACCTCACACTTCTCCAGGTTGAGCTCCATCTGCCACTTCTCAGCCCACTTCTGCATCCTATCAATGTCTCTCTGCAATCTTTGACAATCCTCTACACTATACAACACCCCCAACCTTTGTTTCATCTGCAAACTTGCCAACCCACCCTCCTATCCCCACATCCAGGTCGTTAATAAAAATCACCAAAAGTAGAGGTCCCAGAACAGATGCTTGAGGGACACCACTAGTCACAACCCTCCAATCTGAATGTACTCCCTCCACCACGACCCTCTGCCTTCTGCAAGCAAGCCAATTCTGAATCCACCTGGCCAAACTTCCCTGAATCCCATGCCTTCTGACTTTCTGAATAAGCCTACCGTGTGGAACCTTGTCAAATGCCTTACTAAAATCCATGTACATCACATCCACTGCACTACCCTCATCTATATGCCTAGTCACCTCCTCAAAGAACTCTATCAGGCTTGTTAGACACGATCTGCCCTTCACAAAGCCATGCTGACTGTCCCTGATCAGACCATGGTTCTCTAAATGCCCATAGATCCTATCTCTAAGAATCTTTTCCAACAGCTTTCCCATCACAGACGTAAGGCTCACTAGTCTATAATTACCCAGACTATCCCTACTACCTTTATTGAACAAGGGGACAACATTCGCCTCCCTCCAATCCTCCGGTACCATTCCCGTGGACAACGAGGACATAAAGATCCGAGCCAGAAGCTCAGCAATCTCTTCCCTCGCCTCGTGGAGCAGCCTGGGGACTCACCCGTCCTAATGTCCAACACCTCCTCTCATTTAATATCAACATGCTCCAGAACATCAACCTCACTCATATTGTCCTCACCATCATCAAGTTCCCTCGCATTGGTGAATACCAAAAAGAATATTCAGTGAGGACCTTGCTCACTTCCACAGCCTCCAGGCACATCTTCCCACCTTTATCTCTAATCGGTCCTACCTTCACTCCTGTCATCCTTTTTTTCTTCACATAATTGAAGAATGCCCTGGGGTTTTCCTTTACCCTACTTGCCGAGGCCTTCTCATGCCCCCTTCTTGCTCTTCTCAGCCCCTTCTTAAGCTCCTTTCTTGCTTCCCTATATTCCTCAATAGACCCATCTGATCCTTGCTTCCTAAACCTCATGTATGCTGCCTTCTTCCACCTGACTAGATTTTCCACCTCACTTGTCACCCATGGTTCTTTCACCCTACCATTCTTTATCTTCCTCACCGGGACAAATTTATCCCTAACATCCTGCAAGAGATCTCTAAACATTGACCACATGTCCATAGTACATTTCCCTGCAAAAACATCATCCCAATTCACACCCGCAAGTTCTAGCCTTATAGCCTCATGATTTGCCCTTCCTCAATTAAAAATTTTCCTGTCCTCTCTGATTCTATCCTTTTCCATGAAAATGCTAAACACCAGGGAGCGGTGGTCACTGTTCCCCAGATGCTCACCCACTGAGAGATCTGTGACCTGACCCGGTTTGTTACCTAATACTATATCTAGTATGGCATTCCCCCTAGTCAGCCTGTCAACATACTGTGACAGGAGTCCATCCTGGGCACACTTAACAAACTCTGCCCCATCTAAACCCTTGCAACTAAGCAGGTGCCAATCAGTATTAGGGAAGTTCAAGTCATTTTATCATTCTGACATTTATTAGTCTAACCTCAGACTTGTTATAGTTACAGGGACACATTTTACATCAAATGACAAGCTATGCATTTCTCTCAGTGCAATTCAGAGCAGCTCTTTATATTATGGAATTCATTTCACTATGATGCAAGGAAGTTTATCAGTTTATGAGCCAGCCTCATCTTCCATTGCAATAATATTTCAAGTCTTGATTATATTTTGAGTGAGACTTTATCAAAACTTCTAATAAATAATGATATAATTTTAAATAGTAGGCAATGTAATGGCATTAGTATATCAGCTTTCATATCTTTTCCTGCTCCCTTGTATATAGTTTTGTAGAAGTATCATATAAGATCTATAGCCATAGTGATACAAGTGGGACAAGCTAACAGCTCAAAAGAACAGTGTTTGGAAGTGTTCAGTTAGAAACAGAAAAGGTTGGAAATATATAACAGATCAATAGATACATCAATATGAAGGAAAATTAATATTTTGGATAGGGTACTTCAACTGAATCCTCCTTTGGGAATTATTTGCTACAGTCTTGAAAATGACATGGACATCTTGGTGAGGTTATATATGTATTCAGCCAGGCATTAACCTTTACTTCAGTTGTTTCTTTTAACTCACTGCTGCAGTTTGAGCGTATGCTATCTGCGCATATACACATCAACGCTGACCCTTTATTAAGTGTTGATTTTGTCCTTGGGCTTTTCCTGTTCAGTATTATTAATGTAATTTGTTTTGACGTGTTATGTGAATGTCATACAGGTGACATCAGGAATGATCTGTATCTGACATTGGAACGAGGGGATTTTGAGAGAGGTGGAAAGAGTGTTCAGAAGAACATTGAAGTAACAGTGTACGTTCTTTATGCAGATGGAGAAGTACTGAAGGTGAGACTTAATAAAATAAACTGTTGAGGTATTTTTCATTGGCTTGTTGGGAACAGCAGACATCAAAATGTCTTGGATTCACTCTTCAATGTTTTCAACCAGTGTTGATAGTTTCAATAATCTCTCTATCTCTGAGCTCAGGAGGAGATTTAATCTCTGTTGCAGTGTTGCCAAAAGGTTTAAGTTGTTTTATAGTGAGCTCCCACATTAAAATATATTTTCTAATTGGGATATAACCATTAGTCTGGTCATTTCAGAACTCAATCCTTTGAATTATGTAGTAGGATCTTTTTATAAGAGCAGATTGAGGTCATTCAACCTAGTGAGTCTGCTCCACCATTCCATCATAGCTGATCCTCTCAGCCTTATTCTCATGATGCACTTACCAATCCAGAACTTACCAACCACACTTTAAATATACCCAATAACTTCGCCTGCACAGCTGTCTCTAACAATGATATTCACCACCCTCTGGCTGAAGAAATTCTTCCTCATCTCTGTTCTGAAGGGATTGGTTTATATTCTGAGGATGTGCCCTCTGGCCCTAGACTCTCTCACTATTGGAGATGACCTCTCCATGTCCACTTTATCTAGGCCTTCAGTAGGTTTCAATGAAATTTCCCCCTTATTCTTCCAAACTCCAGCAAGTACAGGCCCAGAGCATTCAAATGCTACTCATACATTAATCTTTTCATTCACTTGATCATTCTCGTACCCTAATATGTGAAGCATTTATGCCACCAAGGGATAGCATCAGATAATAAGATTTATTTCTGTGGAAACTCCAATGATGACAGTGTGGTAATGGTCAGGAAGATAACCATAGAAGCAAATGAGTGTAGTCCTAATATTTAGATGGGAAAATTATTGGAAGAGGTAAGTGTAGCAATTTAAGTCCAATACTTTAAAGAGAAGTATAAATGCATTATGGTTAGAGAAAATGTCATTTATAACCTTGGTGGTGCGCGATGATGGATTCAATTCATAAGAGGTTCTTGTTAAAGGATACAAAAATATTTATATTAAATCCTTAAATTCTTAACTTTGTAATACCCTGGACACAAAGGTAGAGACAAAAATGCCAGTACTATATTGTTAGCCTCTGCTGAAATGATAATTACAGTTATTTCAGTATTCCTTGAGGATAACTAACTGTCAAAAAATGTTAATAATGTGATTGGATTAAGATTTAGTGTACGAGGAGAAACAGAAAGGGGTTAATATGATTCCCAATTGAAATAAGTTCGCCAATTGACATTTTGTGACATTGAACTGATTGAAATGTCACTGATAGACTGCTGTTCAGGTGCATGCCACTCAGTGTAATGGGGGCAGGGATTTTGAATTGTTTCTGTCTAGTCACTGGAAAATACACTTCAATATTAAAATAAGTTTGCTGCGGTCTTTCTCTGTCTGCTTCAGCTTAATTGAATTTAATGCTTTTTACTTTATTCATTTAATTCTTCACAGATTATTGCAGCAGTTTATAATCACTTTGGCAGCTTGAGAGTCAAAATTAGCATTCAATTAAACTGATCAATATTAATCCCTCAAGCAAGTTGTCCAATTATAGAATCAGCATTGCAGATATATTAATATAAGTCAACAGAAAAGCACAACAAAAATGTTATTAATTCTTTACAAATTTGAGTTTGATTCTAAAAATTGTAAATCTCTTGAGATTACAGCATGGACATTTAATTGTAAGATCACATGGGTTTTCATAAGGACTCAACATTTGTGCATTAGATTGGTCTTTAAGATTTTTTCATTTTATTGATACCTATACATGGCTGCAGTGTACAGTTTCAGATTGTCTCTGACTGAACATGCACACATTCCTCACTGATAAGGAACTCAGCTTTGATATTGAAATGCATTTTATTTTGCATTTGTATTTTAAATCTGCAGTTAGTGATAGTTGGATAAAACTGGTTAAAGCCGCAGTTCTTAAATTATGGGTAATGCTTGAAGTTGATCACAAAGTCGGTTTGGCCTTGGGGAAGATTGGATTTGTCCCTCAGCACTGTTTCTCATTCAGCCATTGCCAACTTGGTGGTCCATGTCTATCAACAAAACAAGCCCATTTCCACTTAGGCACACAGTAGGACAGTCCTTCAACTCCAGAAAAGGCCTCCAGGACAGATTTTCCAGTCTCCTTCAGGATGCCATTGAAGTAGAATTATCATCTACTAAATGATCATAGAGCATGGAAACAGGCTGTTCAGCCTGCAAAGTCCAAGTTAACCTTCAACCCCCATTTACACTTGTACTACATTAATTCTAGTTTTTATTCTCACTGTATTCACGTTAACGTCCCTCAAGTTCCACCACTCATTTACACAGAAGGGACAATTTATCTAACAACCTGCATGTCTTTGAGAAGTGGGAGATTACCAGAGCACCCGGAGAAACCCCAAGTGGTCACAGGGAAAATGTGAGAACTCCATCCAAACAGATTAACAAAATTTACAGGAGAAAATCTGCAGAAAATCTCCAGAATTTTGTATGTGTTGCTTAACAAAATTACTTTCAACAGTTAAAGTACTGAAGGTAGCTAAAATGTTTGTTTCATAACAGTATCATTGAAACTTCGAAGCACACAAATAGATATAGTCCTTCCAGGAACAGAATTGGAAAGCCCAATCACTCAAACTTTAAAAAAGCAGTGAGCCATTGTCTTGGGGCCTTAATACACAAATTTTTAAGATTTCCTGAGATTGAAAGTGCTTTAGCACATTGTTCCTTGTGTTCTGACACTTGGAGATAAATAAATTCAGAGTGCTGAGATGCAAGTCTCTTTGTGTGTATGTAGCCCTGTTATATGTTGAGGCAGTTCAGTGTACTTTTTGTCCTACTGCACACAATCTGTTACTAGTTGGTGTTTGGATAGGTCAGGCAACAGCAGATTTAAATGCTCCTCTGAGACTAGGCTTCAAGCAGGTTGTGTAGATTGCTACAGAGTAAAAGGCAATGGAATATTCTCAAATGTAAATAATTTGCATAATAATCTAAGACGCAAAAATTAAAACCAATTGAGTGTGCTGCACTTGCGAGGACTGAAAATGTAAAGTGGACTTTCTTAGAAATGCAACTGTACCAACTGTAAAGTATTATTCAAGTTACTATGGAGTGTTGCAAATATTACATTTTTTATTGATAGGACTGTATTAGTCTGGGCTCTGGAGAGCCCCCTATAACTGAGCATTGCTCCTTTGTGATGTATCACAACAACAGTCCACGATGGGGTGAGATCATCAAGCTGCCCATTCCAGTCGATAAATTCAGGGGTTCACACCTTCGGTTTGAATTCAGACACTGCTCAAGTAAGTACATCAGTCATTGTTTTAGGCAAAAATAACTGAAAGATCATTAATATTTTCATTCAGATCTGCAGAATCAACAAGCATTTGTATTAATCGTACATTTTTCCTTCAGAACCCAAACACCATCTTCAGAATCTTCAAAAGCCTTAATGGGCAATGTAATGCATGATAGCTTAATGCTTCATAGGCTAACTCTTCTATAATAGTTTCCCTAGTTTCATTGCTAGGGAAAGAACCATACAGACTTGTGAACCATTCTACAGGCAAAGAAAAGAGGCAAGCCATTTCAGGGCCATCCTTCATCTTGTATTGGATGCTTTTGAGGTGGTCTTAAATGAAGCCCTGCTTGCTGAAATGACCTTCAGCAGCTGCAATGTGGGAAACCATGTGGGAATTAAAGAGAGAAAATAAATTGAAACAATATTTCTATCTATACTTTTTAATTAAGGGTATTTTCTTGTGTAGCAAAAGACAAATGAGCATAATGTTTATTGTTCTCTGTAGTGGAATTGTGTATCATTGAGGTGATATCATTGCAATGCTGCCCAAGAGGCTGTATGGTACTGTGGGATAATGATTGTATATTGAGTATATTGAATAAACAGCAATGCTGTATGCTTAATGAATGTCTTTCACTAAATGTACTAGCCCAGATTTACATAAGAGCAAATGCATCTATCACTAACCCCAATTATACACTGTTCTGTGTTTATCAGATTGACTGTTAATGGGAAAACTGTGCCTTTAATTGCTGTTATGCACTTCTCCTTTCTATGTTAATCCTCAAACATGGTCCGGATGTCAGGGAGAAAAGGATAAGGGTTAAGGGAAGAATTGTAAGGCCTTGGCTGAAGATTTTACTGTTAATGATGGGTCTAATTGATGTGATTGATTAACTGAGCTGATATACAGGAGGGCTGGTATCATAGACTAGAAAAATTACATTGTCACGGAGGATTGAGACCAATAATGACTTTGAGAAACAAGAATAAAAATCTTTTAAATGAAGCTGCTCTTATCTGGAGCCATTATAAAACAATGAGCACAAGGTTAAAGAGTGGGAAGGGCTTTGTGTGAATTAAAACCCAGGCAACAGAGATTTAGATGAAATCAACTACATAAAAGGTAGAATAAGAAAACTAACCAAGAGTGCATTGGAATGGTCAAGCATCATGAATATTTCCACAGCACCATTTGGTTATTTACAACTAGAAATAGACATTCCATAGAGAACTGGATGCTTTCTCATTGCCTGCTGTCTCCTGTATGTTCCACCATTCTCAGGATTGGGCCTTTGTCCACAAGGGAGAGGACAAACAGTCATAGCAGATGACAGTGAAATATTGTCAAGTAACCTCTCTGAATTACTCAAGTTTTTTTTCCCGTATCTGCATATAATATGTATGATTTCCTTCAGAAAAGCTTCATGAATCATGCCTTCTCTGAGTGGTACAATAGAATCTTCCACTAATTTGAATTGGTAATAATGAAGTATACACAGAAAACCACATTTCGGTAATTGATTCAGATATATTTTATCACATTTGCATTGAAACATGCAGTGAATTGTGTCATTTGTGTTAACAACCAACAAACTCAAGGGGCAGCCTGCAAGCGTTAACACACATTCCAGTGCCAACATGGTATGCCCACAATGCTTCGCAGAATAACACAAGCAACAGAACAAAACAACAGCAGCAAAACAAGCCTCGTTACTTACACAGACTACCTCCAAGACCCCAGTGCACTCTAACATCGGGTCTGCAACATCCCCAAGTAGTTTTGCGGACATTGAGACTCTGACTTCTGGGCACATCAACCCAGCGGTTTCAAACGTCAGGACTCGACTTCCAGACTCACTGACTTTGGTCTTTGATCTTTGGGTTTTGACCTTTGGTACCAACCTCGGCACTTATCAATCATGGGACTGCGAACTCTAAGCCGTGAACTTCGAACATGCACAGACATCTGATCTTTGGGGGGGGCAGTCATTGGTCATCATTGCTGCTGCCCACAGTCTGCCGAACTTGTGACCTACCAACCTGGGGCCGGAGTTGGGGTCACCAGCCTTCATTCACTGGCAATGGTAAAGCTCCCAAATACAGATATTCTTGTGCTTCATGTGGCACTCATTTCTGCAAAAATTCCATCTCATTATGGGGAGTACCTAAATCCCTCTGGAACTTTCACACATTGAAATAGTTACCTCAAAATGTATCTGATTTAATTAAATGAAGGTTAATAGAAACACAAAATCGGAAGCAGCATGTAATTTAGAGTCCACCTGACCTCTCCATTTACTGCTTTTATTGAAGTCTTGACGCTGGAGTGATTAAAATAACTTTTAAATGAACAATAATGTAGAAATAAAAACAGAGTTAACTTGCCAATAACACATTTTTATTATTTATTTTTAGAGATAGAGCACAGTAAAAGATCCTTTTGACCCAACGAGCTTACGCCATCCAATTACACCATTGTGACCAATTAACCTACTAACCTACATGTCTTGGGATGTGGGAGGAAACCAGAGCACTTGGAGGAATCCCACATGGTCACAGGGAGAACGTACAAACTCCTCACTTACAGCAGAAGGAATTGAACCTGAGTTGCTGAACTATAATAACGCTACGCTTATACAATGGTATTCAAAATTATCTGGTATTTCATCTTCAGGTTGGCATTCTGAATTATTTTGTTACAATTGCTGCTTTGACATATTACATCTGCTGAGGCTGTAGTCAAGCTAATGGGTGGCTTCTCCTGTACAATTGACAACTGGCAGCTGTAACAATGATGTAGATGTTGGTGCTGTTACCTCAGAATTCCAAGGACCCAAACTTAATCCTGACTTTGTGTGCTGAGGGGAAATGATTGAGGCATATTAAATTATTCAGAGTTTGCACATTCTCTCTGGGTGCTGTGATTACCAACCAGATCCCAAAGATTTTCTAGTAGGTTCATTGACTATTACAAATTACTCTTTAAAGAATTAAAAGGAAGTTGATAGGCATGTGTCAGCATAAGTCTCAGGGGCTCTGGGATATAAAGAGAGGGAAATGAGATTGTGGGATCACTTTCCTGCGAGCCAACATGGGAGCCTATGGGACAGTCTTGGGTTTGTTGGAATGGCTATGGGGTCAGCTTGGGGTGTTAGAGGTCAAGGATGAGGGAGAGTTAGAACTTTGGGCAGTAAATGAAGGGACAGGAGCTAGTGTCAGAATCCAGGTCTGAGCACTTCAGTCAAAGGTTAACAATCCCAGAGGACAGGTTGGTAGGCAATAGGAGACCAGCGCTCACCAGGTCAGCGAGTCCTGGTTCAAAGTGTGTACGGGTGGGAGAGCCGGTGACCACCCCAGGTCTGTGCCAGTCTTGAAGTCGAGGCCCAAAGATCAAACCCATGAATGGTAAATCCAGGGGCCGATACTCAGAGGACTGGAGGACAAGGCTGAAGGGCTCGACGAGTGCAGGTTTAGAAGCCAGAAGGTCGAAGACTGAAGTCGATGAGACCAGAGGGCAGTGGTTACAAGTTCAAGCCAGAGACTGGAGGTTGGTTGGCAATGTGAGCGGAAAAGGGTTTGTTTTGCTGTTACTGTCTTGTTTAATTTTGCTGTTACTGCTTGTTTTGTTCTGCTGTACATTGTGGGCATACAATGTTGGCAGTGGAATGTGTGGCAATGCTTGCCCCCAGCACATTCTTGTGTGTGTTGGCTGTTAATGCACATGACACATTTCACTGTATATTTTGATGCACAAGTGATACATAAATCTGAATAAATCTATAAATTTGAATAAATTGCCTCCTGTGTTGTTATAAGTGTAGGCACTGCAGTATGAGACTGCTGGCTTCAGAGCACAGTTAAGATAGCTTCTGAGAACTTGTGGGTGGAGAGATACTGGCATCTTGAGAAAGGACATCATTTTCAAGCTCCACATACCAGTGGAACTTTCCCAGGATGGACCATGGCATGAATTATATGCTCAACACAAATTATACACACCCATATGGACACAGGCAATTAACTTGTTTGCAAGTTTAACAAATAGTGATGAACGATTTCACAAGTCTCATTTCTTCAGTGGTTCTGTCTACTGACAGTGTAACATTAACCGACTATCTAGGGGGAGTAATCTGTGATAACTTTGGTTTCTGATTAATCTTTTGTGCATACTATAGTGGTTTCATTTTCCATATTTGTTGATACATGATTAGCATTTGAATTAATGCTGCTTTTATAAATCAGATATCATTAAGTGGGATATGAATATCACTTCAGTACAACATAATGCAGTTTAAAAAGAAAACTAAAGGGAATTGTCAAAACTCAAACCAAACATCACAGCTTTTAGCACTGATTTAGATAGCTTTTGCTTCCAGATAGCTATAAGTAAGGTTACCTGCATTGTTGGAGTGAAAAGTTATCAACCTGAAATATCAGTTTCATCTCCTTCTTGGGTAGTTGCCACCTGGCCTGCTGAGTATTTTCTGTTTTATCTGAGATTAGGGCTTCTGGACTGTATTAAGAAAGGTTCTTGTTGCATATTCACCAACAGGTCTCTCCACAACAAGTCTTGGAAATCATAGATTATACAGCATGGAGAAGGGCGTTCAGACCATTGTCCATGCTAAGCAACGGGTACCCTTTGGTATTAATCTCATCTTTCAGCACTTGGTCCATCATCTTCTCAGCCAAAGTGTTCATCTGCATACATGTGACCCAACTTCAACCACTCTCACTGGCAGTACAATGCACATGACTACACATTAATAACGTGGCATCACATTCCCTAGTAATCAGAGAATCCATTTTTGCCCTTCAGGAGAAAGTTACTGAGTGGGGTAAATGTGTGTGGCTCACCACTTTATACAAATAATTTAAGGTTTTGCCCATTTTGTTCTTGTCTACAGTTCTAATTTCATTGTGCAATGTTTGTTTAGCAAAAGACAAAGGAGAAAAGAAGCTTTTTGGTTTTGCATTTACACCATTAATGCGAGACGATGGTACAACACTTTCAGATGACATTCATGAGCTGTATGTCTACAAGGTAAGTGACAACTCATTTGTTCATCTCCAAGAAATAATCATGCATGTGTGTTGTATCTTAAATGCTGTATCCTGACAAGAGCCACTCAAGAGTCAACTCCCTTTCAGTGGTCCTTCCATAAGGTAGTAGTGTCTAGAACCTGAAGCTGACGCTTACTTCCAGAACTGGCAGTCACTTCTCATATTTAGAAGATAGCTATAACTGTAAGCACCTTCCAGCAATATGCTGGGTAACAGAGACATTGAAACTCTTCATAAATCAGTTGATTCACTTTGTGATTTCTTTCTGGACCCTCAAAATTCTTCCCTAGGTATAATCTTGAATCTGAGCATGGCCTACCAATGACTTTGAAAAGCCTCAATAATCATAAAGATTTTCCCACTCAATCCTACCCATTGAATCCTCTTATAAACTCAAGCATCCTCTTTTGTGTCAGTGTAACACTCCCGTTCTCGCCTTCCTACCCACACTATTGATCACATCAAAATCAGATACACATGACTGTCAATTAAGAAAGTGTCATCTGTGAAATTTATCCTAATTTCTGTTGTTATTTTTTATGGGAATGTTGATGTAGCATGCATAGTACGATTACTGGACTTATCCCACACCTCCCAGTAAAAGTCTTTTTAATTCAAAATTCATTATCTGTCATGTTAAATAGAACACATTTTGACATCTTATGCCAGCCCTCAGAACTCCAGAGATGTTATTGTTGTTGCCTGTATATTATTGCAGCCACTGTCAGCATTAATTTACATGATCAGATTTTATTCATACTCAATGGTTAGCAAGAAGCAATTTTGAAATAATCAATTTAGTTTCACTGTTGAATGCCCTTGTGTATTTACTGTAATTGATGCAAAATGATTCACTTTATGAATTTAAATACAGAATTGAAGGAAAAATTTAATATAGCCTTAAACTTGCATATCCCTGATTTAAGCAGTCTGGGAGGCAATTCAAGATTGCTTATTTTTCATTACCGCCATTAAGGACAGCATCACAGGGAGATGACATTAAGCTCTTCATACCTGTGACAAAACTGAAATATCTATTCATCTTCCTTTTGGAAGTTATGATTAAATGTTTCCACACTGTTTAGGTAGTGCATTCCAGATGTTAACAACTCTGCATAAGGGTAACGTCTTTATATAGAAGTAGAATTTTGCACTTGAGAGACAAAATGTGCTGCAGTCGTAAGTGGCAGATTATGCCTGAACACCAGTGGGCTGATACTCCAACTCATGGTATATAAAACCCATTGAATGTAAAAATGTAATCCAATTTATAGCACAGAGTTACAGTTGGAGATAATATCTCAACATGAAAGAGGTGATACAACTGTCACACTAAAATGTAA
The DNA here is from genome assembly GCF_963921235.1 of Mobula hypostoma. Classification (NCBI taxonomy): domain Eukaryota; kingdom Metazoa; phylum Chordata; class Chondrichthyes; order Myliobatiformes; family Myliobatidae; genus Mobula; species Mobula hypostoma. The sequence goes on from NC_086111.1 coordinate 17,149,990, forward strand.
CACACTTAGTCACTTGTTGGAAATGTGTTTTCACATTTTCACCCAGTTAGCTCAATTCTCATATCCCATAACAATCACAAATAATAATTTAAAGTTTTTCCCTCCAAGGAAAGTACTAACAGTTCCTCAAATGAGAGAAGTCAGAGAATGAAAATTATAAAATTATAAATGTCCAATTAGGCAAAACTTTTAGGAACTAGAATCTAGTGGAGGAAATACACCAAAATATAACAATATGAGCTCTTCAAATCTGTTACCCCATTCACATTTTCATTTACCTGCTTTTTTCCCCTTTTCCTAAATATTTACAGCAATACAAACCTGTCAGACTAAGACTTGAAGACTGCAGTAAATCTCATATCCACAGCCTTTTTGTAAACAAAATTACAGATCTTCAGTAACATTCATATGAAAAACTTCTTCCTACTTAGTTTCCCCTTTGGTTTGTCTTCTTGATATTCTTCCTGAATCACGTATGCCCCAGTTTCCTTTCTGCTGGTCAATCTTCTGTCCATTCAAGCATGTTACCTTTTGTACCATTACATTTTATTTCCTGCAATAGACTTTGATAGGTGCTGTATCAAATATTTTCTGATCTGAGTGTAGGAAATCCACTCATTATGCTGCAGCACCTGTTCCTTCATAGAACTCCAATTAAACATACTTGACCTTTTACAAAACTTTGTTGTGACTTCGGTTACCTTCAGTTTTTTTACCTAAGAGTCCTGCTTTAAGTTATTTCAGGATGGCACTTAACACTTTCTGTCTGCCAGGCATTAAGCCATCTGTCCTATAGTTTGATGTCTCCCTCTATTTCTTGAATAAAAGAATTGCAATTTGCTACTTTTCAATGTATTGGATCCTTCCAAGAATATAAGAAATTTTGAAAAATTAACAGCAACATGCCAACTATCTCACCAGCCACTTCTTTTAAGATTGGAGGATACAGTATATTAGAACCACTGAAGTTGACTTCCTCATCATTGTTCTTGAGCCTCCTTGAGGTAATGGCCAACTTTTCTGCGCTTCTGACTGTCTTGCAATTGAACTTTGACTTGAAAGGGAAAATCAGGTTACACCCATTTATGTGCAAAGGCAAAAGAAAGAATCCAGCTAATCAATATGCTGCACTTCATTTTCAAACTAATTACTTTAATTTGTGACTTTTGTTGCATGTAACAGGCAAATAGTAAATGGGATTGATTCATTATTCTGGAAATATAATTTACAGTGTGATGAAAACAGCACATTCAGTAACCATGGGCTGTACCTGGGTCTCCCCTGTTGTAAAGAAGACTTTAATGGCTGCCCCAACATCCCATCCAGTCTTATATTCCAACGAAGTACCAAGGAATTCTTCTGGATCTCAACCCTACTCTCATCTACTAAACTGACACAGAATGGTAATGTTGAAATATTTTTTCTGCCTTCCAGTTCCTGTGCTATGTATCTTTTTACTCAAGCAAGTTTCAGAGCCAAAATATCAATGCCCATTGAACTCTAGCATATGAAGGAATAACATGTTTATCTCCAACTTCTTTCTCCTAGCTTAGTGGTAGTTGCATTGGTTGGTTACACCTTTTTTGAAGCACCAGAGCAAAACAGTAATAAGATTCAGATTCATTTATTTATCACATGTACATGGAACATAGAGTGATATGAATTGTTTGTGTTGACAACCAACACAACCTAAGAATGTACTAGGAGCAGCCCATAGGTGTTCCCACACATTCTGCCGCCATCATAGTATATTCACAATGCTCAGTAGAACAACACAGAGCAATGCAGAACACAACAAGCACCAAACAACAACAGCAAAAACAAGCTCCTTACCTCCCTCCCATCCACCCGCACACATGCACAGACTTTCAACCTTAGCACAGGCCTCTAGGCCTCCAGGTTCCAAGTTTCAGCCATCGGGTTTCGACTTCTGGTTGACTTTTAGGCTTCGATCTTTAGTATCAGCCCCTGACTAGCCAATTACAGAACCCTCGAACTCCAAGCTCACTGACTCACCGGCCCCTTATGCCTCCTCATGCCCCTGCTCGCAGGTATGTGCTATCCCGGGACCCATAACCTGGGTCAGCCTGACATCCATGGGTGTCCTTCGTCCACATTGCATGCCTTCAAGCACGGAACAGAGGCCTGGACTCTGGATGTCCTTCCTCACCCATCAACATTGCTGGCTTTCAAGCATGTTGCGGAGGCTTAGGTTCCAGCCTGACCTCTAACTCTTCCATTTCCCTATCCGTAAGCCAGCACAATTGACTGTACACCAATATTACAACCCAATTTTAGAGAGCATGGGTCTGTCTTTGCAAATTGATGTTATGCTGAATGCTAATACAATTAAGCTAAGAACTTATTATTGCAAAGAAGGTAATAGTTCACTTACTTTAAAACTCTACAATGGAAATGGTAGGAATTTCTAAGAGGCAGTAAAGAAAAAGGGGGCAGTGGGAGGGCTTAATAGCTGAAGGATTATAGGCTTAATTTAAGAAAAGATGTACTTATGTACTTATTGTAACCATTTGATCCTCAGTACCTCATAATTGATTACAATGATCGCGTAAGCACCTCAGCACCATTCTCTTAGACTTTGCTCCAAGAGTGTTATAGTTGTTCAAGAACAGCATGACACTTCTATATTTGGCATATCATGAGAAATCTGGATGCGTTATTGCTGTTCACTACTGTAGTACTGTGTTAGCTAGTACAATTCCTGTACTCTAATCACACAGTGATGCAATTCCTGTGAATTAGGGTATGACGTTCAATGGGGTAAAGTTTAGATATCTTTCCTTTCAACTAGTTTTGACCACATTTCTCTAGTCCACAGCCAACTGAGCTGTTACAGCCCCACATTATATGCCTTCAGGCAGAGAGTCATGGTTTGCCTCCACTATAATAGTCATAGTCATAGTCATACTTTATTGATCTCGAGGGAAATTGGTTTTCGTTACAGTTGCACCATAAATAAATAAATAGTAATAAAACCATAAATAATTAAATAGTAATATGTAAATTATACCAGAAAATAAGTCCAGGACCAGCCTATTGGCTCAGGGTGTCTGACCCTCCAAGGGAGGAGTTGTAAAGTTTGATGGCCACGGGCAGGAATGACTTCCTATGACGCTCAGTGTTGCATCTCAGTGGAATGAGTCTCTGGCTGAATGTACTCCTGTGCTCAACCAGTACATTATGTAGTGGATGGGAGACATTGTCCAAGATGGCATGCAGCTTGGACAGCATCCTCTTTTCCGACACCACCATAATTATCATAATTATCGCCTTTATTGATCATAGCGCTTGAGATTGGACTTAAACAGTAGATAATTGACTATGAGTTGTTAGTCCACAGCGAAAATGACAGAAACAGACCAAATGAAAAAAGAAGTGTAGACAGTATAAAATCAGAATCAGGTTTATTATCACCGGCATGTGTCATGAAATTTGTTAACTTAGCAGCTGCAGTTCAACGCAACACATAATATTGAAGAATAAATAAATAAATATATAGATAAATCAATTGCAGTGTACTTATATTGAATAGATTAAAATCGTGCAAAAACAGAAATAATATATATTTAAAAAGTGAGGTAGTATTCACGGGTTCAATGTCCGTTTAGGAATCAGATGGCAGAGGGGAAGAAGCTGTTCTTGAATCGCTGAGTATATGCCTTCAGGCTTCTGTACTTCCTACCTGATGGTAACAATGAGAAAAGGGCATGTCCTGGGTGCTGGTGGTCCTTAATGGACACTGCCTTTCTGAGACACCGCTCCTTGAAGGTGTCCTGGGTACTTTGTATGCTAGTACTCAAGATGAAGTCGACTAAATTTATGACCCTCTGCAGCTTCTTTCAGTCCTGTGCTGTAGTCCCCCCAATTCCAGACAGTGATGTAGCCTGTCAGAATGCATTCCATGGTACATCTATAGAAGTTTTTGAGTGTATTTGTTGACATACCAAATCCCTTCAAACTCCTGATGAAGTATAGTCACTGTCTTGCCTTCTTAATAGCTGCATCGATATGTTGGGACCAGTTTAGATCCTCAGAGATCTTGACACTCAGGAACTTAAAACTGCTCACTCTCTCCACTTCTGATCATTCTGAGAATTGATATGTGTTTCTTCGTCTTACCCTTCCTGAAGTCCACAATTAGCTCTTCGTCTTACTGACGTGGAGTGCAAGGTTGTTGCTGTGACACCACTCCACTAGTTGGTGTATCTCACTCCTGTACACACTCTTGTCTCCATTTGAGATTCTACCAACAGTGGTTGTATCATCAGCAAATTTGTAGGTGATATTTGAGCTATGCCGAGCCACACAGTCGTGGTTATTGAGAGTAGAGCAGTGAGCTAAGCACACACCCCTGAGGTGCACCACTGTTGATCGTCAGCGAGGAGGAGACATTATCACCAATCCGCACAGATTGTGGTCTTCTGGTTAGGAAGTCGAGGAACCAATTGCAGAGGGATGTACGGAGGCCTAGGTTCTGTAACATCGTGTAGTGTGGAGTATCTGAAATATGGATTATACCAGTACCAAGCAACCAACAGCAGCCACTGTGTCTCTTGTGTGAAAATGTTTTTTTTTCAAATGTGACAATTAAACTGCTCAGAATCCTTGAACATAAACTTAGGAATACACTCTCATAAAGCAACCAAGAACATGGCTTATTTTCAGTCACTTTGTGAAAACTTCCAGAAATGGAAAACACATCAAAACCTGTTTTCCAGCACATCACAATGAAGCAGTAATGATTTGTATGCTTCATACAACATTTCATTGCGCATTGCTAAATTTGGAAAGCCCCATACAATTGGAGAAGACCTGATTCTGCCAGCAGTAAAGAAGGTTCTGAGTATGGTCTTAAGTCACCAGACCAAATAATTAAAGTGATCCACTCAGCAAGAATGCTGTAAAAAGGTGAATAGATAAAATCTTTGAGAATGTGGAAGAAATGTTGTGCAACATACTTGGACAACAGAATTTGCACTGCAGTTGGATGAGTCAACTTTGCCAGGCAATGTATTTTTGCTTTTTGGTTAGGTTTCAAGGAAGTTACCTGGAAAGTTGATGAAAGCAAGGCATTGGATGTTGACTACATGGACTTTATGAAGGCATTGGACAAGGTCCCACGTGGGAGGTTGGTCAAGAAGGTTCAGTCACTCAGCATTCAAGATGAGGTTGTAAATTGGATTAGACATTGGCTTTCAGGGAGAAGCCAGAGATTGATAGTAGATGGTTGTCTCGCTAACTAGAGGCCTATCACTAGTGGAGTGCTGCAGGGATCGGTGCTCTGTTTGTTGTTGTTTATCATTTATATCATTGATCTGGACGATAATATGGTAAAGTGGATCAGCAAGTTTGCGGATGACACCAGGATTGGGGATGTAGTGGATAGCGAGGTAGGCTATCAAAGCTTGCAGCGGGCTCTGGACCGGCTGGGAAAATGGGCTGAAAAATGTCAGATAGAATTTAATGTAGACAAGTGTAAGGTGGTGCATTTTGAGAGAACAAACTAGGTTAGATTTACATAGTGAGTGATGGAGCACTGAGGAACAGAGGGATCTGGAAATACAGATTCATAATTCCTTGAAAGTTGTGTCGCAAATAGATAAGGTCGTAAAGAGAGTTTTTGGCACATTGGCCTTCATAAATCAGAGTATTGAGCACAGGAGTTGGGTTATGTTGTAAACGTATAAGACATTGTTGAGGCTATATTTTTGAGTATTGTTTATAGTTCTGGGCACCTAACTACAGGAAAGATAGCAATAAGATTGAAAAAATACAGAGAAAATTTACAAAAATGTTGGGATGAGATTCTGAGTTCAACAGTTCAATTTAATATCAGAGAATGTATCCATCCTGAAATTCTTACTCTTTACAGATATCCACAAAACAAGAAAAAAAAACAAAGAATGAATGACAGCAATGCCAGAACCCCAAAGCACCCACTCCTCCTCCCATGCACAAGCAGCAGCTAAAGCATCAATCCTCCTCCCTCCCCCCACTTGATGCACGAAAATACCTCCCCATATCCCCCCACCATACAAGCAGTAGCAAAGAGACCTTGATCTAGAGTTAAACAAAAACCAGAGTCCATCCCAACCCTTCAGTATCTCAGATAGGCTCTCTCACTAGAGAGGGAGAGGGGTCGCTTCTGCAACAATTGAGAGCGTGAGACCAGCAGCTCACTGTTTCGATGTTACAATCTGTTATGTCGCTTCCCCAAGCCCTTCAACTCGAGGACTGACAGGCTCTCACTCACCATCAAGAGAGAGCGAGAGAGGATCACTCAAATGCAGGGGCCTTCTTACAACTACTGTCTTGATGTTTCAATCTCCCGCGACGTTTCAGTCGGTGACATGCATGCATCTTCCAGGCTGTATCTGGAGATATTGAAATGCCAGGCCGCACAGCAAGTGTGAGAACGAGAACCCACTGCTCGTGGAGAACCATAGTTTGAGCCGCAGTTCTAGATCATGGACTCTGAAAGGACCCCAGCCACCTTGAAAAGAAAAGATACTTTATACTTTATTGTTGCCAAACAATTGGTACTAGAACGTACAATCATCACAGCAATATTTGATTCTGCGCTTCACACTCCCTAGATTACAAATATTAAATATTAAAAATATTAAAAATAGTTAAAATTTAGTAAATATTAAAAATTTAAATTATAAATCATAAATAGAAAGTAGAAAAATAGAAAGTAAGGTAATGCAAAAAAACCGAGAGGCAGGTCCGGATATTTGGAGAGTATGGCCCAGTATGGGTCAGGATCCATTCAGCAGTCTTATCACAGTTGGAAAGAAGCTGTTCCCAAATCTGGCCATACGAGTCTTCAACCTCCTGAGCCTTCTCCCGGAGGGAAGAGGGACGAAAAGTGTGTTGGCTGGGTGGGTCGTGTCCTTGATTATCCCGGCAGCACTGCTCCGACAGCGTGCGGTGTAAAGTGAGTAGACTGACGGAAGATTGGTTTGTGTGATGTGCTGCGCCATGTTCACAATCTTCTGCAGCTTCTTTCGGTCTTGGACAGGACAACTTCCATACCAGGTTGTGATGCACCCTAGAAGAATGCTTTCTACGGTGCATCTATAAAAATTAGTGAGGGTTTTAGGGGACAGGCCAAATTTCTTTAGTTTTCTCAGGAAGTAAAGGCGCTGGTGGGCCTTCTTGGCAGTGAACTCTGCTTGGTTGGACCAAGTCAGGTCATTTGAGATATTGACCCCGAGGAAACCATAGAAACTACAGCACAGAAACAGGCCTTTTGGCCCTTCTTGGCTGTGCCCAACCATTTTCTGCCTAGTCCCACTGACCTGCACACAGACCATATCCCTCCATACACCTCCCATCCATGTATCTGTCCAATTTATTCTTAAGTATTAAAAAAGAACCCGCATTTACCACCTCGTCTGGCAGCTCATTCCATACTCCCACCACTCTCTGTGTGAAGAAGCCCCCCTCTAATGTTCCCTTTAAACTTTTCCCCCCTCACCCTTAACCCATGTCCTCCGGTTTTTTTCTCCCCTTGCCTCAGTGGAAAAAGCCTGCTTGCATTCACTCTATCTATACCCATCATAATTTTATATACCTCTATCAAATCTCCCTCATTCTTCTACGCTCCAGGGAATAAAGTCCTAACCTATTCAACCTTCCTCTGTAACTGAGTTTCTCAAGTCCCGGCAACATCCTTGTAAACCTTCTCTGCACTCTTTCAACCTCATTTATATCCTTCCTGTAATTTGGTGACCAAAACTGAACACAATACTCCAGATTCGGCCTCACCAGTGCCTTATACAACCTCATCATAACATTCTAGCTCTGATACTCAATACTTTGATTAATAAAGGCCAATGTACCAAAAGCTCTCTTTACGACCCTTTCTACCTGTGATGCCACTTTTCGGGAATTTTGTATCTGTATTCCCAGATCCCTCTGTTCCACTGCACTCCTCAGTGCCTTACCATTAACCCTGTATGTTCTACCTTGGTTTGTCCTTCCAACGTGCAATACCTCACACTTGTCTGTATTAAACTCCATCTGCCATTTCTCAGCCCATTTTTCCAGCTGGTCCAAGTCCCTCTGCAGGCTCTGAAAACCTTCCTCACTGTCTAATACACCTCCAATCTTTGTATCATCAGCGAATTTGCTGATCCAATTTACCACATTATCATCCAGATCATTGATATAGATGACAAATAACAATGGACCCAGCACTGATCCCTGTGGCACACCACTAGTCACAGGCCTCCACTCGGAGAAGCAATTCTCTACTACCACTCTTTGGCTTCTTGCATTGAGCCAATGTCTAATCCAATTTACCACCTTTCCATGTATACCTAGCGACTGAATTTTCCTAACTAACCTCCCATGCAGGACCTTGCCAAAGGCCTTACTGAAGTCCATGTAGACAGTATCCACTGCCTTCCCTTCATCCACTTTCCTGGTAACCTCCTCGAAAAACTCCAATAGATTGGTCAAACATGACCTACCACGCACAAAGCCATGTTGACTCTCCCTAATAAGTCCCTGTCTATCCAAATGCTTGTAGATTCTGTCTCTTAGTACTCCCTCCAATAACTTATCTACTACCGACGTTAAACTTACTGGCCTATAATTTCCCGGATTACTTTTCGATCCTTTTTTAAACAACGGAACAACATGAGCCACTCTCCAATCCTCCGGCACCTCACCTGTAGACAGCGACATTTTGAATAATTTTGCCAGGGCCCCTGCAATTTCAACACTAGTCTCCTTCAAGGTCCGAGGGAACACCCTGTCAGGTCCCGGGGATTTATCCACTTTAATTTTCCTCAAGACAGCAAGGACCTCCTCCTTTTCGATCTGTACAGTTTCCATGATCTCACTACTTATTTCCCTTAATTCCATAGACTTCATGCCAGTTTCCTTAGTAAATACAGATGCAAAAAACCCATTTAAGATCTCCCCCATTTCTTTTGGTTCCGCACATAGCCGACCACTCTGATCTTGAAGAGGACCAATTTTATCCCTTACAATCCTTTTGCTCTTAATATACCTGTAAAAGCTCTTTGGATTATCCTTCACTTTGACTGCCAAGGCAACCTCATGTCTTCTTTTAAACCTCCTGATTTCTTTCTTAAGTATTTTCTTGCACTTCTTATACTCCTCAAGCACCTTATTTACTCTCTGTTTCCTATATATGTCATACAACTCCCTCTTCTTCTTTATCAGAGTTGCAATATCCCTTGAGAACCAAGGTTCCTTATTCCTATTCACTTTGCCTTTAATCCTGACAGGAACATACAAATTCTGCACTCTCAAAATTTCTCCTTTGAAGGCTTCCCACCTACCGATCACATCCTTGTCAGAGAACAATCTGTCCCAATCCACGCTTTTTAGATCCTTTCTGATTTCTTCAAATTTGGCCTTCTTCCAGTTAAGAACCTCAACCCTAGGACCAGATCTATCCTTGTCCATGATCAAGTTGAAACTAATAGTGTTATGATCACTGGAACCAAAGTGCTCGCCTACACAGACTTCTGTCACTTGTCCTAACTCGTTTCCTAACAGGAGGTCCAATATTGCATCCCCTCCAGTTGGTCCCTCTATATATTGATTTAGAAAACTTTCCTGAACACATTTTACAAACTCTAAACCATCTAGACCCCTAACAGTATGGGAGTCCCAATCAATTTGTGGAAAATTAAAATCCCCTACCACCACAACTTTATGTTTCCTGCAGTTGCCTGCAGTTGAACTTAAAGCTTTTGACCTGTTCCACTTGCGCACCACCGATGTAAATTGGGTCTTGCGGTCTGCTACTCCTTCTGAAGTCAACAACCAATTCCTTCGTCTTGCTGACGTTGAGGGATAGGTTATTGTCTTCGCACCATGCCACCGGGTTCGTAATCTCCTCTCTGTACTCAACTCATCATTACCCGAAATACGGCGTACAAATGTTGTGTCATCAGCAAACTTATATATTGAGTTTCATGGAAACTTGGCTACACAATCATGGGTGTACAGTGAGTACAGCAGGGGGCTGAGTACACAGCCTTGTGGGGCACCAGTGCTGAGAGTGATTGTAGAGGAGAGCTTGTCCCTTATTTTTACAGCCTGGGTCCTGTCTGTGAGGAAGCTGAAGATCCAGCTGCAGATCTGAGTGCTAAGGCCCAGGTTCCAGAGCTTAGGAACCAGTTTATTTGGCATGATGGTATTAAAGGCAGAGCTGTAGTCAATGAAAAGGAGCCTTACATATGCATCTTTATTCTCCAGGTATTCTAAGGAGGAATGTAGGGCCAGATAGATGGCATCTGCCATTGACCTGTTGCTCCAGTAGGCAAATTGCAAAGCCTCGAGGTTGACGGTAGGCTGTGGTTGATGTGTGCCATAACTAATCTCTCGAAGCACTTCATAGCAATTGATGTCAGAGCCACAGGTCGATAGTCATTCAGGCATGCCACCTTGCTCTTCTTCGGCACTGGGATTATCGTTGCCTTCTTAAAACACGAGGGGATCTTAGACTGAAGCAAGGAGCAGATAGTTATGAGAAAAGAAGAATAAGCTGTTTTGAAGAGGAACTGGAAGAAGTCACCTGGATCTGCAAAAACCTCTGTCTGCATCATTTACAGGGAAAGGCTGAATAGGTTAGGACTTTGTTCCTCGGAGCATAGGAGAATGAGGAGAGATGTGATAGAGGTATACGAAATTTTGAAAGGTAAATGCAAGTCTGTTTTTTCCACTGAAGTTGGCTGAGACTAGAACTCGAGGTCATAGGTTAAGGGTAAAAGGTAAAATATTTTTCGGGGAAAGTAACAGGGAACTTCTTCACTCAGAGGGTGATGGAAGGGTGAAATGAGCTGCCAGTGGAAGTGGTAGATGCGGGTTTGATTTCAACATTTAAGAGAAGTTTGAATATGTATATAGATCAGAATCAGAATTGGATTTAATGTTATCAGCATATGTCATGATATTTGTTAACTTTGCAGCAGCAGTACAATGCAATATACAATAAATATATATAAACTGAATTTCAGTAATTATATCTGTATGTATATTAAATAGTTAAGTTAAAATAAGCAGTGAAAAAGTAGAAATTTATCAGAAAGTAGTGAGGTAATGTTAGCAACACACATCAAAGTTGCTGGTGAACGCAGCAGACCAGGCAGCATCTCTAGGAAGAGGTACAGTCGATGTTTCGGGCCGAGACCCTTCGTCAGGACTAACTGAAGGAAGAGTTAGTAAGAGATTTGAAAGTGGGAGGGGGAGGGGGAGATCCAAAATGATGGGAGAAGACAGGAGGAGGAGGGATGGAGCCAAGAGCTGGACGGGTGATTGGCAAAAGGGATACGAGAGGATCATGGGACAGGAGGTCCGGGAGAAGGAAAAGGGGGGGGGAACCCAGAAGATGGGCAAGGGGTATAGTCACAGGGACAGAGGAAGAAAAAGGAGAGAGAGAGAAAGAATGTGTGTATAGAAATAAATAACGGATGGGGTACGAGGGGGAGGTGGGGCATTAGCGGAAGTTAGAGAAGTCAATGTTCATGCCATTAGGTTCGAGGCTACCCAGACGGAATATAAGGTGTTGTTCCTCCAACCTGAGTGTGGCTTCATCTTTACAGTAGAGGAGGCCGTGGATAGACATATCAGAATGGGAATGGGATGTGGAATTAAAATGTATGGACACTGGGAGATCCTGCTTTCTCTGGTGAACAGAGCGTAGGTGTTCAGCAAAACGATCTCCCAGTCTGCGTTGGGTCTCGCCAATATATAGAATATATTTTGTGGAACAATCTATGTTCCACACCTATTCTGGTATCTGTCCCCCACTTTTCCTTCGCTACATCGACGACTGCATTGGTGCTGCTTCCTGCACGCATGCTGAGCTTGTTGACTTCATTAACTTTGCCTCCAACTTTCACCCTGCCCTCAAGTTTACCTGGTCCATTTCCGACACCTCCCTCCCCTTTCTAGATCTTTCTGTCTCTATCTCTGGAGACAGCTTATCTACTGATGTCTACTATAAGCCTACTGACTCCCACAGCTATCTGGATTATTCCTCTTCTCACCCTGTCTCTTGCAAAAATGCCATCCCCTTCTCGCAATTCCTCCGTCTCGCACCGCATCTGCTCTCAGGATGAAGCTTTTCATTCCAGGACGAGGGAGAGGTCCTCCTTTTTTAAAGAAAGGGGCTTCCCTTTCTCCACCATCAACTCTGCTCTCAAACACATCTCCCCCATTTCACGCACATCTGCTCTCACTCCATCCTCCCGTCACCCCACTAGGAATAGGGTTCCCCTGGTCCTCACCTACCACCCCACCAGCCTCCGGGTCCAACATATTATTCTCCGTAACTTCCGCCACCTCCAACAGGATCCCACCACTAAGCACATCTTTCCCTCCCCCCCACCCCCGCTTTCCGCAGGGATCACTCCCTACGTGACTCCCTTGTCCATTCGTCCCCCCCATCCCTCCCCACTGATCTCCCTCCTGGCACTTATCCTTGTAAGCGGAACAAGTGCTATACATGCCCTTACACCTCCTCCCTTACCACCATTCAGGACCCCAGACACTCCTCCCAGGTGAGGCGACACTTCACCTGTGAGTCGGCTGAGGTGATATACTGCGTACGGTGCTCCCGATGTGGCCTTCTATATATTGGCGAGACCTGACGCAGACTGGGAGATCGTTTTGCTGAACACCTACGCTCTGTCCGCCAGAGAAAGCAGGATCTCCCAGTGGCCACACATTTTAATTCCACATCCCATTCCCATTCTGATATGTCTATCCACGGCCTCCTCTACTGTAAAGATGAAGCTACACTCAGGTTGGAGGAACAACACCTTATATTCCGTCTGGGTAGCCTCGAACCTGATGGCATCAACATTGACTTCTCTAACTTCCGCTAATGCCCCACCTCCCCCTCGTACCCCATCCGTTATTTATTTCTATACACACATTCTTTCTCTCTCTCTGCTTTTTCTCCCTCTGTCCCTCTGACTATACCCCTTGCCTATCCTCTGGGTTTTTTCCCCCCCTCGCCCTTTTCCTTCTCCCTGGGCCTCCTGTCCCATGATCTTCTCATATCCCTTTTGCCAATCACCTGTCCAGCTCTTGGCTCCATCCCTCCCCCTCCTGTCTTCTCCTATCATTTTGGATCTCCCCCTCCACCCCCCACTTTCAAATCTCTTACTGGCTCTTCCTTCAGTTAGTCCTGATGAAGGGTCTCGGCCCCAAACGTCAACTATACCTCTTCCTAGAGATGCTGCCTGGCCTGCTGCCTTCACCAGCAAATTTGATGTGTGTTGCTTGAATTTCCAGCATCTGCAGAATTCCTCGTGTTTAAGTGAGGTAATGTTCATGGGTTCAATGTCCATTCAGAAATCGAATGGCAGAAGGGAAGAAGCTGTTCCTAATCACTGAGTGTGTGCCTTCAGACAGTTGTACCTACTTCCTGATGGTGACAATGAGAAGAGGGCACGACCTGGGTGGTTGGAGTCCTTCCTGGGGCACTGCTCCTCGAAGATACAACAGAAGCTGGTACCCATGATGGAGCTGACTAATTTTATAACTTTCTGCAGGATAGATTCACAGAGATATTGTCAGCCAGGAACTTGAAATTTCTCACTCTCGCTACTTCCGATCCCTTTTTGATCTCTCATCTTACCCTTTCTAAAGTCTACAATCAGCTCTTTGGTCTTACTAACATTGAGTGCAAGATTGTTGCTACGACACCACTCAACTATCTGGTATACCTTGCTCGTAGCTGGTATATCTTGCTCCTGTACACCCTCTCATCGCCATCTGAAATTTTGCCAACAATGGTTGTATCATCTACAAACTTATAAATGCATTTGAGCTATACCTAGCCACACAGTCACGGGTGTAGAGAGAGTAGAATAGTGGGCTAAATACACATCCCTGTGGTGTGCCAGTGTTGATTGTCAGGGAGGTGGAGATGTAATTTCCAATCCTCACAGATTGTGGTCTTCCAGTTAGGAAGTCAAGGATCCAGTTGCAGAGAGAGGTACAGAGGCTTTGTAGCTTTTTGATCAGGACTGTAGGAATGATAGTTGTAAGGCAGTTCACACTGCTGTTCTTGGGTACTGGTATGATTGTTCCCTTTTTGAAGCAGGTGGGAACTTCCAACCGTAGCAATGAGAGATTGAAAATGTCTTTGAATACCCCTGCCAGTTGCTAGGCACAAGTTTTCAGAGCCTTACCAGGTACTCTGTCGGGGCTTCCACCTTGTGAAGGTTCACCCTCCTGAAAGACCACCTCCAGGACAGAGATCACAGGGTCATTGGATGTTTTCAGGGATCTTCATAGCTGTAGTTTTATTTTCTCTTTCAAAGTGAGTATAAAAGGCATTGAGCTCATCTGCTAGTGAAGCATCACTGCCATTCATGAGAGGTATGGAGGGCTATGGTTCAGGTGCAGGTCAATATGAATAGGCATAATAATAGTTTAGCATTGTGTATGTAGCTCCCTTGGTAAGCCTCAGGCTTGCTCAACTCACTTCTGTCTGGGGGAGCAGCCTTCGTCCCCACCAAACTGAGTAATCAAGTTTGTGTGGATGCTGTGTGATGTACCCCACCCCGCCAAATAACAGACAATACACCATATGCGATTAAATGATTACAATTTATAGATATTACTGGAACTAAGTAATTAATAGAGATAAAATATAAAAGGAAATTAAAAGGTGCCAAACTTATCAAAGTTCAACCACTTCGTGGACAACAGTTGGAGCTCAAGTAACGGGGTCTTCTTTCCACCATTCGATCCCCTCCGACCTCCTCGACCCGCCGCCTGGGACCAACCACAGTGGTCAACCAGGCACTCCACACGAGTCTGTCTTCGTCTCCTCTCCTCGCTGAAGACCCTGGGCCTCGGACTCCCGCTCGGGGTCAGACCCGTCGGCCAGCTTACAGCATCGCGTCCACTCTCTCTGTCCCCATCGCGCCTTCTGCCCCAAAGCCCGTGCATCACAATAGCTTACAGACACACAAGAAAGAGTAACACCTATCCCAATTGGGTAGCAAATGAATACAACTCTCTTTATAACCCAAACAAGCTGCTAGAGAGAGAGCTTTCTCAGCAGTTAACATAACAAAGAAGCCATTTTGATTAGCCTACGCAGTAACATAAAAGAAGAAACCCCTTACATGTAGATGGACCATAGAGCCAGTTTTTTTGCCTTAGGGCTGTGTGAATATATGGTATTTGATGCTAATGGAAGTAAATATCAATGATAAAATTTTAACTACTATGTTCATTGCGCCAACACAATCTTTGGTCAATAAGGAAAACTGAAGATCAAGACCTTGGATCTTGCATAGAACTCAGTCTTCTGGGTAACAGTGACCTTGCCCTCCTATTTATTTATGAGACTTGGATGATCCTACTGCAGACATTTCAAGGTACTAGGAAATTGCCACCAACAATACCTCGACAATATTCTCTAAATTCCCCGAAAGAACAAGCAAGCCAACATCAGTGTTTTTTCTCAGTCCAACACCCCAGTATTGAGCCTCTTAGTACACAATTGGCTGCATTGGGCAGGCATATTGTTTGCACCACTAGACTTCCAAGCCAATCACTCTTTTTCTGAGCTCTGTTATGGGAAGTAAGATGGGAATATATTCAAGATTGGTCTAAGAAAACCTTAAAGATGTGCAGCATTCCTGCAGACTTAAGAGAATCTCTGGGCCATGACCATTGAATAAGTAGGAGCATTCAGGGTGGTATTAAGAATCTGGAGTCCATGCATTAGCTCCATACAAGTGGTAGTAGGAGTGCATCATGTCACAAATTCACTAGCCCACACCATCATGCACCTCCTGTCCCCATCTGTGAAAGATTGGGCAATTCTCACATTGGTCTTGCAAGTCTCCTGAATTGCACAAAGCTAGAGTGAAGCAGAACCAAACTTTTTTTTTCGACCTGTTGAGCTCCTTTAGCAGAACATGAGCTAATCAAGCTGCTACCTCATAGTTCCTGTGGCTCAGAATCAAAATCTGAATTAGGTTAAGTATCACTAGCATATCTTGTGAAATTTGTTGTTTTACAACAACAGTACCATATTTTGCAATACATAATAATAAAGCAATATAAATTATAATAAGCTGTATATATAGAAAAAGAAAATTAAATTCAATAAATAGTTGAAAAAGAGAGGAAAAAATACTGAAGAATTGTTCATGGCTTCTTAGTCCATTCAGAAATCTCATGGGAGAGGGGAAGAAGCTTCCCCTCGGACTCCTGTACCATCCCGAAGGTAGCAATAAGAAAAAGGCATGTCCTGGGTGATAGGAGTCCTAATGATAGATGCCATCTTTTTGAGACATTGCCTTTTGAAGGTGTCCTGGAAGCTGGGGAGGCTAATGCCCACGATGGGGCTGGCAGAGTTTACAACTTCCTGGAGATTTTTCTGATCCTGAGCAGTGGCCCCTTCATACCAGCTGGTGATGCAACCAGTAAGAATGCTCTTCACAGTACATCAGTAGAAACTTGCTGGTGTCTTTGATGATATACCAATTCTCCTCAAACTCCTAATGAAATAGGGCTGTTGTCATGCCTGCTTTGTAATTGCATCAATATGTTGGGCCCAGGATAGATCCTTGGAGATGATAACACCCAGGAACTTGAAACTGCTCACCATTTCCACTTCTGATCCCTTGACTGCCCCTTCCTGAAGTCCACAATTAATTCCTTGGTCTTATTGACATTGATTTCAAGGTTATTGCTGTGACACCACTCAACCAGCAGATCTATTTCGCTCCTGTATGCCTCCTCATCACCATTTGAAACTCTGCCAACTGGGGCTCCATTCTGATCTCTGATGTTTCTGTGTGGAATGTGCACATTCTCACTATGTGGACTTCCTTCAGGGGTTCCAGTTTCCTTCTACATATCAAAGACTTCAGGGTTGGTTGATCAATTGGCCGAAGTACAGGAATGTGGGTTAGATGGGTAGGTGACAGGAAATATTAGTGAGAAAATGGCATTGCTTAGTGAGCCAGCATCAATTTGATGGATTGAATAGCCGTGTCTTGTGTCATGTGGAATTTCAGAAATGCATATAGGTGGTCCCCAGGTTATAGTAGGGTACAATGCCTGAGATCTGTTCATAACCTGAACTATTCGTAAGGCAAAAATGAACAACTCCACGTGTGGGAGAAGATCACAGAAACAGCAGTGATGAGAATGCAAGCAGAAATAGGAAGAATGGCCGCCTGCCGGTTTCACTGTCTCAGTGAGAGACAGTCTGCTCTATACTCCCAGCTCCACATAACTCAAACCAGTCCCTAATTGTTGCATCTCGAGAGGGATGATGGATACGATTGGGGTGTGAAGGCACATGAGAATGCTCAGTTCTGCTCCTACCTGACAGAAGATGCCTACAGCCTCACAGCAACCGACAAATCAATCCCACTGGTCTCCCAGACGCTGTTTGTCTATACAAGCTATCCATAAATTAGACGCTCATAAACCAGGGGTGACCTTTACATGAATTTAAATATACTTTTCGTGATGTATCTATTGTAGGACTTGCCATCATTTTAATTTGAAACAACTCTGCGTCAGAGGATTTTGCTTTTATTAACTGAATAATAAAGGGTGAAAGTCATGTTTTCAGTTGTTTAATTTGAAAAATACTGATTCTCAAATGAATACCTTTTGCATATAGAAACTGCAATTTGTGAAAATAAAGGCTTTCTGTCACCCCACTTCCTGACCAATTTTACAGTTATCAGAAGCAAGTCCTGTTGTTAAAGACAGAGCAACACACAGCAATTCAAATTGAAATGCTTTTAAAAAGGCACTTAATATGCTAAGTGATTGTTCATTTGGGTGTGAAGATGCATGATCCTGTACACATTCCAGGAGCTTCATACAAAAGATTTTCTGAGATGCCACATGGAAAATTAAGCCAAGGCTGTTAATCCTACAATGCTTATGGATCCTATTTATTGACTTCAAGATAAGACAATAGGAGCAGAATTAGGGCATTTGGTATTTTAGGAAAACTGTCCACAATCAATGATGGATAACTGTGGAAGAGAGTTTGCCTTGACGGCTGCCACAGTTCTCCATTTTACTTACAGCAACCAGACCTTCTATCACTGATCCAAATACAACATGCCAATAATCTAACCTGTAACATCAGGCAGTAGGGACCTTTGGTACCTTGAGAAACAAGACTCCAAGGAATTCGGCCATCACCTTATTAATTAACAAGCTACGGTTGAAGCTTGGATGAGCAACGATGGTTACAATTTCAGTGCATTCTATCATGTTATGATTTATTTCTGATTGGCTGTAGTTGATCTCCTTGCCTTTTTGAAGTGGAAAACACAGCCAGACAGAGTGATGGACATCCTGGGAAGGCTGCGTCATGTCAGTGGTGAAGAAATTGTTAAAGTAAGTCAATATTAAGATCATATTGCTTGAAATGTACAGAAACATCCTCAGATGATAATTGTAACAATCTAGAATTTCATTCAAAGATCATTCCTTCAACTCCTTTTCCCCCCATTTCTCTATTCCTGCTCTTCTCAATTCTACATATTTCTCCTGTTTGAAAATTTCTAAAATCTCCCATCACTATGAGTATGAAACCAAGCTCTTCCTCTCTTGCTGTCACTGCAGTCCTCCATTCTCTCTATTCCCCCACCATGTACATAATCTACCACTCCTCCCATTTCACACTCTCCACTGTGTTCCTTATTCTGGCCCTCTCTCTGTTCAATCCCTCCTTTCCTGCAGTCCATTCTTTCTTGATCTCCTCTTCCTGTTTGTCTCTTTCATTCTTCCCTTTCCATTTCCCTTCTCCCTATCCCCCTCTTCATCCATTCTCCCTCCCTTCTCTTTCTCCTTCTCTCCAAAGCACATTGTCACCCTCTGACTCTCACTTCTCCCTCTCTCCTTCCTCCCATCCTTTCATTCCCCCACTGCATCTTTCTTTCCCTTTTGTCTGCCTATATTCTTCAACAGTTTCTCTTCATAATGCTATGCCTCTCATTGTCACTCTTATGTAATTTAGGTGATGAGAATTTTCTGACCTGGCAAATGGTCTTCATGATGTAATGTTGAGCTGGACAGGTTAAAAATTGAGATTATAAAGGTGGTTACGGGTTCAAGATTTGGGCCTCAGAGGCTGCATATAATTGAAGAATACCTTATTGAGAGGAGTAAAAATGTTGGGAAAACAATAAATGTTGACTGTGGTTCAAACACGTGACTGGAGATATAATGCTTCCAAAGGATTTATAACTTTTGGCCAGCTTCATGTCTATCTATATGTTTTTTTTTGCATCTTTACCCATTATTAATGCATACAGCCCATCTCCTGAAGGTGGACCTGGAGCTTGTCATGGTTCACTAGTGCCAGTTTCCCACCGCTCCCTCTGCCTAATGGCTATTAACTGTAGTGAGCATTCAGATCCCAGTTGTGAATTAATTTGATACCTTTGCACAGTGATGGAAAATAGATAGCATTCAGTATCAGTGATTAACAGAATCTCATGATATCTTAGAAAATTATTGTACACCCAGCAGGCAGCAACTAACAATACCATTCATAGGTGATACTTTGCACTTTGTAATCCTTTCTCAGATTGGTGTTGACTGGGTAATTCTTCATATGCGAGGTCCTCCATTGGTTGGGGTTGACTCTGGATGTACTGTCATAGCTGTGGGCATTGAAGTCAATACACAAGCCAGGGCAGTACGAAATGGAGAGCAAGCTGTTGCATGTACAGTAGGCCCCTCCTCTCTATGCAGCTGATGAATCCAAAGGAACATCAAAGACCAATACAATTCGGCACCAGTGGTGTTTCAGGAGTTGCTGGTCAGTGTAGGACTGCCCTAAGGAATCCAGCTCCAGAATTTTCCCAAAGCCTTCCCCATAAATGGGTATAGCTGCAAGGGTGTGGAATTTTGAGATCAACATTTGCCTTCTAGATGAGCTACTACCAACAGCTGATGAGCCCTATCTACCTGAAGCGACCAGTTTTAAGGTGCCAGTAACCTGCCTTTGCCCTTCTGTCTGTAGAAACAGTTCCACTGGGCTTAGTAACTAAGCCATACGTGAAGTCCAGGAGCTAAACTTGGTTGTCAGAAGCTATTTGAAACGCATGCCATTGGGGGCATTTAATAGGTAGTGGGAGCTTAACCCTACTACCCACACCCACCACACCTCCCCACCACCAACTAATACAGCCATAGGAACCGATGCTTTATAGAGTCAGTCTAAACCAATAGTTATTGAATCTAAAGGGGATTTCTTTCTTTCTTAATGATTATCTCTTTCTGAGAGGTTTCCGTATATAGTCTTAGACTTAGTCAGTGATACGGAGGATTCTCTCCATGGTAACAATTGTTTTTCTTTTCCAGTTTTTACAGGACATTTTAGATACACTGTTTACAATTTTGGATGACAACACAGAGAAATATGGCTTGCTGGTATTTCAGTCCTTGGTAAGTAACAATGGCATTTCCTAGCTGTTGTCTAAGGTAAAGTCTGTAACAAGCAATGCTCTCTGGAAATATTCATTGTTAGCAATTGAAACGTCTAACGCTGCAGTGTGCTGTAAAAACTTCAAACCTCAGCAGTTTCAGCTCACTTTTATGGAATAGCAGACAAGCATTTGCCAGATTGTCAAACAAATTAAGATTACTATTTTTTTTACTCTGAATTTTCAACCCTGCTTCTCAAGGGTTGTGAGTCTTGCTGCATTTCCAGGCACCCAAGTAACTCATTTCCGTAGTGTGAACTGACGGGTGCAAGGAGGCTTTTCGACTGGGGAAGTACATGGTGGAGCATCTGGCCTTCACCTTACTGCAGGCTTGTTGGATTGAAATTAGGAACAGGAGTTTTAATTAGCTTTCTTTTAAGACAAAGCATGCTGAAATCAGTTGCAGCTTGGATCCATGATATGAGCTAAATCAGCATAGTGAGTTTTACATATAGTGGATTCCAGTTAATTGAGGTAGCAGGACCAGTACATTTTGGCCCAATTAAGCGGCTGCCTCAATTAGCCAGTTTCAATGAAATAGTTAAAAAGGTATATATTAAAAAAAAAGACAAACTACCATTTAACAAATTATGTATTTAACTGGAATACAGAATAAATTAGAACACTACAGAAACTACAACAGTATTATATTCAAGAGAAAATCTGCAGATGCTCGAAATCCAAGCCACACACACAAAATGCTGGAGGAACTCAGCAGGCCAGGCAGCATCTATGGAAAAGAGTACTGTCGACGTTTCAGGCTGAGACCCTTCATCGGGACCTAGTTCCTAATAGTTATTGAAAGAGGAATTAATCCAGCGTATGCTGCTGTGTTCTTTTGATTGACTGAATGAACAAAATTACCTTAGACACCTAGTGCGGATAATGCACTACCTTCAAACAGTGCTTTCAACAAATGCATCCTCAAAATCTTGAATGTTACAATGAAAATGAAGACGATTGATGATGCCATCAAACTCTTCAGTTTCTAACTTGTTGAAGTAACCATTTAATTTTCTCTCCCAGGTGTTTCTGGCATCTCCAAGTCTGAATGCTTGAAATTGCAGTGAGCAAAACAGTACTGAATTGTCTTACTGCTTATTGCTTGGTAACTATCAGTGACAAAAGTCATGGCTTTTTGAACGCAAACACAAACAAGTGGTGCTATTTAAAAACTGTTTGCTTTAAGCACAGAGTACATGCATGCGACTAACACTAGTTAGAAAGTATTTGGTAAGAGTCTCCCATCTCAATTAAGCAGTGTAGTGTCCCAAATAAACAAAATGAATCCTGGCTATATTCGCAGTTTGTTTTTGTTCTCCAGTTAGCATGATGCTATTAATGGAAGTGTTTATAAGACTCTTATGTGACATTAGCTAACTTATGAGCACTATGCAGTCCAGTTAAGGTCCCATTTAATTTGTTTGAATACTGAAAACTCGTTTTGACTAAGCACCATTCAGTAGATGTAATCAAATGCAAAAAGAAGCATTTGGTAATACAGTACATTCTAAACTAAAGACAACTAGCGTGAAATTTGCACATTTCTAGGCTAAAGGTTGTGGGACAGATTGATGTGCAGCTTCAATTACCTATTTATTAACTATACCAGAGCTAATCTTATCAGAGTACAGGATTGATTTGAAATCAAGAAGTCAGCAAGGAATGTGTTGGATTCTTGCTCAGAGCAGAGTCCGGAGTGCTGTAGACACAGTGAGGGTGTTACCCTCATCTTCTTCATTGAGACTTGTTTATGGGAATGAACATGGTGATTTTGATCCAAAACCATGGAAAATGCCCCCATCGTTATCTGAGCATGTTGTCTTGGAGGGGCCCTTCAATTATCATGATGTGTACGTGATGAGCACTTGTACATCATCACTGACAGCCTAGTGGCAAACTACAACAATTTTTAAATCACCATTTTGGTCAATGATCGTGTGTTGATAATAACCATTGACATAGCTCTGAGACACACAGGAATCACAAGCAAGAGAAAATCTGCAGATGCGGGAAATCCAAGTAACACACACACAATGCTGGAGGAACTCAGCAGGCCTGGCAGCATCTATGGAAAAGAGTAAACTGTTGACATTTCAGACCGAGACCCTTAATCAGGACTGGAATTTATATACAGATTTGTTTTAATGATTCGCATGTGGTTTTGCTCGATGCAAAGACACCGAACCCATCTATTGCTGGCCAGATGCATACTCTATTCCCTTAGGTAACAGGTGGAGAAAAGAGTTGCAAAATTTGAACAACATGTAATACAAGTTAAGGTCAGATACTGAAGGTCAGCTCTGCTTCAGGTGACGCAGTTGTACAAAACTGTTTCTTCTTTGGTATTGTAAACTCAATCTAGATGCAGCTATTGACAAAGAGCATTACCTTTTGTCCACATCACGGATTGATATACGGAATTAGCAAGGACCAAAATTTTTACCAAGCTGTAGACCCAGTCCTACTGAAGATATTTCAAGTTAGCAATAGACCTAATATTGTAAAGCATTCCTTGTATCCTATGCAGTTAGGATGGAATAATCACAATGAAAGTCGAAATTTTCCAAATTCTGATAACGCTGCATTGTCAGAAGACTCATCTGAAGCAAAACGAAGGCTAGTTCATGTAATCAAATTTATATATTTAGGATTTATGGTTGTTGAAGAGAAATTAGCTGACAATTATTTTAATTTCAAGGGTAGCAATTATTGTTCAGCCCAATTAACTTGAAGATAGACTAGGAACATAGACTAATGCAGCTCAGGTACAGGACCTTTGATCCAATGTTGTGTCAAACTAATTAAATGAACAAATAAATTAATCTCTTCTGCCTACATAATGTCCATTTTCTTCACATTCATGTGCCTATCTAAATATCTCTTAACAGTCCTTAATGTATCTACCTCTACCACCAACCCAGGCAGTGCATTCCAGGCACCCACCACTCTCTATGTAAAAAAAACCTAACTAACTAACAACAACAACTTGCCCCTCATATCTCCTGTGAAATTACCCGCTCTCACCTTAGGTGCATGCCCTCTGGTATTGCACATTTCAACCCTGAGGGAAAAAAGAGATGCTATTTGTCTACTCATCTATGCCTCTCATAATCTTATAGTCCTCCAGCAGATCCCCCTTCAACTTCTGCTCCAGAGAAAACAACCCAAGTTTGTCCAAACTTTCATTACAGCACATGCCTTCTAATCCAGGCAGCATGTTAGTAATTCTCCTCTGCACCTCTCCAAAGCCTCGATATCTTTCCTAAAATGGGGCAACCACAACTGTATGCAATACTCCATATGCGGCCTAACTAGAGTTTTATAAAGCTGTAACTTAAATTCCTAACTTTTGAATTCAATGCCTTGACTAATAAAGGCGTTGACTAATATGCCTTCTTAACCACCCTATCAACTTGTGTAGCTATTTTGAGGGAGCTATGAACTTGGACTCCAAGATCCCTCTCCTCATCAACATTGTTAATGGCCTCACCCTTAACAATGTGCTGTATCTTTACATTTGACCTACCAAGGTGCAATACTTTACATCTGGCCAGGTTAAGATCCATCTGTCATTTCTCCACCCATATCTGCAACCAATCTAAATTCCATCTCAGGCCACTTTCTGCCTTGGTCACTGTAAGTAATTATAGGGCACCATTGAGTTGAAACCAACAATTTTAATGATGGTAGTTTCCCAAATATAAAGTTGGGCTGTGTACTCTCTCGGTATGATTACTCCACAGAGCACTGCTATGTTGTTGCCCTATTGGGTTGCCACATGCATAAATGATCATACACCTGAAACATTTAACTTGCATGTTAACTGCTATTAACAAATATTTCTCAGTTATGATGCATGAGATTGCAAGAGCCATTTTGTTTATGGTCAGTTTAGACAGGCCAGGCTGGTATGAATTGCATGCGGACATCAGCAAACCCATTCATCCTTCTGAATTAATGCTCTTTCTGATTTTTATACATAACTTGGATGAGGGTGAGTTACTAAGTTTGCAGATGACAAAAAGATTAGCGGTGTTGTGGATAGTGTAGAAGGTTGTCATAGGTTACAAAGGATGCAGAGCTGGGCTGAGAAGTGGCAGATGGAGTTCAGTCTGGAAAAGTGTGATGTGATACACTTTGGAAGGTCAAACTTAAAGGCAGAGTACAAGGTCATCCTCGTCAGTAACATCATGAAGGATTCCAACCACCCTGCTCATAGACTGTTTGACCTACTCCCATTAGGGAGGAGGCTACGTAGCATCCATACCAGGACCACCAAGCTCAAAAACAGTTACTTTTCCTAAGCAGTAAGGCTCATCAACACCTCCACCCACTAACATACCCTTCCATATCCCCAAACACACTACTTTATAATTTCCTGCAGTCACCTTCTATAAAGACATTCTTGTGCCTAGCATCACTTTATGCATATACGGTCTACATAAGTAAGCTATATTATGTATTTATATTTATTATATTGTTTTATTATTATGTTCCTTTTCTGTGTGTTTTTTTGTGCTGCATCAGATCCAAGTAACAATTTTTTAACAAATAACAATTTTTCTTATTTACACTTGTGTTCTGGAAATGACATTAAGCAGTCTTGATCTTGAATCTTAAATCTTAAAGGTTAATGGCAGGATTCTTAGCAGTGTGGAGGAGTAGTGAGAGGTTGAAGACGTCCTTGAACACTCCAGCCAAATTGTTGTCAGAGATTTTCAATACTCTGTCAGGACCTGATGCCTTACGAAGGTTTAACCCTCTTGAAGAATGTCTTTATGTTGGCTTCCAGGACAGAGATCACAGGGTCACCAGATTCTGGGGAACTTACACAGATATACTGTCATTCTCCCTTTCAAAGTGTGCATAAGAAATGTTGAGCTCATCAGGGAGCGAAGCATCATTGCCATTTAAGCTGTTAGGAAGTAATGGCATGCAAACACTAGCACAGCTGTCGTGCATCTGATTATGTCTCTCTAACTTCACATGGAATTGCCTTTTCACTCTCACGATGGCCTTCTGTAGGTCATGCCTGGACTTCTTGTACGAGTCTGGATCACCGGTCCCAAATGCCACAGCTTTAGCCCTCATCAGACTCTGAATCTCCTGGTTCATCCAGGGCTTTTGGTTTAGGAAAACTCAGTATGTTCTTGAAGGTGCACGTTCATTCATGTAGGTCTTGATGTAGTCAGAGACGGCTGTGGCATATTCATTCTCATCCCAAGGTGCATCTGTGAATGTGGTCCAGTCCATGAATTCAAAGCAATCCTGTAAACACTGTTGCACCTCCCTTGACCATCCATTTCTGGTTCTCAGCCACTACCTATGCAGCCAGGTGATTGGATCTGACGAAGTGCAGACGCAGGATGGCACAGTTGGCAGTTGGGATGTAGGTGTAACAGTTATCAAGTGTTTTGGTTTCACATGTTTTGCAGGTGACATGTTGGCAGTAGTTTGTCAGAGAATTGTTTATTTAGAGATACAGTGCGAAACAGGTCCTTCCGGCCCACCAAACTGCATCACTCAGCAACCTATCGATTTTAACTCTTCCCTAATCACAGGATAATTTACAATGACCTATTCACCTACCAATAAGTACATCTTTGAACAGTGGGAAGAAACTGGAGTACCCTAATGAAACAGAAGCGCACACACAGGAAAGAACATACAGACTTGCTAACAAAGGATGTTGGAAGTGACTCAGAACTCTGGCACCCCTAAACGTCACACTAACTGCCACACTACTATAGCACCCTAAACAGGACTTCAAGGAATCTTGTTTAAAGCTCCCCATAATGATCAAGTAGACATTGGGGTGTGCTGTCTTATGACTGCTGATCTCAGTGTTCAGCTCCTCCAGTGCCAGCCTGAGGTTAGCCAGTGGTGGAATGTACACTGCTTCCAGGATGACAGTGGAGAAGTCCCTTGACAGCTACTGCACTGCCAAATGTTCCAGGTCGGGGGAGCAGGACTGAGACAAAACTGCAATATCTGTGCAGCATGATGAGTTAATCATGAAGCAAACGTGACTACCTCTGCCTTTACCTGATGCTGCCATCTGGTCCATGTGTTAGAGAATGAAACCCTTGGGCTGGAGCACTGTGTCCAGCGTGCTGGGGTGATCCATGTCTCTGGAAGCAGAGTACACGGCAGTTGCTGATGTCCCTCTTGTATAGCACGCTTGCTTTGTGAAATGAGTTCGAGATTTCAAACACTCTAGGTGAAGGAAATGGAAGTATGTCTGATCTTTATCTCACTGATGGTGGTGAATCTCTGGATGTCTCAACTCCAGACATTTGTGGCAACTAGATCATTTGAGATACTTAAAAGGGGGAGTAGATAATTCTCTGAAAGATGTGGGAATTGAGGGCTTTTGGAAAATGGCACAAAAAGGAGATGATGCTATTATCATAGTGAATGACAGGATAGGTTGGAGGGGCGGAATTAGATTTTATCAATTGCAGCTTATGATAGCCAGATAAAGGACAAGGTTATGGTTAAGACTTTTCCTAAGACCTTTCACAAAATGTTGACATTCTGTAACTCCAGTAATGCATCATGAAACAACCAAATAACCATTACTATTACAATAATAGAAGAGAAGTTGGTGACACTGTTATCATTTGGCTGAAGAAAGTAATCAAGTTCCATCTTGTTGTGACCTGCACACCAAGAGGTAAATGCAGGGGAAGTAATAACTATTTCTTGTGCTGCCTGCAAATTGATGAGCATATTTGCAGTTGTTACTTTGTTATATAACAAAAGGCAGCCCTTATCAATAGTCTAAGAGTTTATCAAGAGATATGGATCATCCCAAGCATGAACATCTTTACAGAGAGTACGACCAGTGAGATTAGAAGATGATGCATCAAGCTTGCATTGATAACTCTTCAGATGCAGCTATAGAAACAAGAATTCATGCTTGGTAAAGTTATTTTCCACATAGTGGGGATTGGGTATTAGTCATGCGACTTACTGTAGAACCAATCAAGTAAGTTAGTGATATACAGTGGTGCTAGAAAGTTTGTGAACCCTGTAGAATTTTCTCTATTTCTGCATAAATATGGCCTAAAATGTGATCAGATCTTCATGTAAGTCATAAAACTAAATAAAGAGAATCCAATTAAATAACACAAAAACATTATATTTGTTCATTTATTTATTGAGAAAAATTATCCAATATTATATGTATTTGTTGGAAATAGTATGTGAACTTTTACTTTCAGTAACTGGTGTGACCCCTTGTACAGCAATAACTTCAGCCAAACACTTCCAGTCCTGCACATTGTCTTGGAGGAACTTTAGGCCATTCTTCCTTACAAAACTGCTTCAGTTCTGGGATATTGGTAGGTTTCCTTGCATGAACTGCTTCCTTCAGGTCCTTCCAGAACATTTCTATAAGATTAAGGTCAGGACTTTGACTCAGCCATTCCAATACATGAATCATCTTTTTAAACCATGCTGTTGTTGATTTATTCTTGTCTTTCAGATCATTGTCTTGTTGCATTATCCAACTTCTATTAAGCTTCAGGTGACAGACTGCTAACCTAACATTCTCCTGTAAAATGTCTCGATAAAATTTTGAATTCAACGATTTCAAGCTGCCCAGGCCCTGAGGCAGCAAAGCAGCCCCAAACCATCATGCTCCTTCCACCATGCTTCACAGTTGGGATGAGGTTTTGGTGTTAGTGTGCAGAGCCGTTTTTCCTCCAAACATAGTAATGTGCATTTCTGCCAAAAAGTTCAACTTTTGTCTCATCTGCCCACAGAACATTGTCCCAGAAGTATTGTAAAACATCCAGCTGGTCTTTTGCAAACTTGAGACGTGTAGCAATTTTTTTTTTGAGAGCTGTGGTTTCCTCCATGCTGCCCTTCCATGAACACCATTCTCTTTTAGTGATTTTCTTATAGTGAAAACACATGAACAGGGACTGTAGCAAGTTCTAGAGATTTCTGCAGGTCTTTTGTTGTTACCTTTGGGTTCTTTTCCACCTCCCTCAACATTGTATGTTGTGCTCTTAGTGTGATCTTTGCACAATGCCCACTCTTGGGGAGAGTAGCATCAGTACTGAGTTTCCTGTATTTGTAGACAATTTCTCTTACTGTGGACTGATGATCACTCAGGTCTTTAGAAATGCTTTTGTAGCCTTTTCCAGCTTCATGCATCTGTACAATTCTTCTTCTAAGGTCCTCTGAAAGTTTTTTGATTGGGGTATCATGCACATAGACAGACCTTTTTTGAGAAGAGCAGGCTCTGTCAGTAACTTGACTTTGTGCATCTTTTTTATAGGGTGGGGCACTTCTACAATGCACACTTCCAATCTCATCTGGTTGATTGGAACAGCTGACTTCAAATAGCTCTTGTAGAAAGTATTACCCCAGCGGTTCACATACTTGTACCAACAAATGTATGTAATATTGAATTATTTTTCTCAATATATAAATGAGCAGGTAAAATGTTTTTGTTACTTATTTAATTGGCTTCTCTATCTAGTTTTAGGATGTGTGAAGTTCTGATCCCATTTTAAGTAATATTTATGCAGAAATAGAGAAAAATCTACATGGTTCACAAACTTTCTAGGACATCTGATGCAGATTTACATAGCCAAAAGATGTTGTCACTATTTTGGTGCCAGAAACCTATGTGTTAGCAAGGACTAGTGTGATTGTTTGAGCTAATGTCTTTCTCCTTCACTGTAGAACAATGGAGTGGGGTGCTCAAGAGCATTCAGTCGAAGTCATGTTTATTGTCACACGCGCAAATATGCACAGGTGTAATGAAAACTACCAGTGACATCACAAGTAGAGAGCATCAGATAAACAGCTTTCGCAAAAAAAAAGACATAAATTATACACAAATTTTATG
Source organism: Mobula hypostoma (assembly GCF_963921235.1). Taxonomy (NCBI): domain Eukaryota; kingdom Metazoa; phylum Chordata; class Chondrichthyes; order Myliobatiformes; family Myliobatidae; genus Mobula; species Mobula hypostoma. Next base: position 17,179,372 of record NC_086111.1, read on the forward strand.
AGAAAGAACACAAGACGAACAAAAAATACAAAGTCAGTTGTAGTACAAAGTGCTGATAGGGTGGCTGTACTGAGGTCATGATTAAGATGGTACAGTCTGGTTCAAGAACTGGATGGTTGAGGAGAAACAGCCGCTCTTGAGCCAGGTAGTGTGGGGCTTCAGATTACATCGTACCTGATGGTTGCTGCAAGAAGGTGCAATGGCTCGGATGGTGATAGATATTCTTAAGGCGGTGCCTCATGTAGATAACTACTAACAGTGAGAGGGATGTGCCTATGACATATTCACAGCCTTTGATGCCATCTCCTGCTGCTGCTTCTGGCGCAGGTCATTAGTATTGTCATAACCAGATGCTGGAACATATAACAGATACTGTTTTTTAAAAAAAGCCATACCTTTTCTGATGAGTATTGTGGGGGATGGCCTGATCAATCTGCACAGAAGAATCTTACCTTTTCCACTAGGTTCTTGGTATTCCAAGCTGTTCCCTGAGTAACAGTGTACACATAGTCTTCACTGCATGACAGCTCCAAAACAAATGCAAAGACCAGACCAGTACAGTAGACCAGACAGTGTAGTATTTTTCAAACTCAGGAAGCTTTTGTTTCCACCGGCAAGAGAGATTGAGAGCATCCTCAATCCCCACAGAAATTTATTTTCATTTTATTCATGTTCTTCATTGGCAGGTAGACTAGAATATTCCAACCAATAAAAGGAAAGGTAAAGGTTTAGAAGGTTAACAACAGGAATTCTGCAGATGCTGGAAATTCAAGCAACATACATCAAAGTTGCTGGTGAACGCAGCAGGCCAGGCAGCATCTCTAGGAAGAGGCGCAGTCGACGTTTCAGGCCGAGACCCTTCGTCAGGACTAACTGAAGGAAGAGTGAGTAAGGGATTTGAAAGCTGGAGGGGGAGGGGGAGATCCAAAATGATAGGAGAAGACAGGAGGGGGAGGAATAGAGCCGAGAGCTGGACAGGTGATAGGCAAAAAGGGATACGAGAGGATCATGGGACAGGAGGTCCGGGAAGAAAGACGGGGGGGGGGGGGACCCAGAGGATGGGCAAGAGGTATATTCAGAGCGACAGAGGGAGAAAAAGGAGAGTGAGAGAAAGAATGTGTGCATAAAAATGAGTAACAGATGGGGTACAAGGGGGAGGTGGGGCCTTAGCGGAAGTTAGAGAAGTCGATGTTCATGCCATCAGGTTGGAGGGTACCCAGACGGAATATAAGGTGTTGTTCCTCCAACCTGAGTGTGGCTTCATCTTTACAGTAGAGGAGGCCGTGGATAGACATGTCAGAATGGGAATGGGATGTGGAATTAAAATGTGTGGCCACTGGGAGATCCTGCTTTCTCTGGCGGACAGAGCGTAGATGTTCAGCAAAGCGGTCTCCCAGTCTGCGTCAGGTCTCGCCAATATATAAAGGGCCACATCGGGAGCACCGGACGCAGTATATCACCCCAGTCGACTCACAGGTGAAGTGATGCCTCACCTGGAAGGACTGTTTGGGGCCCTGAATGGTGGTAAGGGAGGAAGTGTAAGGGCAGGTGTAGCACTTGTTCCGCTTACACGGATAAGTGCCAGGAGGGAGATCAGTGGGGAGGGATGGGGGGACGAATGGACAAGGGAGTTGTGTAGGGAGCGATCCCTGTGGAATGCAGAGAGAGGAGGGGAGGGAAAGATGTGCCTAGTGGTGGGATCCCATTGGAGGTGGCGGAAGTTACGGAGAATAATATGTTGGACCCAGAGGCTGGTGGGGTGGTAAGTGAGGACCAGGGGAACCCTATTCCTAGTCGGGTGGTGGGAGGATGGAGTGAGAGCAGATGTACGTGAAATGGGGGAGATGCGTTTAAGAGCAGAGTTGATAGTGGAGGAAGGGAAGCCCCTTTCTTTAAAAAAGGAAGACATCTCCCTCGTCCTAGAATGAAAAGCCTCATCCTGAGAGCAGATGCGGCGGAGATGGAGGAATTGCGAGAAGGGGATGACGTTTTTGCAAGAGACAGGGTGAGAAGAGGAATAGTCCAGATAGCTGTGAGAGTCAGTAGGCTTATAGTAGACATCAGTGGATAAGCTGTCTCCAGAGACAGGGACAGAAAGATCTAGAAAGGGAAGGGAGGTGTCGGAAATGGACCAGGTAAACTTGAGGGCAGGGTGAAAGTTGGAGGGAAAGTTAATAAAGTCAACGAGTTCCGCATGCGTGCAGGAAGCAGCGCCAATGCAGTCGTCGATGTAGCGAAGGAAAAGTGGGGGACAGATACCAGAATAGGCACAGAACATAGATTGTTCCACAAACCCAACAAAAAGGCAGGCATAGCTACGACCCATACGGGTGCCCATAGCTACACCTTTAGTTTGGAGGAAGTGGGAGGAGCCAAAGGAGAAATTATTAATAGTAAGGACTAATTCCGCTAGACGGAGCAGAGTGGTGGTAGAGGGGAACTGATTAGGTCTGGAATCCAAAAAGAAGCGTTACTCATTTTTATGCACACATTCTTTCTCTCAATCTCCTTTTTCTCCCTCTGTCCCTCTGAATATCTCTTGCCCATCCTCTGGGTCACCCCCCCCCACTCCCCGTCTTTCTTCCCAGACCTCCTGTCCCATAATCCTCTCGCATCCCCTTTTGCCTATCACCTGTCCAGCTCTCGGCTCTATCCCTCCCCCTCCTGTCTTCTCCTATCATTTTGGATCTCCTCCTCCCCCTCCAACTTTCAAATTCCTTACTCACTCTTCCTTCAGTTAGTCCTGACGAAGGGTCTCAGCCTGAAACGTCGACTGCACCTCTTCCTATAGATGCTGCTTGGCCTGCTGCGTTCACCAGCAACTTTGATGTATGCTGGTTTAGAAGGTTATTGGCCAAATCCTGGCCAACAGGACTAGCCTGGATGGGGCGGCTCAGTTAACATGAAGCACTTGAGCTGAAGGGTCTGTTTCCGTACTATATGAGTCTATGACTCTGTGACCGATGGGCTCATGGCAGAACCACTCTCAATGGTAACTGGTATCAGACAAGGCTGTCTAGCTGCCCCACCACCTATCTTAACCTTTCTTGCTGCATTGTTGCACCTCACCTCCAATAACTGTCCCTCAGAAGTGAATATTCAGAATTAATGGGAAATTGTTCAACCTCTAGCAACTACTCTACAGAACTAATATAACGTTAACCTCAGCTGTGAAGCAGAAGTGTACATAGGACTCTTGTGTTTTCTTACTGTCTGATCTGAGCACAGCTGGAGGCACAAGGAGGGTGATAAAGAAGAAACAACAAGCCATGAGGGTGTAGTAAACACGAGGAAATCTGCAGATGCTGGAAATTCAAGCAACACACATCAAAGTTGCTGGTGAACGCAGCAGGCCTGGCTGCATCTCTGGGAAGAGGTACAGTCGACGTTTCAGGCCGAGACCCTTTGTCAGGACTAATTGGGTCTCAGCCCAAAACGTCAACTGTACCTCTTCCTAGAGATGCTGCCTGGCTGCTGCGTTCACCAGCAACTTTGATGAGGGTGTAGTACTTGTCTTGCAGGGTCCAGTCTCCATGCAGTCTCACAATTGAAATATAACTGGGGAAGAAGGTGACATATGAACTCCCCAAACATGTAGCATTTACCATGATGAGTTTCAGGTTGAGATTGCAAAATAAGTTGCACGTCCAGGGAACATACAACTCTGGTGGGCTGTAGATTCACATGGAGACCTCTGGAGCAGCAGAAGAGTGTACTGTATCATCCCTGAACTTGGAGCTCTCACATATCCACATGACCATGATGCCTTCCTGTTTGAGGCGAAGAGTTTGAAATGCTCTTCAGATAAGTAATAAACATCAGCGACATGCATAAAACCAGAGTGAAATGCAAACTTGAAAAATGCCATGGACCTATTGTTCCAGAGGCTAAGTTCAAGGTAGGAGAACTTGCCTGTTATAGGTAGATCTGATCAGTCTGGGTGTATGATTGAAGTTCTGTCACAGGTCCAACTCTGCTTCTTTGGAAAACTAGTCTCTGGATATATTACTGCTCAGAGGTAGGAATGTGGTTCCTGGTGCAGTAAGGGCTTTGAGTTAAAGTCTTCCTCTCCCTTCCTCTGAGATGGCAAATGGCATTCAATTCAGATGAGTGCAAGGGGTTGCAATTTGAGAAGTCAAACAAGTGTAGAACTTTTACAGTGAGTGTTAGGGTCACAGGAAGTGTTGTACAACAGAGAGGAATGCAAGTATATAGTTTCCTGAGAATGATGTCACATGTAGACAGTTTGGTGAAGAAAGCGTTTGGCACACTGGTGTTCATCAGTATATTTGCAGTTGATGATGCTGTACCTGGAGTACTGTGTATACCTTGGTTACACTGTTACAGGAAAGATGATATTAAGCAGGAACCAGTACAAAGAAGATTTGGGAGAATGTTGCCAGGCTACAAGGGCTTGAGTTTTAGGGAGAGATTGGGCAGGCTAGGACCTTAGAGGTATAGTTTAAAATTTCAAGATTCAAGCTTATTCATCACGAGTACATCAAAATGTACAGTGAAGTGTATGGTTTGCATGAACATTCAACACACCCAAGGATGTGCTAGGGGCAGCCTACAAGTGTCACTACACCTTCCAGCACCAACATTACATACCAACCATGCTCAGCAGAACAATACAGAACACAAGTAACAGAACAACAACAGCAGAATAAGACTTTTCCTCCCTCACACCCACACACTGCATAGTCATCTAATCCCAAGACAGTCCGTCTTCTTACAACCATGGATAAAATCATGAGAGGCATCGAGAGGATTCGTTCACACAATCTTTTCCCCAAGTACTGGAAATCAATATCTACCGAGCTTGGGTTTAAGGTGGAAGGGGAAAGATTTTAAAAGGGACCTTAGGAGCAGCAACCTCAGATGGTGCTATCTGGAATGAGCTGCCAGAGGAAGTGGTTGAGATCAGTGCAGTACAACATCTAAAGGAAATTTGGACAGGATGGAAAAGTTTTAGAGAAATATGGGACAAACACAAGCTACTAAGACTAGCTTAAATGGGCATCTTGGTCAGCACAGATGAGTTTATGGTTTCTTTATTATTGCTGGTGATTTTAATCATGTCAGCTTAAAAACAGTCCTACTATGTTCAACCAGCATGTCAACTTCACAACTACAGGACAGAATATATTAGACCTGGTCTGTGTCAAAGTTTGTGAAGCCGACAAGGCTGCCCTCAGATTCTCAGACCAGACGTCCGTTTTGCTAATCCCTGCATATGGACCACTGGTTAAATGAGTGAAACCAGTTGGAGATCAGGTTCTGGTCAGAAGTTGCTATCTCAGTGCTGCAGGACTCTTTCAAAAGCAGTGACTGGAGCATATTCATGAAGGTGGCTACCTACAATTATCACATCAACATTGATGAATATGGGGGATCATACCTAGTGTAGTATTTAATCATGGTAACATTCATGTGACTAGCTACATAAGAAAATGCATTGAGGAAGTTACCATGATTAAACACTACACTGACAGGACAAATCATAAGCTATGGCTTACTGTAGAGATGCATGCACAGCTTAGGGATCAGAATGCTGCCTTCGTATTGGGCGATAAGACAACTCTAAGGTCAGCAAGAGTTGCACTCTCCCATACCATCAGGAAGGCAAAGCAAGAGTACTCACAGAAAAATTCATAGCCACCTTTGTTTCACTAGGAGCATGCAGAACACGTGCCAAGTTATACAAACCATAACAGATTACAAGTCACCCTTTGCATCAATGATAGTAACACTGCCCTTCCTGATAGGCTGAGTGCCTTTTATGCATGATTTGACACAATGATTAATGGGCCCCATCTCCCCCAGAAAAAGGCACCCTGTCTGGCCACAGCCGAGGTGAGAGGCCCCTAGCTAGGATAAAGCCACAAAAAGCTGTGGGGCTGGATAGCATACAAGGTCAGATTCTGAGGGGTGGTAATGCTGTCAGTGGGATGAGTTGAACTTACTGGGGTGAGCTGAAGTGTAACATGAGGGCAAAGTCGAAAAGAGTGATGAATACAGGACTGAAGATGTTATATTTGAATGCAGTATACAGAATTAGGAAGATGATCTTGTAGTGCAGTTAGAGATTGGCAGCTATGACGTTGGGCATCACTGAATTGTGGCTTAAAAAAAGATCATAGTTGGGAGCTTAACATCCAAGGATACATATTGCATCAAACAGACAGGCAGGTAGCTAAAGGGGTGGGGTTTCTGTTGGTAAAAATTAAATCAAATCCTTAGAAAGAGGTGACAGAGTATTTCAAGGTTGCAGAATCCTTGTGTATAGAGTTAAAACACTGCAAGGGTAAAAAGACCTGATGGAAGTGATATACAAGCCTCTGAATAGTAGCCAGGATGTGGGATACAAATTACAATGGGAGATACAAAAGACATGTAAACAGGGCATTGTACGATAGACATGGAGGAATTCAATATGCGGGTAGATTGGGGAAAATCAGGTTGGTGCTGGAACCCAAGAGGGGGATTTTGTAGAGTGCCTATGGGATAGCTTTCTCGAGCAGCTTGTTCTTAATCCGACTAGGGAAAAGTCCATTTTAGATTGAGTGCTGTGTAATGAACCAGATTTGATTAGGGAGCATAAGGTAAAAGAACCTCTAGGAGGCATTGATCATAAGATAGCATTCACCCTGCAGTTTGAGAGGGAGAACCTAAAGTCAGATGTATCAGTATTACAGTGGGGTAAAAGAAATTACAGAGACGTGAGAGAAGTTGGCCAAAGTTGATTGGAAGGGAACACTAGCAAGGATGATGGCAGAACAACAATAGCTGGACTTTCTGGGAGCAACTCAGATCAGACAGGATAGGTACATCCCAAAAGTGAAGAAATACTCTAATGACGAAACCATGGCTGACAAGGGAAGTCAAATAAAAGCAAAAGAGGGGCATACAATATAGCAAAAAAGAAGTGGGAAGTTAGGGGATTGGGAAGCTTTTAACAACTAACAGAAGGCAACTAAAAAGCCATAAGAAGAGAAAAGATGAAGTATGAAAGTAAATTAGCCAATAATATAAAAGAGGATACAAATTTTTTTCAGATATGTAAAGATTTATTCAGATAAATATCAGAAGCAAGAGTGGATATCACACTGCTGGAAAATGACACTGAAGAGGTAGTGGGGGACAAAGAAATTGCAGATGAGCATAATAAGTATTTTGCATCTGTCTTCACTGTGGAACACTCTAGTAGTATGCCAGAAATTTGAGAGTGTCAGGGTGTTGAAGTGAGTGTAATTGCTATAACTAAGGAAAAGTTGCTTGGGGAACGGAAAGGTCTGAAAGTGGAGATAAATCACCTGGGCAAGATGGACTACACCCAAGGTTTCTGAAGGACGTAGCTGAAGAGATTGTGGAGGTACTATTAGTGATCTTTCAAGACTCACTGGATCCTGGAATGGTTCCAGAGGAGTGGAAAATTGCAAATGTCACTCTACTTTTTAAGGAGGGAGGGAGGCTAAAGAAGGGAAAGTATAGACCAGTTAGCTTGACTTCATTGGTTAGGAAAAAGTTGGAGTCCATTATTATGGATGAGATTTCAGGGTATTTGGAGGCACATGATGAAACAGGCCAAAATCAGCATGGTTTCCTTAAAGGGAAATTAGCAGGATAGACAAGGGAGAGTCGGTGAATATTACTTACTTGGATCTTCAGAAGGCCCTTGACAAGGTGCTGCCCATGAAGCTGCTTAACAAGATAAGAACCTATGGTATTATAGGAAAGATACTTGCATAGATAGAATATTGGCTGACTGGCAGCTGGGAATAAAGGGGGCCTTTTCTGGTTGGCTGGTGGTGACAGGTGTTGTTCCACAGGGATCGGTGTTGGGAACTCTTCTTTTCACGTTATATGTCAATGATTTGGATGACAGAATTTCTGGCTTTGTAGCCATGTTTGCAGACAATATGAAGATGGGTGGAGGGGCAGGTAGTGTTCAGGAAGCAGGGAGTCTGCCGAAGGACTCTGACAGATTGTGAGAATAATCAAAGAAGTGGCAAATGGAATATAACGTAGGGAGTGTATGGTCATGCACTTTAGTAGAAGGAATAAAAGCGTTGAGTATATATTTCAAACATGAGAAAATCTGGAAATCCAAACAACACACACAAACTGCCAGGCAGCATCTGTGGAAAAGACTTAAACAGTTGACATTTCAGGCTGAGACCTTTCATCAGGACTGGAAAAGAAGAGAAGTCAGAGTAAGAAGATAGGGAGAGGGGAGGAAGGTGATAGGTGAAACTGGGAGAGGGGAGGAAGTGAAGTAAAGAGCTGGGAAGTTGATTGGTGAAAGAGATAAAGGGCTGGAGAAGGTGGAATCTGATAGGAGACAACAGAAGACCGTAGAAGAAAGGCAAGGGGGAGGTGATGGGTTGATAAGGAGATCAGGTGAGAAATAGAAACAGGAATGGGGAATGTTGAAGGGGGTGTGGAAGTTCGAGAAATCGATGTTCATACCATCAGGTTGGAGGCTACTCAGACAGAATATAAGATGTTGCTTCTCCAACCTTAGTGTGGCATCATCGAGGCAATAGAAGAGACAATGGGCTGACACTTCGGAATGGATTGGGAAGCAGAATTGAAATGGGTGGCCACCGGGAGATCTTGCTTTTTGTGGCAGACAGAGCAAAGGTGCATGGCGAAGCAGGCTCCTAACCTATGTCAGGTCTCACCGATATACAGGAGGCCACACCAGGAGCAGCAGATACAGTGGCTGACCGCAACAGACCCACAGGTAATAAGCGTAGGGGCAATGTGGCACTTGTTCCGCTTATAAGGATAAATACCAGAAGGGAGATCAGTGGGGAGGGACGAGTGGTCAAGGGAGTCACATATGGAGAGATCCTTGCCAAAAGCGGAAAGTGAAAGGTGGGAAAGCTGTGCTTGGTGGTGAGATGATAAAGTTACAGAGAATTATGGGTGTCAAGGCTAGTGGGATAGTAGGTGAGGACAAGAGGAATCCTATCCCTGGAATGCAGGTGGGTGGATGGAGTGAAGCTAGGTGTATGTGAAATGGACGAGATGCAGATAAGGGCAGCATTGATGGTGGAGGAAGGGAAGCCCCTTTCTTTGAAGAAGGAGAACATTGCAGCAGTTCTGGAATAAAAAGTTTCATCCTGAGAACAGATGTGACAGACACAGGAGGGACCGAGAGAAAGGGATGGCATTTTTACGAGTGACAGGGTGGGAAGAGGTATCGTCCAGACAGCTGTGAGAGTCTGTGGGTCTATAAAAGATATCAGTACATAGATTGTCTCCAGAGATAGAGTAATCAAGAAAGGGGAAGGAGGTGTCGTAAATGGACCAAGAAAATTTGAGGGCAAGGTGGAAGTTGAAGGCAAAGTTGATGAAGTGTTTGAGTTCAGTATAAGTGCGGGAAGCAGCATCAATGCAGTTGTTGATGTAGCATAGGAAGAGTTGGGGAGTGCTGCCGGTGTAGGCTTGGAACATGGACTGTTCCACATAGCCTATGAAAAGGCAGGCATAGCTAGACCCATGCGAGTGCCCATAGTTATACCTTTGGTTTGAAGGAAGTGGGAGAAGCCAAAGGAGAAATTGTTAAGGGTGAGGACTAGTTCTGCCAGACAGAGGAGAGTGTTAATGGAGGGGAACTAGTTGAGTCTGTTGTCCAGAAAGAAATGGAGAGCTTTAAGGCCCTCTTGATGGGGGATGGAGGTGTATGGGGACTGGACATTCATAGTGAAAATGAGAGTATTGTTTTTTTATTTAGAGATAAAGCGCAGAATAGGTCCTTCCACCCATTTGAACTGTGCCACAGAGCAGCCCACCAATTCATCCCTAGCCTAAGCATGGCACAATTTACAATGACCAATTAACCTACTAGCTAGTACATCTTTGGATTGAGGAATTAAACCAGAGCACTTGGAGGAAGCCAACGCACACACAAAAAGGAACATACAAACCTGCTTACAGAGGACCCCAGAACTTCAAACTCTGACGCCCCAAATTGTAATAGCATCATGCCAACCACTATGCAGAGGTGGTGCACCAAATGAATGTTGGCATTCATTTCAAGAGGACTAGAATATAAAACCAAGGATGTACAGTAATGCTGAGGCTTTATAAGGCATTGGTCAGACGGCACTTCAAAGTCCAAAATAAATTTTATTAACAAATAAAATTTATTATATGTCACGGTATACAACCGTGAGATTCATTTTCATGTGGAATACTCAATACATCTATAGAATAATAACTATAACAGGATCATTGAAAAACCACCCAACTAGGGCATTCAACCAGAGTGCAGAAGCCAACAAACAGTGCAAGTACAAAAAGAAGGAGAGTGAATCCATTCGTATGGGAACGTTTCAATGATGGTGCAAGTGAAGATGAAGGAAGTTTCCTTCAAGTGCCTGATGGTTGGTGGGTAGTAGCTGTTCCTGAACCTGGTGGTGTGAGTCCTGAGGTTCTTGCACCTTCTTCCTGATGGCATCAGTGAGAAAGGAGTATGTCCTAAGTGGTGGGGATCCTTGATGATAGATGCTGTTTTCCTCTGGGGCCAAGATGCATAACATTCAAAATGGCAAGCAAGCATTCAAAATAGTGAGTAACATTCAAAGTAGCAAGCACTGAAGCATATTCACTTAAATGTGCACCTTTCACTCCACTGTTCAAACACGGGAAGCCAGCACCAATGGGAGAGGCCAAGCCCCAGCCGAATGTGAATGCCACATTGTAACTCTTCTCACCTGGTCTGCAGTAACAGCAAGGCCCGAGGCGATGCCTAGTCCTCACTACTACCGAGCCTGCTCAGCTCCCATGTCATCTGTCCTTTCACCAGACAAGGGTAACGGGCCTGTGGCAACTTACATTATCATTGTCCAACAAAATCTGATGAACACAGGTGAAATGTCCAGGACAGTCTTCCATGGTTATACTGCACCAGCTTCAGCTCCTCCATACTCAAACTGGCTCCTCCGAGATCCCGGCAGGTTCTTCCAATATCCCGACTAGCACTTTCTCCAACTCCCAGCCAGCCCCTTTGACACCTCAGTAGCTCCTTCTCCAACATCCTGGCCAGTCCTTTCGACACCTTGGCTGGCTCTGCTGGCGACACTGGTCCAGGTACTCCAATCATCAAGCAGCTCACTGATGGAGTAGCCCTGCAGTACTTGAAGTTCTTGGAGTAGAGCAACACACACCAAAAATGCTGGTGAACGCAGCAGGCCAGGCAGCATCTATAGGAAGAGGTACCGTCAACGTTTCAGGCCGAGACCCTTCGTCAGGACTAACTGAAAGAAGAGATAGTAAGTGAAATCTTACTATCTCTTCTTTCAGTTAGTCCTGACGAAGGGTCTCGGCCCAAAACCTCGACTGTACCTCTTCCTATTGATGCTGCCTGGCCTACTGCATTCACCAGCAATTTTTGTGTGTGTTGCTTGAATTTCCAGCATCTGCAGATTTCCTTGTGTTTGCGTTCTTGGAGTAGAATTGTCTTTGGATTGTAAAAAACAAATTTTACAAAGAAAAAAAGCACCTTTATCTGGCGCCCAAGAGGCCACTGCATTCGCACGCGCTGCCATCTTACCGCAAATATGTGCTTATTGGCGGGGGGAGGGCTTTACCTGTGATGGACGTATCCACTACTTTTTGTAGGATTTTCTGTTCAAGGGCATTGGTGTTTCTATACCAGGCTGTGATGCAGCCAGTCAATATACTCTCCTGAAACGTCAACATACTCTCCTGAAACATCAACTGTACTCTTTTCCTAGATGCTGCCTCACCTGCTGAGATCCTCCAGCATTTTGTGTGTGTTACTTGTTGTTATGGCACCACTCTGCCAAATTTTTAATAACCCCCAGATGCTGATTCATCACAACCTTTGATTTGTAAGCAAACTTGAATATGGCATTGCAGCTGTAGTCAGCCACACAGTCTTAAGTGTAAAGCGAGTAGAGTAGGGGCTAAGCATAGTTTTGTGGTGCACCTGCGCTGATAGAGATCATAAAGGAGATATTGTTGCCAATCCAACGGAATGATTTGCAAGTGAGAAAATCAAGGACCCAATTGCACAAGGAGGTATTGAGGCCAAGATCTTGGAGCTTATTGATTAGATTTGAGGGGATGATGGTATTGAATGCTGAGCTTTAATTGATAAAGAGCTTCCTGTTGTCTGCATTTTTGCTGTCCAGATGTTCCAGGGTTGAGTGAGGAGCCAATGAGATGGCATCTGCTGTGGACCTGTTGTTCCAGAAGGCAAATTGAAGTGGATCTAATTCGCTTCTCAGCCAGGAATTGATATCTTACATCAGCAACCCCTCAAAACACTTCATCACTGTGGATGTAAGTGCTACTGGGTGATAGTTATTGCAGCAAGCCACCAAAATCTTCTTGGGCACTGGTATAATTGAAGCCTGCTTGAAGCAGATGGGTACATGAGACTGCCAAAGCAAGAGGTTAAAGATCTCAGTGAACATTAGTTGTTGATCAGCTCAGGTCTTCAGTACTTGGCCAGGTACCCCTTCTGGGTTGGACACTTTTCCTGAGTTTATCCTCCTGAAGGCTGCTCATACATCAGCCTCAGAGATTGAAATCATAAGATCATTGGAGGGTGTGGGAGTTTGTGATGGTTCCTCCATGAATTGACAGTCAAGGTGAGCATAGAAAACATTGAGCTTATCTGGAAGCGAAGCTCTGCTGTCACCTATGTCCCTTGATTTAATTTTGTAAGAAGTGATAATATTCAAGTCCTGCCACAGTTGCCATTTCATCCATCAGATGGCTTCTAGAGATTATACCTGGACCTCTTGAAACTTTCTTGGAGAACTGTTAGTAGTTTTGGGTCCCTTATCTAAGAAAAGGTGTGTTGGCTTTGGAAGTAGTCCAGAGATGATTCACAAGAATGATTTCCAGAATGAAAAGGTTAACATATCAGGTACATTCAATAGGTCGCTGCAGTTTAGAAGAACAAGGGGGATCTTGTTGAAACCTATCAAATATTTAAAGACCTAGAAAGAGTGAATGTGGAAAGGATGTTTCCTATAGGGGGACATCTAGGATCAGAGGGCACAGCCTCAGAATCTCCATTTAGAAAAGAGATTTGGAGGAATTTCTTTCGCCAAATGGTAGTCAATCTGTGGAATTCATTACCACAGATTGTTGTGGAGGCCAAATCTTTGGGTATATTTAAAGCAGAGGTTGCTAGGTTCAAAGGGCGTCAAAGGTTTTGGGAAGAAGGCAGGAAAATGTGGTTGAGAGGGATAATAAAGCAACCATGATGGAATGGTGGAGCAGTCTCAATGGGCTAAATAGCCTCATTCTGCTGATGTCTTATGGTCTTATAGTAAGACTATATAATTATAGTATAAAATTCCACCTTCCAGCTACATTGAACCCTTTCCAGTTCAACGATTGCTCAGACCAGTCCACTGAGGATGCTATAACCTCGACCTTCCTCTCCATACTGTCCCATCTAAAAAATGATGCCTCATACACCAGGATGTTGTCCATCAACTTCAGCTGGGCATTTAATATGCTCCCTCAGAGTCTGGTGGATAAACATTCCTCACTGGGACTCAACAGACCTCTCTGTATCTGGATCTTGGACATTTTGATGGAAAGACCCCAGTCAATCTGAGTTGGCAGCAATCTTTCAAGCTTCATCATGCTGAGCACTGTTATCCCCAGGGGCTATATGCTCAGCCCAATGCTATTCACACTGCAGACTGACAACTGTACTGCTAGGTCTAATTTAAACCATATAATCAAGCTCACTGATAATACAACAGTAGTTGGTTTCATCGGTAACAATGACAAGTCTGCATACAGAGAGGAGGTAGAGAGGTTTGTCAAATGATGTGAGAACAACAAACTGAGTTTCAATGTAGACAAGACAAAAGGGGTTATTGTGGACTTCAAGAAGTCCATTCAACATCAATGGCTCTACTATGGAGAAGTGAAGAGCACCAAATCCTTGGTGTGCATTGAATTGAATTAACTTTATTTCTTATATCCTTCACATACATGAGGAGTAAAAATCTTTAGGTTATGTCGCCTTTTTCACCACATAGCTGGTGAGTACAGACCACGTGAGGTCCTCAGTGATGTGGATGCCAAGGAACTTAAAGCTGTTTACCCTCTCAACCCCAGATCCATTGATGTCAATAGGGGTTAACCTGTCTCCACTCCTCCTGTGATCCAAAACCAGCTCCTTTGTTTTTGCGACATTGAGGGAAAGGTTGTTTTTATTGACACCACTGTGTCAGAGAGATGACTTCTTCCCTGTAGGCCACCTCATTATTGTTTGACATTAGGCCAATCAGTGTAGTATCGTCAGCAAATTTAATTAGCAGATTAAAGCTGTGGGTGACAGCATAGTCATGGGTATAGAGGGAGTAAAGGAGGGGACTTAGTACACAGCCCTGAGGGACTCCTGTGTTGAGATGATCCAACCTGGACTCACAACAACTCGTCATTAGTCAAGACGGCACAGCAGCATCTTCACTCTCTGAGGAGATTGAGATGTACAAGGCTGCTTGCCCCATTCCAGTAACTTTCTGCAGGAGTGCAATCGAGAGTTTCCTGTTTGGCTGCATCACCGAATGGTACAGAAGCTGCAAGGCATCAGACCACAAGAGCCTACAGAGGATAGTAAAAGCTGCCAAGAGGAACATTGCGATCTCCCTCCCCCCATTTGTGACATTTGCAGGGAGCATTGTATACAAAGGCCTCGAAGCACTGTTGATCTCTACCACCCATTCCACAATCTGATCCACTGCCATCAGGAAGGATGTACAGGAGCGTCAGAACTAGGTCTGCTAGTCTGGGTAACAGCTTCTTCCCCCAGGATGTGAGACTACTGATTACCCTGCCACTGCTGAGGTCTTGTCACTAGGACAGTGAGTGTTTAATTTACTGTTTACCTGTGCTATGCATTTCACATGCATTTTGAATTATATTTTATTATCTTACTATATTTGTGGCAATATTTTGTTTTACATGTTGTGTGTGATATATGTATTGCGGCTGTATCATGGTCCGGAGGAACATTGTTTCGTTTGGTTGTATATATGTACAGTCAGATGACAAATTTGAACTGGAGCTTGAACTTGTAATAACTTATGACCCCCATGACTCTATGATATCTAACTTTCTCTTGGATGTGGCAAGTACTAAAGTCTCTATGCCTTAGGATTTAGGATGGAGATGAAGAGAAACTGATTTTTCCAGAGAGTGGTGAATCTGTGGAATTCTCTGCACAGGGAAGCAGTGGAGGCTACCTCATTAAATATATTTAAGAAACAGATAAATATATTTTTCCATAGCAGGAGATTTAAGGGTTGTGGGGAAAAGGCAGGTAGGTGGAGCTGAGCCATGATCTTATTAAATGGTGGAGCAGGTTCAACTGGCCAGATGGACTACTCCTGCTCCTATTTCTTACATTCTTATGTCTTACTCTGTGCTCACTGGTCTGAAACCAGATTCTGTTAGAATGTTGTTGCCTTTACAAGTATCTGAGACTACCTGGATCCGAGCCCACTAACATAGTGGAAGTGGTTGATTTACTCTTTGAAAAGTATAGACAGCATGCATGGAATTTCTACTAAATCTTATTTTCTGAAAGTGGCCCTTGCTGTTTCTAAGGAATAGGAAGTATAGATCCAGCAGAGGAATAAACCAGGTGATATATTCAAATATCACAGATACTGAAGTGCAAGTTAGAATGTTTCTTGTTTTGTGCTGTTTTGCTGAGTCTCTGTCATTAAACTAATGTATAATAAGCAAATAAAAAAACCCCTAGGCCTGTGCATTGCAAACACATAATTATGGTGAACAGCACCTCAGTGTCATGCTACTAATATCCATTATTTCCCTCCAAGTAAATACGAGGATAGACTTGAAGTTACACCCTTTCCCCATTAGTTCCAAACACTTCCACCATTCTCTACACTAACCAAACTGTGGACAATACTAATTAGAGCCCTTTTAAGCTTCCTACATTATATCTCCTCCATCACCAAGACTTGCCTCACTGTTAATGATCTATCTCCACCACTATCTTAGTTTTTCATCACTGGCACCTTCGTTTATGCTTTGTTATATCTAGATTCAGCAATTCCAATGAAAGCAGAAATATTGGAAACACTCAGCAGGTCATGCCATATCTTTGAAATGGATACAAGTGTTACAACTTCCGTCCATTTTATCTTGCAACGAAACTGAACATTGCTGGTGATATAACGATTTGGCAGGGAAATAGGCAGGAAAAAAGCAGTGTGGAGAGGAAGAAAGAACAAAATGGATATCTGTGGCAAAGTGGCATGGACAAGAGAGAATTACAAAATCAATGCAAAGGAACAAAAATGAATCAAAAAAAGAAACAGAAAATGTATTTAATGATATGAAATTCACAAAATTCGCAACATTACCACCAACTGCTATCTGAAAAAATGGAGAATCGGCAATGATCTGAAATAACAAAATTGCCAAAAAATTGTAAAGTCTGAATAGAAAGATGAGGTGCTTTCCCCTGCACTTCCATTAAAGTTTCAGAAACTTTGCGTTTAATTTCTACTGCTCCATCAGTCCCTCTGACAATTTAGTCCATTCATTCCATCCCAAAGACAAGTTTGCACTGTGCTAGAAAAGTTCAGAAGAAGCTCAAGGGATGTCACTTCATTGTTCAATCAAGGGCTCCATAATTTTATGCACTCAAGTATGAGTCCAGATAAAAAATACTATCGTTCTAAGTATTTTCATTGGTTGGCAGTTAAACAGTTTTTGTCATTTTCAGTTCTTGTTTCATTATTTACCCTGTATTCCTAATGTCAATTAATTGATCCTACCTGCCACTTTATTATTGACCTTCGGTTTTGTCCTTTCCTTCCCCCCCGCCCCCATGTATCCATCAACCCTCCCACCACACTGGCTTTTTCTGCTTGCACCTTTTCTTTAAAACCTTTTAAATTTCTGTTACTCTTGTTCTGATGAAAAGTTATTGAGCTGAAACATTAACTCTTCTTTCCACAGATCTTGCCTGACCTTATGATTATTTTCAGCAGTTTTTTCTGATTTCCAGCACTCCTAGTACGTTGTTTTTGATTATGGTACAATTGTCCCAATGTATTCCATACCCATCATAAAATAAAGATCAACCAAAATTCTGTTTCCTCTATCCCGAATTCCTGAGACCTGGTCTACTGTAGTTCTATAATGGGCAAGGCCTCATTTGAAAGTCCCTCCATCACTCCTCCCTAATCATCTCCAGCCATGCAATTTTGCATAATACATTTTTAATGCTCCATGAACATACAAAATCAGCCACAGATTAGCATCCATATTTTCAGTTGTCTAGGCCATAATCTATAGAATTCCCTTATTAACTATCTCTATTTTGTCACCCCCTTTAAGACAAAATTGATTAATCAAATTCTTGCAGCCTGAGCTTACTTCTCCTTACATGACTTCATGAAAAAAATGATTCACTTGATAACAATCCTGTGAAATATTTTGCTCTGGTAAAGATCTGAAAAAATGTGTGAACATTTCCACCTTCAGTCAAGCCACTGTACATTGTTACTCCAGCCAGATGATATTCCAGGCAATTTACAATGACCAAGACAAAAAATATGAATTCTTTTCATCTTGTCATCTTTGGTTTATCTGGTGGGAATAGTGGGTAGAGAACTTGTACCTTGTAAGATGAGATCATGAAAGCACTGATCCCATTGTACTAAGGGTACATTTCCATCTGTTTCAACCATTATTTCAATTTCACCCCCTCCTCCTGATTGTATGACAGTGATAAGGAATTTCATTCAATCAAAAATAGATGCTTGAAATATGAGGCATTTGTATTTGTTCACAAAAAAAAAGAATATCTGTTGACTTAATGTTTCTGGACAGAGACTTACATCAGAACAGACCTGCTGTTTATTCCCATTGTTTTCTGGTATTATTTCCCAGATTGGCATTAATTAGTTGCTGTTTTTTTCTACTATTTATGTTATGTGTCGCTAACCTTATCAAGCCATCTAGTTATGCTGCTGCTAGCTGGCCTAATTTTCTCTTTCTGTTTCTCTCTCTCGCTCTCTCTCTCTCATTTTCTTTCTCGCTCTCTCTTTCTCTCTTCTTCCCAGGTGTTCGTAATAAATTTGCTGCGGGACAGCAAGTATTATCACTTCCGGCCTGTGATGGATACCTACATTAAGAAGCACTTCTCTGGTGCACTGGCATACAAGTGAGTCCAATTACCTGGTGGCTTAGGACTTACTTCCAGAAACAATTAGAGCTCACAAATAACATTAGGACATAGCTCTAAAATTGTATTTCTGAACACAACACTCTGTAAAACTCTTCTTCAGTTAAGTAACCATTGAAATTGATGAATTCAGTGCAGTGGGTCAGAATGCATTGGACTGGCCCATCACCAAGAATCACTGTCCGGGTCCCATATGCTCATGCTTTCTTAGGTTGGATGTGGATAGCTCCCTGGAGATGAGTGGTGAAGCTGCACTGCTAATTTTGCCTTTGGCAGCAGAGTGTTGAGGTGCTGGTCCTGGAAAGCACCTGATAGAGGCAAAGCTGATAGAATAGTTTTGTCTTCTGTCAAAGCTCTTATACAAACATTGAAAAACTATTAAAATTTTAAAAAACAAAAATATAAAGTTAAATAAAACACAGAAGTAAACTAACATTAATTAAAAATGTTAAGCTAAAGCTAAATAATAAAAAAGAACTCTTTGCCTCCAAAAACTTTATCCTACAAACAAATGGTGGGTCTGAATCTTTAAGCAGGTCCGAATTCACCAGGATCTGAGTGGCAGTTCCCCAGTGAAGCAAGGCTGGTCTCCCCATTGGATTCCACCTGGAGTCCCAACCATGTAGCATGGTGGCATCCATGTCAATGGCTGAGCCATTGATCAAAGCCAGCAAGATTCAACCCAATAGTTCATTCACTGAAATGACTGTAACACATTTATCATGTGTATCATTGGTCTATGAACATAAATTGCTTCTTTAATCCTGCTATTTTAAGGATTATTTCACATGACTAGTTGCAAAAAGTTACAAAAGGAGGCTATTTGAAAGAAACCAGCTATAAGGATACTGCCTGGCTCTATAATCTGTTTCATAAATATTGTACCTTTGCTAATTATTTAAATTGCTAACTGGGTGTTGCTATTTCTTGGGTCTGGTTATGGAAAGCCTGACCTAATGAATTTGCCTCAGTTATCTTTTCAACTACTGTAGATTTCTGAATCCTGCAGGTACATAGACAATGTGTGGTTGTATCCATGTACACACAAGAAAGAGAGGAATTAACTAACTATTGTATCACTGAACAATTTCCATAGAATTTAAATAAAGACCTGTTAGCTTCAGCATAGATTTTGATACTGTATATGAGATAAGGTTGTCACTACCAAGGCCTGTTTGTCAACTCCCAATTGTCTTTGGGAAATAAGTAGTGAGCCCATCATCTTAGACTTCCCTAAGGGCTATTATCACGGTAGTGTTGGGCAGGTGGTTCCAACTGTTAACTTCACAGATGATGAAGGACTGGTAGTATATTTCCAGTTTCGAGCATTGTGTAAGTTGGAGAGGAAACTGCGTATGGTCCTGTTCCTATTCTCCTGGAGTCCTTTTCCTTCCTGGTGATAGAGGTTATATATTTGGGAGGTGACATAAAGGCAGCAAATAAAGTCATAGAGCACTACAGCACAGAAACATATCCTTTAGAGTATCTAGTCCATGCCAAACTATTATTCTGCCTCGTCCCATTGACCCACTCCTGGACCATAGCTCTCCATACCCTCCATCTATGTATTTATCCAAACTTACTTAAATGTTGCATTCAAACCCATATCCACTTTTTGGCTAGCAGCTCATTCTACACTTGCACCATTCTCAGAGTGAAGAAGTACCCCATTAGGTTCTGCTTAAATATTTCATCTTTCACCCTTAACCTATGACCTCTAGTTCAAATGGTTCAATTTTAATATCAGAGAATATATACAGTATACAACCTGAAATTCTTACTCTTCGCAGACATCCACAAAAACAGCAAAGAATCCCAAAGAATGAATGACAGAAAAACATCAGGACCCCAAAGACCCCTTCCCTGCACAACAGAGGCAAAGCATCAACCTCCTCCTTACCCCCACCATTTCACTATAAACTATCAGTGCCCACCACCCACCAAGTAACAGCAAAGCCCCAAAAGAGAGACCATAATCTACAGTCAACGAAAACAATTGTTTACATGACAGTTTGATATGTCACAGGTTCTCTCTCTCTATCACTAACAAGGGACAGAGAGGTGTCACCCATATCACAGCGAAAAGGGAGACAAACCAACAGTCACTGTTACAATATTACAATCTGCTACGTCAATTTTTAGTCCAAGATTCTCTGACTCGAGAATCAGCAGCAAACTCTCCCCACCAAGAGAAAGAGAGAGAGCGATTGCTCAAGTGCAGGGGCCTCTGTCAGCTACATCCACGGCTCATGAAATTCTGATATTCCTTCTCTCACGACACCTCAGTCAGCAATACCGGCATGGAATTGGTCATTCACAGGGTTGTGCAGGGCCACACTCCGGAGGCAGGCATCTTCCAAGCCACTCTCGGAGAAAGTCGGGAAAAAAATGGTCAGTGAGCTCCAAGAGCGAGAATTCACGTGCCATGAAAAACTGCAGTTTGAATGCAGCTGCAGATCATGGACTTCAACAGAACCCCAGCCACCTTGAAAAGGGAAAAGAGGGCCGGCTGGTGGCGCAACGACATCAGCGCCGGACTCTGGAACGGAGGTTCCCGGGTCTGAATCTAGTCGGGTCCGCTCCCAAGTACACTTTCCATCTGTGCCGGGTTGAGTGTTGGGACTGCAACTCGACCTTGTAAAATAAAAAGGGAAAAATACTGCGAAATGTCTGTGTGGGGAGTGGCGCGCCACACAGTCTCTGTCTCTCACTCCGCGCCTTGTGAAGGCATGAAAAAGACATCGTCCCATCAACATCACGCACGCACGCACATGCCAAAAAAAAATTTTTTTTTTAAAGAAAAGGGAAAAGAAACACTAAAGGAGGAAGTTAAGCTGTTTCCATCGATGAGCTTAAAGAAGCTGCCATTTGGCAGCATCTTAGCTCCGCCCAGTTCTAGTCTCACTCGACCTCAGTGGAAAAAGTCTACTTGCATTTGCCTTATCTATACCTCTCATTATTTTGTATACCTCTATCAATTCTCCTATATTCCAGGAAAGAAAGTCCTAATCTAATAATCCTTTCCTTATAACTCATATCTTTAAATCTTAGCAACATCCTTGTAAAGTTTCTCTGAAATCTTTCAATCTTATTGTAGGTTGGTGACCAAAATTGTACATAATACACAAAAATATCACCTCACCAATGTCTTATACAACTCTGACATAATATCCCATCTCCTATACTCAATACTCTGATTTATGGAGACAATGTGTCAAAATATTTTTTATGACACTGTCTACCTGTGACACCACTTTCAAGAAATTATGGATCTATGTTCCCAGATCCCCTTGTTCTACCAGAGTCCTGAATGCCCTACCATTTGTTGTGTAAGTCCTACCCTGGTTTGTCTTCTCAAAGTTCAACGCCTCACACTTACCCTTATTAAATTCCATCTGCCATTTTTAGCCCATTTATCCAATTGGTCCAGATAAGTAATAACAGTGTATGTTGTAGATGATATATGGTGTGCTGGTATTGGAGAAATTAAGTGTTTCCTGCAGTGAATGGATATTTTTTCCTGGGTGGTCTCAGGCTTTAGTGTTACTGGGGATGACCTACTGAGGCAAAAGGAGAGTATTCCATCACCACTGCCAGTTTATGTTTTGGTGATGGTTAATTGGCTTAAAGATCAGAAGACAGGTTACTAATCACAGAGTACCTGACCTCACAGTGACTCTTGTAGCTGTAGTATTAATCTAGCCAAGTAGTGTCAGTGGTGGTATGTTGATGGCAGGAACATTAGTATTGTGTTATTGTTGGATATAAAAGATAGGTGATTAGACTCATTTTTGTTGAAGGAGATCACTGATAGGCAGTATGTAGCATGAATTTCCCTTACTTTGTAAAGGCTATGTTTTATTATTGTCTAGGTTATGTTACCTTATTTAAATTTATTTGAACGTTGATTAGACATGTATAAAATGTTGACATGCTAATGTAAAATAACAAAACTTGGCAATAAAATAATTCAAAACTACGGCCTAGGTTTTCCAAAACAATTGTCATTTTATGCAGAGTTCCAAAATGCTTTAATTATGCATCTCTGCAAATGAATTGTTCACACACTTGCCTAGAAATAAGCATGTCCATCAAAACTTTTTAAATTCACTATAAGTTCTTTACTGTCCACTGGTTGCTCTTGTGTTTTATTATTCCTGCATGTAATAATCTGACAAACTCAGATATATCACGTTCTTTATAAGTATGCTGTATTTTTGCAGGGAGCTAATCCGATGTCTGAAATGGTACATGGATCGATCTGCAGAAGTTGTAAGACAAGACCACATTCAAGAGGCAATGAGGGTAATGAAATGTCATTTAGTGGCTATCTTGACAAAATATAGAAATTGAACAAGAGTTAGCATCTAGTTACGTACGACCACTGCATTATGGCTGCTCTGGTAGCAAAGATTTGCCCTTACATAATTCACAAATTTCTACCCCAAAATTTGTGATAAGGAATAAAATTTTCTCTCATGAAATGTGATAAGAGAGTAAATAAATAAAACACCATTTTTATTTAACTTGCATTTCTTGCACATTTGCAGATGACACAGCTTTGCATTACAGAAAATCATAAAATGAACTATTTTCTAGCACCGCACTCCCTTTGCTCCCCACTGTAAACTGGAAGATGCCATTACTATGCTTAATGAAGTCAAGCCGTCTTTCTGAAATAAAAACAATATCTTTGGAAATAAATCGCAGCATCAGTGGGAATAAAAACAGAATTAACGTTTTAGAAATGGAATGGAAAGGAGATATAAGCTTTTAAGCTGCACGGACAGTTTGGAAGTGGCGTATCTCTGATAAGGTAAAACCAGTTGACCATGGAAATTACTGTAGCTGTAAACAATATTATCTGGTCAATAATTCGATGGGAGAAGTTAGAGAGTGAGAACATAGATAAAAGAATATAAAGGTTGTGGAATGCAGAGCAGGAAGATATGGCTGGCAGGAGAACAAAAAAAGAAACAAAATGCTGAGCTAATATTACAGATGGATGCCTAATACAGAGTGAGAGAGAAAGCCGTAGAATTCAACATGGTTTCAGAAGGCTGCAGCATGCCCAGGTGGAAGATGAAGTGTTGGTTCCCAGGTTTATATTGCCTCATCATAACAGTAAAGGAGACTATAGGCTGGACACAAGTTTGAGCACCTCATTTTTCATCTGGGCATTTGCAACCCCACAGATCAAAGCTGACCTGCTCAGTATTTCCAGTATTTTTTTTTATTTTACACTTGCAAGATCTGTAATTTTTTTGATTTTGACTTTATTACTCATTCATTGTGGTAAATAAGATTAGATTCCAATATTCATTGGGAAAAATAAGTATTATTCCTTTGAAACACGGGACTCCTTTCTGATTTTTGCAATGTACAAACGACTGTGGTTGTGGTCTTTCTCACAGAACTATATTTTGCTTTCTTATGGGAAGGTTTTCCTTGAATTAGTTAACTCTGATGTTTCCTCTATAGTTCTCCATATGTTATGTTTCATCTTCTACAAATAAGTGCTGGTGAAGAAAACAGAATTCCATAACTATATAGTTAAAATGTTATCTCATGTTAAAGATTTAATACACAATTAATGCATTCCTAAAGCTTAATTTCATTCTATGTATACAATTCCTTCGCCTCCCCATCTAAATCAGCAGGTTTCTAATCGCAATGCCTCTACTGGATTATGTTATGTATTTCCGCTTTAACTCGTGGATCATCACAATTCCTCATTACATAATTCTGTGGTATACTTCCTTTATTTCTAATTGAAATGGCACTAATTTCATGCTGCCTGCTGTGTGAGAGTATTTTTGCTTGCTTTTTTCTTCTGTCGTTTGCTAACAATCCATTGGGGAAATTACTTGAGATACATTAAAATCCAATTACAAGCTTTCCAATCTCAAGCCTGTGAAAAACAAACCCTGTGGGACACTTTATTTACTAACACCTCTGCAGTTTCATTTTTGATAAGCACCATGGCCCAGAATTTGTATTTGGTGCTGAAACAACAATATTTATTCCTCTTCACAATTTCTATGGATATATCTTCCTACCACTGCTGCTATCCTTCAGCAGTTCAGTAGATTTCTGCTACTTATCAAATAGTCTGAATAACTAATTTTTGATCAGAGGAAGGTTACAACAGAGAAGGGGGCTGTTTGGCTGATTGTGTATGTGCTGGTAGAATAAGAACTACACAGTGTGATCCCAGATTTCAGCATTTGACCCATTGTTCTTCAACTAATAATTCCGCAAATGCATTATAGAACTCAAGTCAAAATCAAAGTAAATTCATTATCAAAGTATAGTACTGTGCAAAAGTCTTAGGCACTCTAGATTTTTAATATGGTTTCCGATGGTATGGTTCCACAGTGGCCTGATCTCAACATCATCGAGGCTGTCTCGAATAACCTAGAGAGACGGAAGCAAGCAAGACAGCCAAGGTCTGCAGAAAAAACTGTGGCAAGTTTTCCAAGATGCTTAGAACAACCTACCAGCTGATTTTCTTATAAAACTGCATAATGAGAAATGATGCAGTTTTAAAGGCAAAGTGTTGTGACACCAAATTTTGATTTCATTTCGTTTTTTACTGTTTACTGCTTTTCATAGTAATTTTTTGATATTTAAGAACTTTTTATTTCATTATTTTTGAAAGCATTTTCATTTTATGGATTTTTACATGTTCCTAAGGTCTCTGCACAGTGCAGTACTGTATATATATTTCACCATGTACTATCTTGGAATTCATTTTATTGCAGACATTTACAGGAAAATGAAGAAATACAATAGAATTTATGAACAACTACATAAATAAAGAATGACAAACAACTACTGTACAAAAGAAGAAAATTGTATCAATAACTAAATAGATAAACACTGAAAACATGAGTTGTAAAGTCCTTAAAAGTGAGCCTGTAAGTTGTGGAATCGGTTCAGGGTTGAAGTGAGCAATGTTGTCCATGCTGGTTTGGGAGCTCACTGATGTCAAATAATAACTGTCTCTGAACCTTTTTTTTATTGAGTGCAATCGTGAACAAT
The DNA here is from genome assembly GCF_963921235.1 of Mobula hypostoma. NCBI lineage: Eukaryota > Metazoa > Chordata > Chondrichthyes > Myliobatiformes > Myliobatidae > Mobula > Mobula hypostoma. Next base: position 17,204,654 of record NC_086111.1, read on the forward strand.
AGCCAGATCAGAAATGCTGATCGAGTTAACTAGTTCTCGAAGAGAACTCTGATAGGCCAATCAGATGGTTCACTGCTGCTCAGCGATAGAACACAAAAAAAGTCGTATATACAATTAAGAAACTTTAAAGAATATTAAAATTATTGGAGTCATGATGATCATGATGAGGTCTGCTGGAGAGAGACATTTATACACATGCTGTCCTCCATAACTCAAAGAGGTTGAAGGATAAGGTTGCAGGATGACAAAACGTGGCAGGAGCACTTGGAACTAAAAACTAATCCCTACCGGGAGAAAACAACACCTGTTCTTTCTGCACTGTTCTCCAGCAGATTAAGGACTAAGTCCAGCCGGAACATAACTCACAAGTGGTGGGACATAAGGCTCCTCAATCTCCTGCCTGATGGTAGTAGCAAGAAGATTCCTCAACAAAGATTGGCGCATTCCCATATAATTAGAAGTGGGAACTAAAATAATTTTCTATAAAAATATAAAATGTTAAAAGCCCCTATATTTTGAAATACATTTCAATACTAATATACAATTACTTTTTTATGATCAAATAGTTGAAAAAGCAGGAATTATGGTTTGTATGTAAACAACAGGAATTCTGCAGATGCTGGAAATTCAAGCAACATACATCAAAGTTGCTGGTGAACGCAGCAGGCCAAGCAGCATCTGTAGGAAGAGGTGCATTCGACGTTTCAGGCCGAGACCCTTCGTCAGGACTAACTGAAGGAAGAGTGAGTAAGGGATTTGAAAGTTGGAGGGGGAGGGGGAGATCCAAGATGATAGGAGAAGACAGGAGGGGGAGGGATAGAGCCGAGAGCTGGACAGGTGATAGGCAAAAGGGGATACGAGAGGATCATGAGACAGGAGGTCCGGGAAGAAAGACAAGGGGGGGGGGTGACCCAGAGGATGGGCAAGAGGTATATGCAGAGGGACAGAGGGAGAAAAAGGAGAGTGAGAGAAAGAATGTGTGCATAAAAATGAGTAACAGATGGGGTACGAGGGGGAGGTGGGGCCTTAGCGGAAGTTAGAGAAGTCGATGTTCATGCCATCAGGTTGGAGGCTACCCAGACGGAATATAAGGTGTTGTTCCTCCAACCTGAGTGTGGCTTCATCTTTACAGTAGAGGAGGCCGTGGATAGACATGTCAGAATGGGAGTGGGATGTGGAATTAAAATGTGTGGCCACTGGGAGATCCTGCTTTCTCTGGCGGACAGAGCGTAGATGTTCAGCAAAGCGGTCTCCCTCTGTCTCTGTCTCTGGAGACAGCTTATCCACTGATGTCTACTATAAGCCTACTGACTCTCACAGCTACCTGGACTATTCCTCTTCTCACCCTGTCTCTTGCAAAAACGCCATCCCCTTCTCGCAATTCCTCCGTCTCCGCCGCATCTGCTCTCAGGATGAGGCTTTTCATTCTAGGACGAGGGAGATGTCTTCCTTTTTTAAAGAAAGGGGCTTCCCTTCCTCCACTATCAACTCTGCTCTTAAACGCATCTCCCCCATTTCACGTACATCTGCTCTCACTCCATCCTCCCACCACCCCACTAGGAATAGGGTTCCCCTGGTCCTCACCTACCACCCCACCAGCCTCCGGGTCCAACATATTATTCTCCGTAACTTCCGCCACCTCCAACGGGATCCCACCACTAAGCACATCTTTCCCTCCCCCCTCTCTCTGCATTCCGCAGAGATCGCTCCCTACGCAACTCCCTTGTCCATTCGTCCCCCCCATCCTTCCCCACTGATCTCCCTCCTGGCACTTATCCGTGTAAGCGGAACAAGTGCTACACATGCCCTTACACTTCCTCCCTTACCACCATTCAGGGCCCCAAACAGTCCTTCCAGGTGAGGCATCACTTCACCTGTGAGTCGACTGGGGTGATATACTGCGTCCGGTGCTCCCGATGTGGCCTTTTATATATTGGTGAGACCCGACGCAGACTGGGAGACCGCTTTGCTGAAAATCTACGCTCTGTCCGCCAGAGAAAGCAGGATCTCCCAGTGGCCACACATTTTAATTCCACATCCCATTCCCATTCTGACATGTCTATCCACGGCCTCCTCTACTGTAAAGATGAAGCCACACTCAGGTTGGAGGAACAACACCTTATATTCCGTCTGGGTAGCCTCCAACCTGATGGCATGAACATCGACTTCTCTAACTTCCGCTAAGGCCCCACCTCCCCCTCGTACCCCATCTGTTACTCATTTTTATGCACACATTCTTTCTCTCACTCTCCTTTTTCTCCCTTTGTCCCTCTGAATATACCTCTTGCCCATCCTCTGGGTCACCCCCCCCCCTTGTCTTTCTTCCCGGACCTCCTGTCCCATGATCCTCTCGTATCCCCTTTTGCCTATCACCTGTCCAGCTCTCGGCTCTATCCCTCCCCCTCCTGTCTTCTCCTATCATTTTGGATCTCCCCCTCCCCCTCCAACTTTCAAATCCCTTACTCACTCTTCCTTCAGTTAGTCCTGACGAAGGGTCTCGGCCTGAAACGTCGACTGCACCTCTTCCTACAGATGCTGCTTGGCCTGCTGCGTTCACCAGCAACTTTGATGTATGGTTTGTATGTAATTGATATCTTAGTTAAATTTTATGTAACAGATTATAAGATTTTTGAGGAATTCTGAAGAAGGAACAGCTTAGATTCCCATCAGTTCTAGTGTTTCTAGTGTTTCCCTTAATTCCATTGGAAAAAATTGTAAATAGCAGCAGTCTGCTGAATCATTAATAGCAACTTTGAGATTTCCCCAGTAAAGTATGCTTGTAATGTGTGACAATGTTTAGTCACTTAATTTTGCAATATCCAAATTAATAAATGAGATTATTGCAGTTGAACCATTAAATGCATTACTCTTCTCAGTCCAGAATAATGTGGTAAGAAAATAGCCAAATAAAAAAGACTCAGTGATAGAAGTTTCACTATGTCTCAAATTCAAACAGATGATAGAGGAGTAATAACTTTTCCTGAACCTGGTGGTTTGGGACGCAAGGCTCCTGTACCTCCTTCCCAATGCCAGTAACGAGAAGAGATCATGCGCTGAATAGTGGGGGTTCTTGATGGTTCTTTCTTGTGGCAGCACTCTCTGTGGTAAGATTTGATCAGAGATTCTGAATCGATATTGTATTCACAAGGTTACTGCATGACCTACAGTATATCTTTTGGAATGTGTATTTTCTGACATACAGGCCAACTTTAAAATGTTGTGTCTGATGTGAAAAATACAGTATCAGTTTGGATTGCTGAGTTAAGTAGTCTAAGAACCTGTATACTCTTTCTCCCTAGGCCTTGGAGTATTTGTTCAAGTTTATTGTGCAGTCACGGATCTTGTATTCAAGAGCAACAGGTGGGATCGAGGAGGAACAGTTTCGTACCAGCATTCAGGAACTCTTTCAGTCCATCCGCTTTGTCCTGAGTTTGGATAGCAGAAGTTCTGAGACCCTCGTCTTCACCCAGGTTAGTTCAATAACTTGCAACATATCCTTAGGAGCTGAGCCCAAAGCAGTATCACAGCATAACAGGAACAAGCCCAATGGTAATAAACATCCATGTCAGCCTTAAAAGTAGCAGTGCAGACAGGGGATGCTGTGCTTTCATCTCTTATTAATGTTCTTGTTGATTTCAAGGTTCTCAGATAAAATGAAATTGAACTGACTGGTTCTATAGAATTTCTAATGCACAGGATGAATCTGTCTGTACTTTCAATCTCATTCAGGCCACAGGGTAGCCAGTAACATCACCGACAGTGGGTTAATACAACTCTTTGCAATTATCATTGAGGCACATTTGAGCAGAGTTGAGAATCTTAATAGTTTCCAATTCTATTGTTACACTGATGATTAGACACAAATTCCATTCCATAACTAATATCTTTCACCAAAACTAGTGAAGTAAAATTATTCCCTTTCCAGAAATAAAGAATGATAGTATCTCCTTTATCCACAGGCTAATCTAGTTTCCATATTAACTTAACTGTTTTGTTTTTAGATGATTGAGCAATTTCCTTTCTGGTTACACCCAGATAAATATGTTTTGTTGCTGATAATCTTTCTGGAAATTAAAATAATAGAGATTTGGATCGTTACCTTGCTATGTTATCCCGGGCTTTACTTAATTTACTCTGATAGTAGTGCTATAGATTGGACATTGATGAACCAAGCTGTTGTTTCATTGTAGGCGGCTCTTCTCAACTCCTTCCCTGCAATCTTTGATGAGCTACTGCAAATGTTTACAGTGCAGGAAGTGGCAGAGTTTGTGAGAGGAACATTGGGCAGCATGCCCAGCACAGTACACATTGGTCAGTCAATGGACATAGTCAAGCTGCAATCCATCGCACGGACTGTGGATAGCCATCTCTTCTCATATCCAGGTAAGGGCTGGAAATAAAAAGTAGACAACTGATTATGTTATGAAGTGCACAGTACATATCAGCTGAGTGGCTTTTGGGATCCAAGTATGAACACGGGTTTTCATATTCTACTATTTAATCATGCGGATTTAATCTGAGTGTGAATTTTCATCACTCACAGTTAAATCAAAGAATTATCAGCATCATTGTGTACAAAATAACTTATTTCACAAGCTTTTGCAGTCAATCTAAGACTAAAAATCTATCCTTGCATAAACAACTTTATCGTTAGTATTAACATTAAGTAGCACTGTTTCACTGGTTGTTGTATATGTTTATTACTATTTATTCAACTTCTGCAGTTCTTGGATGGATAATATTTTAAATTTTATGTTTGTATTTTTGAAAATGGGTTCAGCAAATGAGAATTGAAAACCCTGTGACCATGTGCTCACAAATGATGTGATCATATCATAGGAGTGGGGAACAGAAGTGTTGAAGATATACACTGTAGAAGTATGGCTCAGTATAGCTTTTCCTCTTTTCACAGACTCCCGTCGAATCCTGCTGCCCGTCGTTCTCCATCATATTCACCTGCACCTGCGGCAGCAGAAGGAGCTGCTCATTTGCTCTGGGATCCTCAGCAGCATCTTTTCCATCATGAAGACCAGCTCCCTGGTATGCCTCTGTCCTACACGCTGCAGAGATGGCAGTGGGGTATTGATCCTCATTATAACAGCACAGGAGCCCATAGATAGGTCAGAGTGGGAGTGAGGTGGCAATAAGAAGCTCAGGATCACCTCTGTGGATTGAACAAGAGGGCTCTGAAGGGCAGTCATCCAGTCTGCATTTGGTTTCCTCAAAATATTGGAAGAAAAAATGTGAGGTAGATTACTGTTTTATCTTGAAGGAGTATTCCTAGGGTAATATGGTTCCTCGGCTTGGAATGACCCTTTTCTTCCCCGCCCCCCGCCACTTATATTCCATTTTGGTTCCTTTCCATGCTGGTTGAAATCAAAAATAACTCATTACAGTCACCTTAGAGTAGCAATGCAAAATGCTTCAATGTTTGTTTGTTTGTTTATTTATTTATTGGGGTACTGCGTAGAATAGGGCCCTACAGCCCTTCAAGCCACGCTGTGCTGTGCAACAACCCCTGATCTTTCCCTAGCCTAATTATGGGACAATTTACAATGACAAATTAACCTACCAACTGATATGTCTTTGGACAGTGGGAGGAAACCGGAGCACCCAGAGGAAACCCATGTGGTCATGGGGAGAGCGTACAAACTCCTTACAAGCAGCAGCAGGAATGGAACACTGGTTGCTGGTACTCTAAAGCGTGTGCTAACCACTACACTATTGTGCTGCCCAGAATGTTTTTTGTCAGAAACCTGTATATCCATTGCAAGCTTAGGAATCAGTTTACAGGCTGACTTACTTCAAAATGGCACCAAATCTAAACTAGCGAAAAGCATCCTCTTTGTAAACTTAAGTGGCAATAAAGCTAATTCACTCCCATAGGAATATAAATAAAAAGTGAGAAGACCTCCCCTCCACATATAAAATGCCATTTGTGGATTTCTGGAGTATTTGGAAGTACTATTTACTGTTAGTACTTTTGAAGTGATATCACTGTTGAACTAAAAAATGGAGCTAATATGCACACTGCAGCTTCTGACAAACAGTAATGTACCAATGGCCTTTTAATCCATTTTAGTGACATGGATTGAGGGATTAAGTATTAAGTACCAGGCAAATCTCCCCCTTCTAGGACTATGACATAGATTTTGCCAATCTGGAGGGACCTTAATTTTGGCATCTCAACCAAAAGACAATACATTACTCCCTCACAATATTTCATTTGTGTGCCAGGCTAAACGTCTGTTTTCAAATCTCTGGAGTGATACCTCAACATGTAACAAGGCAGAGTAAGTACTAGTGTATATGCGGCAAGGTAGTGCAGCGGTTAGCACAACACTATTACAGCACCAGTGGTCTGGGTTTAATTCCCGCTGCCATCTGCAATGGTTTGTATGTTCTCCCTGTATGGGTTTCCTCTGAGTTCTCCGGTTTCCAACCACACTCCAAAGACGTACAGGTTAGTAGGTTAATTTGTCACATGGGTGGCAGGGCCTGTAACCCTGAGTATTTCTAAAGATATAAAATTAATTAATAAATACTAACTAAGAATTACTGAGTCTCAGTATAATATATACCTGAGTCTTATGATATGATGAAAGCATGGATGTTTGCAAATGATAGAAAGATTCCTTGCATAATTGATAGCATAGAAGATTCAACAGGATACAGATAAATTACTTTATGGTCAGAGAAATTGTAGATGAAGCTTGCTCCAGCCAACTGTGAGGCAATCAAATTGTAAAGGAACAGTACAAATTTCACGGCAGGTTCCATAACAGTATATTCTAGGGTTCAAGTCCATAAATCCCTGAAAGTAGCTGCACAGGTTGATAGAGTGGTAAAGAAGATGTATAGAATGTTTGCCTTTTTTAGTTGAGAGACTGAGTCAAAAATTGTGTGGCAGCTTTATAAATCTGTGGTTATGGCCAGATGGAGTATTACCTTCAGTTCTGATCACCCCATTATGGGAAGGATGTGGAGGCTTTCCATCCTACATTATTAGACAAGATACCAGGCAAATTTCCCTCTTCTAGTACCGAGGCATTGTTTTTGCCAATCTGAAAGGGAGCAGGGGAGGTCTACAAGGATCCTACCTCAAATAGAAATTACATATTACAACAAAAGGTTGAACAAACTTGGGTTGTTTTCTCTGGAGCAGCAGCAACTAAGGGAAAATCTGATAAATTCATAAGATCAAGAGAGGTGTAAATAGTGTAAATAGTGCTGGTATATTTTTCCCAGCATCAAAGTAACTAACTCCTGAGGACATGCATTTCAGTAAGTTCAACGAAGATGTGTGGGGCAAGTTTTTTTGTTAAAAACACAGAGAGTGGTGTATGCCTGAAATCTACTGCAAGGGATGGTGATGGAGGCAAATATGATAGAGGGGTTTGGGAGACTCTAGGCACATGAATGTGCATTATATGGAGGGATATGGGCAAAAGAAATTAGTTTAGTTAGACTTTTAATTACCAGTTTATCTAGTTCAGCACAGCATCATGAGTTAAAAAGCCTATTCCTGTGCTGTACAGTTCTATGGCCTGGTATAAAATGTGCACCTGGTGGCTTTAGACTCATACACATGTACAATAATGGATTTGAATGGTATACTCTACTGCAGGAACGTAGTAGTGGCAGTTTTATTTTACACAGTTCTCATCAGGATTATTATATTAAGCCAGTATGTTATCTGTGCACTGTTCCACTGCTCTACTACTAGGAGCAATTTTCAATACCAAATTAACCTAGCATCCAGTGCTTCTTTGACATGGTGGAGGAAACTGGAGTACATAGAGAAACCCATGTGGGAGAACATTCAGACCTAAAACAAACAGCACAGGAAGTCAGATTGCGCCTGAGTCACTGATATTGTGAGGGAACAGCTCTCCCCATTGCGCTACTGTAGAGAAATTTATCTCAAATCTCCTCTTTAAATCTCTCCAACTGAATCTCTGGACATGCTATAATGGCTGGGTGACCCTAAATCTGCCTGACCCCTATTGTCCTTCTCAGGCTGCCATCCACTTTTGGCACCATCTTCCTCCAACAAATCTCAACTCTAACTAACTGGGAGAAGCATCGGTCATCTGATTCCCATCTTCCAGCCAGAGCTGGAGAACCATGTGCAAAAGCTTTCATTCCCACATCTATACCTCTAAGATAAGATGGCTTAATTTATCACATGTACATCTAAACATACAGTGGATTGCATTGTTTGCAACAAGTCAAGTCAGCAAGGATTGTACAGGGGGCTGCCAACAAATATTGCCACGCTTCAGGCACCAACATAGCATGCTCACAACTTAATAATCCTAACCCATACAGCTTTGAAATATGGGAAGAAATCAAAACGTCGAGAGGAAACCCACAGGGTCACAGTGAGAACATACAAACTCCTTACAGACAAAGGCGGAAATTAATCCCTAATCATTCATTGCTGGCCCTTAAAGTGATTGTGCAAACTGCCATGTTGCCATGCTATCCAATACCTTTACTTCTAATGTTCCCCCAAGGATCTACTAATTGCCATTCCTTTCTGCAGCATCATCCATAAATGTTACATCAGCTACCAGCTGCAGATTGCTATCATCTTTATTTCACCACTATTACTGCCCCATAACTGTTTCTAAGTGGTCAACACTGTTAGTCCATTATCCAGTACTAGATGGACAAGATGCATTTCTAGCTGAATATTAAACTAAATCCATGACCTTTGAATGCAAGAACATAAGGAATAGAAGTCAGAGTAGGATATTTATCCCTTTACATTTGCTCTTCCATTCAATGAGGGAATTACTAATCTTTTACCTCAATTTCACATTCCTGTGCTAACCCCACCTTCCCTAACATCCAAATTATACCAAACTCTCTTGAATATACTCAGTGACTATGCTCCGCCACCCTCTTGGATAGAGAAACCCTCTGAGTGAAGTCATTTATTCTCATCTCATTCCTGAATGGCCCTTCATTTTAAGTTTATGATCCTTAGTTCTCGATATCCCAGCTAGTGTGTAACATTCCAGCATCTATCTTGTCAAGCCCTGAAGACCCGAGTATAATTCAATGAGATCCCTTCTTGTCATTCCAAGCTCCAGGGAGTTTAGGCCAAGCCTATTTAATTTCTTCACACAGAACCATGTCCTCATACTAGAAGTCAGTCTGGTGAACCTTTGTTGCATTCCCTGTATCACAATTACATCCTTACTCAGGGAGATTAGCCACAATATTCCAGCTGCAAACTGGTTTGGTGTGGAATGCTCTCTCACAACATATGAAAACTACAGTGAACTCTCAGGTCACAGGTAGGCTGCAGTCTACCATCACTGCAGGACTTGTATGTGTCCAGAACAAAGAAACAGGCATTGTGGACACTACCCACCCTGCAGTAGAGTTTACCATTCAAATCCATTATTGTACATGTGTTTGAGTCTAAAGCCACCAGGTGCACATTTTATACTGGACCATAGAACTGTACAGCACAGGAATAAGCCTTCTGGCCTATGATGTTATGCTGAACTAGTTAAGCTGGTAATTAAAAGGCTAACTAAACTAATTCCTTTAGCCTACACAGTGTCCGTATCCCTCCATTCGCTTTTTCCTAAATCTTCCTTCTGGTAAGTACTGTTGGACAATTAAAACAAAAACTTTACGCCATGTTAAAAGTATCTTCCACCAGAGAGTTAATCTGATCAACTATTCTACAGTAGTTAGCCCCACCCCCCACCACCACATTATTTCCATCACTGCATTGCATTGTAGACACTTTAACCACTTTTTATAATGTTTACATTGTAAATACTTGCTGGCTTTTATTTATTTATGCACACTTTATTACATATTTGTTCTTTAACCTTTAACTGTATTAGCTTTTTATATACTTTATTCTTTATAATAATTGAATGTTGCTGTTTTGTGTTGCATACCACACCCTGACCAACACACCACAGCAAATGCCTAATCCATGTAAATGTATGTCGTGAATAAAGTTGATCCTTGATAGACCCCTGCATCATTTAAGCAAGATATCTCTTCTCTTGTATTTAAATTCTTTGCTAAATAGAGACAAACAAATCATTGCCTTTCTCATTGTTTGCTGTGCCTGCTTGGTAGCCTTCAATTATTTATGTACAAGGACACCCAGTTCCCATGGAATGCTTTCACCTTTCAATCTCTCATTTCAAAAATACTCTTAACTTGCCATTTAGTCCTTTCCCAAACTTGATTCCATTATCATTATTTCAATCCCTCTTTGGCACTTCACTGAACCTAAATCAGGCAGTTCTTCGATGGTTTCAAATTTGAGCTGAAGTTTGGACCATAAAACTGTGCCGTTGAGTTTATAACATTACCTCAGTTCAACTGGCTACTAAAAACTTCTCCATATTTTTACACAGAAACACAATATTCCAAATGTGAATATTAGAAAAGAAAACAGTAAGAGTTGGGAATATTCAGGACAGGCAACATCTGTAGAAAGAGAAATAAACTCATTCTACAGATGTTGCCTTTTCATTGACCCAAAACCTTAACTCAATTTCTTTCTCTCTACAGATGCTGCCTGACCTGCCCTGTATGTACATCGTTTTCTGTTTTAATTTTGGTCATGGCTTTGCTACCTTTAGAATTTTCCAGTGTACTTCTAGTTGGCCTCCTGCTTTCTCCTCTCCATAAACTTGACATCACTCAATGATCCTGTTCACCATTATCCTTCTGCATGAAAATCTACTTTGGCTATTGGATAAGCAGCATCTCAGTTTTAAAGTTCTCATCCTTCTTTTCAGTTTATCATTTTTCCTTCATCTGTATTTTTCTTCGGCCCTATTATTTTTAAGATACTGTAACTATTTAAAGCTAATTCTGGCTTTTTGATGAAACCCAGTATTAATCACTGCTGTATTAAGACCATGAGACATACGAACAGTCTTTCATAAACACAAGAAAGGGAAGTCTCCTGAAGAAGGGTCTCAGCCCTGAACATCGCCTATCTATTCATTTCCACAGATGCTGCCTGACCGGCTGAGTTCATGCAGCATATTGTGTGTTTTGAATTAGGTCATTTGGCATACTGAGTCTACTCAGAGTTTCCATCATGGCTTTCCCTCTTAACCCCTATCTCTTGCCTTCTCTCAGTAACCTTTGACACCCTTATTAATCAAGAACTAATCAGCCTCTGCTTTAAATATACCCAATGACTAGGTCTTCGTGCAGCTGTCTGTGGCAAACAGATCCACAGATTCAAAATCCTCTGGCTGAAGAAATTCCTCCTCAACTCTGTTCTGCAGCGACATCTTTGTGTCCCGAGGGACACGTCCTAGAGTGACACCTTTGTATTGGCACTTGTTCCTTTGGAAGCCTAATTTACCTCAATCTTCCTGTTTCTACACACTTCTTTCCTCCTTTAAGAATCTCCTTAAAACATGCCTCCGAATTTACCTTTCTGTATCTTTTTATGAGGTTTAAAATTAAGTCTTATTTTTGGCTGTTCCTCACAACAGCAAACATTTTACATAAATATTGCTCTAACTGCCTTGCCAGTGATCAGTTAAAATTCTACTTAAATTGGTTAGTTACTGACCTCAATGAAGGACAGCAATAGTTGACATTTAAATACCTGCATTTGATACAGTGGAACAATTAGCTTGTATGCAATAGCTTAAAGGAGAGAGAGTGGTACAGTGATTGGGAGGTTTAGGAAGAGAATTACAGTTTTAGTAGAACGATAACAATCATTAATGCACAACTTGCCAGACTGGATTGAGTCAGAAGTCTTGGAAGGTTGAATACAAGCAGGATAGGAGCAAGAAAAAATTTCAATGCCAGGTCCACACCCTCAGTATTCAGCCTCCAATTATCCTCAACTAACTCTGACAGGTAGGTCACATTGTTCATATAACTGAGAGGCATTGTGTTCTAAAGAGGTTGCCAGGAAGAAAGAGGAAATATTTCAAGAATATTGTCAAAGGCGCCTTGAAAAATTGTAACATCATCACCAGTTTGTTAAAATCCCTCAGCTGTAATCAATCAAAATGGGAAAGGAGCATCCATGAAGGTAGTGAGAATTTCCCATCTTCATCGGAAGTACATGGAAGCCCAGCAAAAACTGGAAGTAGTACACTGGCTTCTTTACACCTGACCTCACATGCCAATAGGCCACTCCTGCCTTACCATGGCAGAGACTACGGATGTGATCATGGCCTCACCAGCCACCTCAGAACCCACAGAAGTGATGTGGAAGCAACTCAACTTCAACCCGAAGGAATTACCTCGGAGAAAAAGGAAGAAAGTTGATGGAACTTGTAGAAAGATAAGGCTATGGATAGATTTGAAAATGGGACACAATTTTTTAATTTTGCACTGCCAGACTGATCGACATAATCGGTCAGGGAGCAAAAGGGTGATGGGTAATGACCTGTGCAGGTTAGGATTCAGAGTGTAGATTGTGATGACATGAATACATGAGCTGATACTAAAGGAGAAGTGAGAGTAATTGTTAACCCAGCATTAGATGGTCTTATAACGCAAGACCATAAGATATAAGAGCAGAATTAGGCCATTCAACCCATCAGGTTTGCTCCGCCATTTTATCATGGCTGATTTATTATCCCTTTCAACCCCATTCCTCTGCCTTCTCCCCATAACTTTTGATGCTCTGACTAGTCAAGAACCTATCAACCTCTGCTTTGAATATATTCAATGACTTGGCCTCCACAGCTGTCTGTAGCAATGAATTCCACAGAGTCCACCCATTCCAAAGCTGTACCCTCTGCTCCTCCCCTCATCCACTCTATCTAGGCCGATCGATAGGTTTCAGTGAGATCCCCCTCATTCTTCTAAACTCTAGTAAGTGCAAGCCCAGAGTCAAACACTTCTCATAAGTTAACCCTTTCACTCGTAGAATCATTCTCATGAACCTCCTATGGATCCTCTCCAACGCCAGCACATCCCTTCTTAGGTAAGGGGCTCAAAAGTGCTCCACAATACTCCCAAGTACAGTCTGACCGATGCCTTATAAAGTCACAGCATTACACCATTGATCTTATTTTCTAGTGCTCAAAATGAAAGCTAACATTGTATTTGCCTTCTTCACAAGAACTCAGCCTTCAAGTTGGCCTTTAGGAATCCTGCACGAGGACTCCCAAGTCCCTTTGCACCTTTGATTTTTGAAATTGCTCAGCATTCAGAAAATAGCCTACACCTTTGTTTCTTCTACCAAAGTGCATGAACATACACTTTCCTTACATTATATTCTATCTGCCACTTTGCCCTTCTCTTAATCTGTCTAGTTCCTTCTGCAGACTCCCTGCTTCTTCAACACTGCCTAGCCCTCCACCTGTCTTTGTATCATCTGCCACAAAAGTTATCAACCGAGTGGAAACACACTGCAGTAGTGCGGACCTCAAGAAAAAAGAAGAAAATTAGCTTTTCAAAATATTCACACACAATGGCTATCTCAAAAACCTTATAAGATGTCTCATCCGGAGAAACAACCTTTTAATTCCTACTGAACAGACAAGAAAGAGCCTAATCCTGTGATACATCAGGAATATTTCCGAAGTGACAACAAGACCACTCCAACAGCCTGGAATAATGGTGACAAATAAACCCAGCACAACCATCAGAACATTCATCTCGAGACCCAAAAGTCCAACAACCCACAGAGAGAATAAACGTGATATATGAAATTCAATGTAGAGTCTACTCCAAATACTATGTAGGACAGACAGGGAGAAAACTATTCACGAGACTAGATGAACATCAGCTAGCCATAAGAAGACACGATCCCCTGTCACCCCTCCCAGTATGTGAAGACCAAGAAGGACAGAAGTTCATCTGGGAGCCTACAAAAATCCTGGCAGAAGCATAAAACAAGAAATCGAGAGAATTCTTAGAAGCTTGGTTCTCAGTGGAAGACTATTAACAAGCATATTGACCTGGATGCAATTTATGAATCTATGCAACTGCGGGATTGGGGCCAATAGGTGAGCCACAGATATCCAAGGAACCATGTGCACAACGACTGAAAACCAGGTCAGCGGAGGTCACTCAGCTATCCAGCTTGCTGGGACCTAGCAGAGACTAGCGGCCAGCGCGACAGCCAACTGATCAGAACAACAAGTCGGACCGATATAAACACAAGCACTCCGCAGAAGCAACACTCAGTTGCACATTGATGATGTCACTTCGACTGGTGATGAAACATTTGCAACCTAACCTCGAGGCTTGGCGAACAACCCCACAAACAAGCTAACTATTCCATAATCCAAATTATTAACATATAGAAAAGAAGTGGTCCCAGCACCAACCCCTGCAGAACATCACTAATCACTAACAGCCAACCTTAAAAGGCCCACTTTATTCCCACTCTTTGCCTCGTGCCAGTCAGATAATCTTCTATCCATTCTTGTACCTTTCTGGTAATATCCTGGGATCTTATCTTAAGCAAAATACTTATTCAGTTCATCCACCATTGCTTTGTCCCCCCATTACTACCTCTCCAGCATCATTTTTCAGGGGTTCAATATCCACCCTCGCCTCTGTTTTACTCCTTGTATATCTAAACAAATTTTGATATATTCCTTGATATTATTGGCTAACTTACCTTCATATTTTATCTTTTCTCCCCTTATGGCTTTTTAGTTGACTACTGTTGTTTTTGAAAAGCTTCTCAATTCTCTAACTTACAATGAATCCCTGATAAAAATTAGGTTACAGGAAACTCCCAGGATGTTGGATTCGATAGTTGACAAACAAGATGCTGCCCACATTTGTTATAGTGGCTATTATTTCCAAAGTGCCTCATGGAAGTGCTCTTGAACTATCTGCTTAATTGTAAAGTTAACCGTAGGGTTGTTTACTGTATCAGAATCACATTTATTATCTGTTTTATATGATATAAAATTTGTGTTTTGCAGCAAAAGTACAGTAAAAAGATGTAAAGGTACTATAAATTACAAAATAAATAGTGCAAAAAAAGGAATAATGAGTTATATGGACCATTCGGAAATCTGATGCTGGAGGAGGCGAAGCTGTTCCTGAATCATTGAATGTGGGTCTTCAGGCTCCTGTGGCTCATGTACCTCCTCTCCAATGATAGTAATGAAAAGAGCACATGTCACGATTGGTGATGGTTGCATCTTCGAGAGGCACTGCCTGTTGAAGGTCAGAATCAAAATCAGGTGCAATATCACTAGCATATGTCGCACCTCTTGTCCCAGAGGGAGAAGGTGGTTCCGATGAAGAATCTTGACAGCCCCATTCCCATCCTCTGGTTTCACCCAGAAAATTGGTACATTCGGCATCTGACTCTCCACTATATAGGGCGTAGCCACCCAGTGGTCAGCCAACTTATGCTTCCCAGATAGCCCCAGGTTCCTTATGAGGACTCATTCTCCGGACATGAGTTGGGAGAACCTAACCATTTGATCATACCTCCTCTTATTTCCTTGATTCTGCTTGACAACCATGACCTCAGCTAATTCATAAGCTTTTTTCAGCTCCCTTCTCATTTCAGACACATACTTAAGACAAGTCTTTGGTGGTAGGTGTTCCTTGCCAGTCTCAAAACAAAGGTCGTTGGGCAACCTCGCCTCACACCCAAACATCAGATAATATGGAAAGTACTCGGTAGCTTAATTTCATATACAGTTGTAACAGTGAACCAGATATCCAATATGTCAACTCCACTTGTTCTTCTTGTTGATTTCCAAGGTTCCTAGCATGTCTAGCGAGGTCCAATTAAACCTCTTAGGCTGGGGATCACCCTGCAGATGATATGGAGAAGTCCCTGACTTCGCAACTCCAAGCATGCTCAGTAACTCATGTATGAGTCTACTCTCGAAATCTCATTCCTGGTTGCTATGTATCCATCTGGGGAGCTCATTGTAAATGAAATACTTCTCCAATAACACTTTGGCTACGGTGGACACCCTCTAATCCTTGGTAGGGAAAGCTTGCGCATATCTAGTGTAGTGATCCATAATGACCACATGTTGCTGGCATCTGGCTCCATTGACAGAAAATCCATACACACCAGGTGAAGGTGCCCCACACTCTGCAAATGAGACAGCAGAGCGGCCCTCGTAGGCAACATCTTCCTCCATATGCAGTGAATACGTGATCTGCAGTACTCTTCCACCTCCGGCTTCATTCGGAGGCCAGTAAAAGCGAACTCTGAGCAATCCTTAAGTTTTTTCAATCTCCAAATGGCCAAAGTCATCATGAAGTGACTTCAACACAATCCTCCGACACTTCTCAGGCAGAACCAGCTGGGAACACTGTGGCCGGTCCGGAGGCGACGTGACCCGTATAGGATCTGGTTCCTCAACTCCAATCTGGGCTATTCTCTCAGAAATGGAGGCACCACAGCATGTTTTGTCTTCTCCGCTTGAGCTACGTTTCCTTTTTTGACTGCTGACCAAATGGTACCAATGCCCAGGTCATCTCGCTGAGCAGCTTCCACTTCCCCAGAACTCAATTCCGGCAACTTGTTTGTCTTCAGAGCAGTCAGGTTACAGTAAGCTTGTGGTGTGGCACCATCAGAAACTCCCAATTGATCTACCACTCGATCCTGCCCTTGCCTTTCCTCTGCCTTCACCATGATGGAAAACTGGCACAAGGCTTTCACTCCCGGGGTAGGAACGCTCTTCCACTCTTCGTCCCTGTCCAGCCCTTCAGTCACACGTCGGAACAAGTCATCAGCATCAATGTTCCTGCTTCCCAGCCGGTACTTCAGGCTGAAATCACAGGTAGACAAGGCTGCCAACCACCAATGGCCTGTGGCATCCAATTTTGCCGAGGTCAGGATACAAGTTAGGAGTTGTTGTCCATTCTCACCTCAAACTTGGCATCATAGAGGTAGTCACTCAACTTATCCATCACAGCCCATTTCAATGCCAGGAACTCCAACTTGTGCGTGGGATAGTTTTTTTCAGAGGGTGACAGACTCCGGCTGACAAACGCAACAGGTTTCAACCCTGTGCCCTGATCCTGATACAGGACACACCCTAAGTCCACTCTGTTGGCATTGGTATGCAGTTATGTTCATTGGTTCATTGTCCATTCAAAATCCTTAATGGGGTCCTTAATGATGTCATCGATGGTGGGGAGGGTTGTGCCCGTGATGGAGCTGGCCAAGTCTACAAACCTCTGGAGCCTCTTGTGATTCTGTGTATTGGAGCTCCATAACAGGCTGTGATGCAACCACTCAGAATACTTTCAGTACACCAATAGAAACTTGCAAGAGTTCGTGGTAACATATCAAATTTCCTCAAACTCGTAATATAAAAGTCTCTCGTGTGCTTTCTTCGTGATTGCATTATTTTGTCTATCTCACTCCTATACACATCCTTATTGCCATTTTACCAACAACAGTGGTGTCATCTATGAAGTAACAGACATTTGAGCTGTACTTAGCTACACAGTCATGAGTGTAGAGTCGGCTAAACACATCTTTGAGGTGTGCCAGTATTAATTTTCAGCGAGGAGATGTTATTACTGATCCGTACTGACTATGGTCTTCTAAGGAGCTGATCCGTACTGACTATGGTCTTCTAAGGAGGTAGTCAACAATCCAGTTGCAGAGGGAAGTACAGAAGGAAATTCATCATTCTTAAGGCTTCATTCATTGTCCCTTCAGTAATAAAGCAGTGAGCACTGGGCTTCACAAGAACCTATACAATATACGTGTTTGACCTAAAATGTGACATTAAGCCAGTCACCATTTCCAGCAAAAAAAGTCACAAACATTTCCTTGGCACCTCACTACTATTCTTGGGATTGCTATTGACCTGAAACAGAATGACCTACATGAATACCATGGGCGGGAATAAGATAAAGAGTGGTATCTCTGCAGCACGTTGCTTGCCTTCTCGTCCCTTAATGCCTTTCTCCCATGTGCAGGAGAGCAATGAAATATTCATTACTTAAAGTATGCAAATCATCAGCACTGCAACAACGCTGAAGGAAACTTAATTCTATTTAAGACAAAGGTACTCAATTGAAACCTGTGCAACATACTAGTCTCAATCAATTGTCACCTTTCACTTTATGACCATAAGCCCTGGATTGGTCTTATATATTTTTTTCTGGTCTACTGTTTTATACAGAGCAATAAAGCAAGCTCCATTTAAACCTTAGTTACTTATCCTGTTTAGCAATATTTTTGTATTGCCTTTAACACTGTAAAATATTTCATGGCACTTTACAGCAGTACTAAAGTATGAGTACATGTAAGATCTCATTATGATAAAGCTAATTGTAACAGAATATATCAGATTCAGATTTATTTATCACATTGTATATCGAAATACAGTGACATGTAATGTTTCTGAGGCAGCCCACAAGTGTCACCACACATTCCAACATCAACATACTCTGCCCACCAAGTTCAGCAGAACAACTCAAGCAGCAGCAAAAACAACAACACAACAGAACAGAACAAAACAACAGCAAAACATGTTCTTTCTCCTCCACCCACCAGACACAAAGATGTAAAAACTGTTGTGTGAATGTTGCTTTTTCCTCTTTAAAGTCAATTCAACAGCAGACAATTCAAATTAATTTTTGTAATAGAATTACTGTACAAGTTGTGTCCAAGACTGAAATCAATAACCAATCAAGCTTTAGGGCCACACAGACTTCAGTTTAACGAGAATATAGATGATGCCTCTGTACAAAATCAGTTCTTTCATGGCCCTTTGTAAAGAGACCAGAAGTCCTTTACAATAGTCGTGTTAAAATACTAGAAAATTTGCTAGGAACAGATGCTTTATAGTAATTCTGCATGTATTTTGTAACAATTATTTTATACTCTTTCTATACGTATTATTGTAGCAATAAGTATGTCATTATGTATGATCCAGGAATACTCAATATCAGAAGAGGTCGAAATGATGGTCGAGAGTCTTCTTGATGTCCTTCTACAGACCCTGCTTGCTATCATGAATAAGTCCCAGATGGCGGAGGCGGTAAGAGGACAGCGCTGCCCACAGTGCACAGCAGAGATAACTGTTAGTAACTAACAATCCTTTTTATGAATACTCATCCACGCATGGATTTCCCTTCCTACACACATCTTTACAACTCTTCATAGTCTGTCTCTTCTGATGTACTCCCATCCATGTTTAGGTATGTTTATTGCTTTCCAATTCTTAAAGGAAAATTGTCATCTGATTGGAATCTAATTAGTTAATTTACACATTTTAGCTTACAATAGGATTAAATAGTAATGGAAATAATTTCAACCTGATCTGCTATAGCTTTTTTCTCAAAACTTTATTCACCAAATTATCATTTGTCCCTTACGTCAAATGAGTGAAGCTGTGGTGGTCTCATATTAGTAAGTCCTGTTGGCATGATTTCATGCCAGTGCCCCTTCATTCTAAAAATTGTGAACATGAAGTACTCATTTCCATATCATGCAGTGCATTACTAACCACTGATTGACTAATTCATAGTATAATTCATAGAATTGTGCCATTAAATTTGTAATTGGCTTTCAGGCGCCAAGTGTGTTAAATGATAGCTGAATAATTAACATGTTTTGAGATTTTTTTTAAAAAAATTATAGGTTGACTGATTCATAAAGCTCACCAAGCTAATCTGGATCTACAGATCCAATCAATGTTCAACCTTCCATAAAAATCATCCAGTTCCTTAGTTTTAATCTTGGGCTTCTAAAGCCAATTACAGCTCTCCCACTAGTAGCTTAGCAACAGTTGACTAAGGACAGATGTTGAGTTTTAGTTCCAGCAATCCTAGATGGCTTTGTGATGAACAAACCACTGCGGAAATTTAGAATTATGCAGAAATAAATAGTAAAACAAACTAAATAGAATTAGCAAAATTGAATTAGTTCCACCTACTTTATTGTTTTGAAGTTGCAGAAAATGTATCATCTGTATTTCCCTCCTTTTTTTTTTCTTTCCCTCTCACAAATAGGAAGGCCATAAGACATAAGAGTAGAATTAAGGCATCTTAGCCCATCAACTCTGCCCTGCCATTCTATCATGGCTGATATATTATCCCTCTCAAACCCATTCTGCTGCCTTCTCCCTGTAACCTTCGGAGTCCTTACTAATCAAGAACCTATTAACCTCCACTTCAAATATACCAGAGACTTGGCCTCCACAGCCAGTTGTGGCAATGTATTCCACAGACTCTTTCCCTTTTGACTAAAGAAATTCCTCCTCATCTCTGTTCTAAAGAAATGTCCTTGTATTCTGAGGGATAAATCCTTAAAGGGACATTTATGGCAATTTGGATTGCAGAAGCCAAGTCGTTGAGTATATTTAAAACAGAGGTTGCTAGGAACTTCTGTATATTTTTATAGGTTACAGTGGTTAGATCTGGAGTCAAGGAATAGGAAACATTAGTGCTCTATAGTTTAGAATGACAGTGGCTTCTGGCTTTCCTGACCTAATAGATGTTTGATGGCACTGTTACATTATTTAGTTATAAGTGGGTGTGCAGCATGTACATTTCTGTTTATTTACACCTTCATCCTGATACAGTCATTTTAACCCACTTGAATGGATGTACTATGGGCTCTATCTCTACCTGAGTCACTGACTGCTGCACTTTACTCTGGTTCTCTAGGGTGAGTATGTCACTTGCCTACTGTCCCTGCTTCGACAAATGGGAGATAACCACTACCAACACTTGCTAGATAATTTCCAGAGCAAGGAGGAGCTCAAGGTAAAAATTACTTAATATTTGAAGTTTTTGTGTGAAGTAAAATCATTAGTATTAAATATGGCAGGGGCTTTTTCATTGTCTTCTCTTTTGCCTCAGAACTGTCTAATCCAGCACAAATACAGATTGTGGAGTCAGAGAGTAAAACAGCATGGAAACAGGCTCTTCAGCCCAAATAATCTATGCTAACCACAACACCTTCCCTGCTAGTCCCAGTTGCCAGTGTTCAGCCCATAATCCTCCAAGCACTTCCCCTCCATGCAACAATCCAAATACCACTTAACTGGTGCAGTTGTACCTGTCTTGACCATTTCATCCGGCAGCTCATTCCAGGTATTCCCAGGTACTCTCTATCTTCTGTGTAAAGAAGTTACCTCTCAGGTCTCTTGTATCTGTGTCTTCTAGTTTTGGATTCCCCTGCCCTGGGGAAATGACTGACTGTCCACTTTATCCATACACCTCATGATTTTATAAACTTCATTGAGGTCACCCTCAGTCTCCTGTGTTTCTCCAACATTTTCTGTGTGGTGCTCAAGATTTTCTGAATCTGCAGAATCTCTTGTGTTTGTATTGACTGTGTTATTTGTGTGTATAACGGGCACACTACAAGGCCATGCAGTTTGCAATGAAAAGTTGATGCTTCCTGTGGAGCATCTGTAGAATCTTTTGTGTTTATAATGTCTCCAGTGTGGTTGTTTTCCTTGCATACAGCTACCACACAGTGTAGGTCATGCTTTTGGGGTAAATACTGCCTCCACGCTATTTAAATAAATTTTCAGTGCCTGTGGTTTAATGGGGAGTTGGTCAGAGCAGAACCCATTAGAAAAGGCACAGTGTAGTTTTGCAAATTCTGTCTATTTCCTGGTGAACCTTGCTGTTTCTGAACTAAAGAAACTGCTTTAGTCATGGACCTGCTGGGCTTCCAGCACAGCCAACAGGAATGCCCAAGGTGTGGGGAGAAGGTCCCTGGCTCGTAGAACCTGTTGCCCCTGTTAATCTGAATAAGGAGCAGTAAATCTGGAAGCTAAGGTTTTCTGTCAGTGATTACAGAAATTTACTGTCTTTTCTATAGGGAAGCAGAAATCCTACCACTCACATGCCCACACTGTTTAGATGTGGATCATGGTTACTGTCAATTTCTGACTCACCAGGTTGTTCCAGTCAGCCATACGACATATGAAGCACACAAGGAGAGGGAAATTCATTCTCTTCTATAGATTGGAAGCTTTCCAAATGTTCAGCAAGTTTTATGCTCCCCTCATGTGGCTCTGCACTTGTCATTCAAGTGTTTTCCATCATATGAAGACCATAGACTATTAGATATAGGAGCAGAATTAAGCCATTTGGCCCATTGAGCCATTCCATCATGGCTGATGTATTATCCCTCTCAACACCATTCTCTTGCCTTTTCCTAGTAATTCTTGATGCCTTTACTAATCCTACACCAATCAATCTCCACTTTAAGTATACCCAATGACTTGGACTCCACAACAATCTGTGACAATAAATGCCACAGATTTGCCACCCTCTGGCTGAAGAAATTCCTCCTCACCTCTTTTCCAAAGAGACTTTTTTTTATATTGCGAGGCTGTGCCCTACCCAACTATCCAAATATCTCCACATCAACTCTATCTTTTCAATATTCTATAGGTTTCAATGATATTCACCCCCCCCATCACCCATTCTTCTAAACTCCAGCAAGTACAGGCTGAAACCATCAAATGCTCTTCATATGTTAACCCTTCCATTCCCAGAATCATTCTTGTAAACCTCCTCTGGACCCTCTCTAATGCCGGCACATCTTTACTTTGATAAGGGGTCCAAAATCGCTCACAATACTCCAAGTGCAGTCTGACCAATAACTTATAAAGTCCCAGGATTACATCCTTGCTTTTATACTCTAGTCCTCTCAAAAAGAATACTAACATTGTGTTTGCCTTTTTTACCACTGACTCAAGCTGCAAGTTATTTTTTGATTCCCAAGTCCCATTGCACCTCTGATTTCAGAATTATCTCCCTGTTTAGAAAATAGTCTATGCCTTTAGTCCTTCTACTAAAGTGCACGTCCATACACTTTCCTACACTATATTCCATCTGCTTTTTCTTTGCCAATTCTCCTAATCTGTCTAAGTCCTTCTGCAGACTCCCTGTTTCTTCAATACTATCTGCCCCTCCACCTATTTTCATATCATCTGCAAACTTGGCCACGAAGCCATCAATTCCATCATCTGAATCATTAACATATAACGTGAAAAGAAGCAGTCCCAACACCAACCCCTGCGGAACATCGTGAGTCACCGGCAGCCAATCAAGGCCCCCTTCATTCCCACTCTTTGCCTCCTTTCCTGTCAGCCGATCTTCTCTCCATGCTACACACATAAAAATTGCTGGTGAACACAGCAGGCCAGGCAGCATCTATAGGAAGAGGTACAGTCGACATTTCGGGCCGAGACCCTTTGTCCTGACGAAGGGTCTCGGCCCGAAACGTCGATTGTACCTCTTCCTATAGATGCTGCCTGGCCTGCTGCATTCACCAGCAATTTTTATGTGTGTTGCTTGAAATTCCAGCATCTGCAGATTTCCTCGTGTTTCTGTTCTCTCCATGCTAATATGTTTCCTGTAACAGTATGGGCTGTTATGTTGCTTAGCATCCTCTTGTGCAGCACCTTGTCAAGAGACTTCTGAAAGCCCAAGTAAACAATATCCGCTGACTCTCCTTTGTCTATCCTGCCTGCTATTTGCTCAAAGAACAACGGATTTGTCAGGCAAAATTTCCCCTTAAGGAAACCATGATAACTTTGGCCTATTTTATTATGTGCCTTCAAGTACACCTAGACCTCATACTTAATAATGGACTCCAACATCTTCCCAACTACTGAAGTCAGGCTAACTGGCCTATAATTTCCTTTATTTTCTTCCTCCCTTCTTAAAGGGTGAAGTAACATTTGCAATTTTCCAGTCTTTAGGAGCCATTCTAGAATCCAGTGATTCATGAAAGATCACTACTAATTCCTCCACAATTCTTCAGCTACCTCTTTCAGAACTCTGAGGGGTAGTCTTTCCAGTCCAAGTGACTTATCAACCTTCAGAACTTCAGCTTCTCAAGCATCTTCTCCTTAATAATAGCAACAACACTCACTTCTGCTCCCTGACACTCTTAAATTTCTGGTGAACTGCTGGAGTGTTCCACAGTGAAGACTGGCACAAAATACTTAATAAGTTTGTCCACCTCTGCAGCGTCAATTTCCAGCAATCTAACATACACTATCACCTCTCTTTTACTCTTTATATATCTGAAGAATCTTTTGGTATCCTCTTTTATATTATTTTCTAGCATACCTTCATATCTAATCTTTTCTCCTTGTTGCTTTTTTAGTTGCCTTCTGATGGTTTTTAAAGCTTCCCAATCCTCTAGCTCTCCACTAACTTTTGTTATATTATATGCCCCCCACTTTTGCTTTTATGCTGACTTTGACTTTCCTTGTCAGTTACAGTTGCCTTATCCTCCCTTTAAAATACTAGTTCCTCATTGGGATGTATCTATCCAGCACCTTCCAAATTGCTCCCAGAAACTCCTGCCATTGCCATTCTACCATATTCCCTTCTAATGTCCTCTTTTAATCAACCTTGGCCAGCTCCTCTCTCAGTTTATCTATCTAACCATCTAGGAAACTGGTCGGCTGACCCTCAGTACAAAGCAGGACTAGTTCAATCTGGATATGACCACCAAATCAGACCACTCCCAATCATTAGCAAAGTAATAAAAGATATCATCAATACCGTACTGTTATCAAGCAGCAACTGCTTTCCAATATTCTGATCAGTGAGCTTAGTTTTGAATCCATTTGTCTTCTCATTCTGGACCTAGATCCAAAGATAAATAAGGACAGCACAGGAACAGCCTCTTCAAACTGCAGCGTCTGTAGCAAACGTGGTGCCAATTAAAGGCAAACCCATCTACACAGAAAACTTTGTCTTCCTTTTCAATGTGTACCAAAGAGCTGAATTTTAGAGGTTGGTGACAGTCTCTGCCCTTGACATCAAGGCAGCATCCAGCAACAAGGGGTTCTCATATAAATTGGAACCATGAGGATAACATTCCAATGGATAGAGTTATAACTTGAACAAAGAAAGATGGATGTGGCTGTTAGAGGTCAATAATCCCAGACTCCAAGACATTACTACAGAGCTCCTCAAGCTCCATGCCAATCATATTCAGCTGCTTATCAATGTTTTTCCTTCTGTCAAGAGGATGTTTGCTGACGTAATGCTTCAAGAAAATGATGCAGCCCCACCTGTCTGTAGCAAGATCTAGATGACAGTTAGCAGTTTCTGTGAAAGGTCTTTGAGTTGTAATGTTAATTAGATCCTGTCATAGATATTTCCTAACTAGTGTTTTTTTTTCATTATTATATTATTCCAGTGCAGGTAACATTTGCATTACAAAATGTGTTAGACAGCATCCATCTCCAACCAGGAGGACAAACTTACCCCTAATGTTCAGTGACATTTCTGTTTTGGAATCTCCTACCATCAACATCCTAAAGTTATCTTTGATTAGAAACTCACCCATTTAAGTCACATGAATATGTGCCTGCTGGAACAGCTCAGAGGCTTGTTGTCCTCCAGTGAGGTGTTCACTTGTTTTGATGTCCCACAACCTTTTCACCCTCTGCTTCTGCCTTGATGAGAAGAACTCAAAAAATGCTCAAAAATCTTGACATAAAAGACAAAGCATTCCTTTTAATTAGCCCCCTATACACCACTTGCATTCCTGGTTCAAATAGGTGGTTCACCATGTTCACTACCACTTCAAGTACAATTAAAGATGAGCAATGAATGCTAGTCTCAATTCTTCAGACTCGCTGCTGTCAATGTAATTCTAATTCTGGTGGTAAAGATTTGGAGCTGGCATGCCAAAATCTGGCCTCAAATCCCCACCTCAGACCTTCAGATTAACTTGTAGTTTATTGTCTTATACACCACGATGCAGTGAAATTCCTTACTAGCCTAAAGCTTATAGACTGAACATTATACATACAATATTAATTCAGCAATGAATGCAAAACAACAGAATTTTGCAAAGTTCATAGTTCAGTCGTAAGTAGTGCAAAAAGACATGCTAAAGTGACATAATGGAATAGCTGAGAGAGGTAAATTTAAGAGTGTGAGAAAATGACAGCATAACTAGGAAGGGATGTGAAAAAGATGATTGGTTCAGAAGTCTAATAGCAGTAGGAAAGAAACTGCTGATCATTTGGACTTTCATAGAACATAGATATCCACAGCATATTCAAGCTCCTAGAACGCAGAATAGTGTAAAGGTAATGACAAGAGTGTCAGGCATACTTGACAATATCACTAGCCATCCTGAAGCAAGAGATGATGGACTTATTGTACCAATGATCTCCTATCTGTACTGGCTACTGCATTTGTAATGTCCAGGTCCAATCAACAGCATTACATAAGCTATAGACACAGTGGGACCATCACCATTATCTTGTTTTATGTGGCAACTGTATTGCTACGTCGGCTAAAAGAGAGAGAGGTGTATTGCTGTGTGTATATGATATGGCTACCTTCACTGAATAGTTGTATGTGTATTTATGAGGGAGAGAAAGTGAGTGGAGAAAGTAAAACACTTTTTCAGGCAAGCTGGGGACTTTGGTAGTGCTAGATTAGAAGACCTTCCAGATTCCTGGATGTTATGGTACCTGACATGCTTTTAATTTCAATTTTTAAATGGTTACACAGTATTATAATAAATTTCCCAGTGAACCAGATGAATTTAAAGAAAATGAGGAGAGTGGTGGCCTCGTCATTTTAGGAATAGTATTGGTCCTGATGCTGTGGCAAGCTGGAAGGGAGCACAGGGACTGAGGCCTCAATGAGGCAGAAGTGAGCAAGACAGGCATTAAACAATCTTAAAATTTATCAGTGCATTTATGGGACATGCCATGTGCCACCGAGTGCAGCCAGCTCATTGATGCTTACCAGTGCAACAATTAGCTGTGTGATATGGATGAGAAGCCTGGGTCACAGACCAATGATTTGGCATTATTCTTCTATTCTCCAGAAATAAACAGAACTTAGTATTGTTTCAGTGCAATCTTGATCCACAACGCCATGTCTTGTGATAGCTGAAATTTCTGCCAGCTTTCACTCCAGCCTGACAATGTTACAGCTGACACTTATCCGGACACCATCAATCCCATCATGGCAACCAAACTCCTTTTGCTAAACAGTCTTTTTAACATCAGTCAAGTGAGAATCTTAGAGCATCAGAGGCAATAGGTGCTGCCACAGTAAATACCAAAAGTTACATGACTGCCAATGAAATCTAATAGAACAGCATCAATTCTGTTATTGAATGTTATGCCACGAGGTAATGGGAAAATAGTGATCCCTTAAATTGATGAACATTTAACCTCAATGGCTATATGGCTGAATAACATTTCAGTCTTGGTACTAATATGAAGTTAAATATTGGTCTTCCTTGCCAACATTTTTATTTGAATGTTTACCCCTGTGGGGCAGCCACAGATGATTTAGTTTCAAGGGCTTCCAAAGAGATATACCAGTAAATGTTCAACATTTTCAGGTGTTGAAGGCCCATTTCTGTTATTAATGGCCTGTCAACAGCAGAACCCAGTTGTTCTCCAAGGAGCAGGCCATTATTCTGGGATAGCTGATTTGTGTACAATAAATTCAAAAGTATATAACTTTACAACATTCTTATTTCCAGTGGTAATGGGCTCTACAAGCTCATTGCTGGCAGTTACACAAAGCTAACATACCTCAATTTAATAGAGCACACTAGCTGTCATCACTATTTATGAGAAAATACACTTGTATTGTTGCATGAGGATTACATTTGATGATAATGGAAGCAACGAACCCCCGACATTATCACCATGCCAGAAGAGTGAAAAATTCAATGAAAGATGCCAGTTATTCTCACCCTCTTTTTATGCATCTGCACACCACAATCATGTCTCAGTATATATTCTCGGCTGCTTGAGATAATGACTTATCTAAATGTCTTTGACACAGGACTGAAAGAAGCATTCAGTAGGAAACATCCTAAAGTGCTTATTAATGTACCTGGATATGGTATTTACACCATATAATTTACTACAAGAACATTCTGAGTTTAGGAAAAGGTTAATTATTTTATTAATTAATAAAATTGATTATTTTCAGCTGAAATGCCCGGTCTTCTGCAAAGACTGATGGTACTAATAGAGCGTCATTAGTTTCACTGATGCTCTTGCACACGTGACTTCACCCCATCTGTAAACTGCCCCACTCTTTCTACTTCTGTTTCTGTGTCTGTCACCTGTCCCCTCCCCACGCTCACCTTAATATTTCAATGGCCTTCATTCAGCATCTCTGAATTAGCTATTTGGTTTGTTGTTCTCTGAAATTCTAAATGTTTGACTTCTCATAGTATTTATGATATTAAGGTTCCTGCACAGCCAACTGACAGTGATACTTAAAGGCAACTCATCAAGTCACTCATGTGTTCCTTTATTTCCTAGGATTTCTTCTTAAAAATATTCTGCGTGTTCCGTAATTTAATGAAGCTGAGCGTATATCCACGTGATTGGATGGTGATGAGACTTCTAACCAGCAAGTAAGTTGCCCATACCATCTCAGAAGCACTCTGGTTTGGAATGATCTACGCTAGATCATTTTCTCATCTTGCCTTACAAATGATAATATAAAGAATGGATGATATTTTTCTTCTTCCACCTATCAATTTTCCCTTCCAATCCAATTGTGACCTAGTCTGTCACGGATGGGACTAGAGGTATTTGATGTGGCAGGAGGGTAGTTTGGGTGTGTGCATTCCTTCTGCCATGTATACTGAGCTTTTATGTGTGCTTGGCAGAAGGACAAAATTCTCTATGCTCCACCATGTTCAGCAAACATTTTCACAGCTCAATGGGAACACTTAGAGAACTCCCTTAAAATGTTTCTTCTGTCATTCCTTGCTGTTGTGGAGTTGAGAGAATGTGTGTTTTGGAAATCTAATGCCTAGCACATTGTTTAACTTCTCATAGTATTTATCATATTAAGGCTGCTGCACACCCAACTGACAGTGATACTTAAAGGCAACTCAAGTCACTCATGGCCTAACCATGAACGTTGACTGAGTGTAATGACACAAATCAGTCTCATTAAACCAGCCCTGGTGCTTTCTGGTGTAGAAGCTTAAGAGCTTCTTCATAGACGCCAATTAAGGTGGACTACAGGGTGGATCCAGCACACCAAGAACACCATGGAGCTCCTGTGATTTAATTGTTGTCAGGTTGTCAGTGAGGCACTGTCTAATTGATTGCTTTCAGTAAATTTTTTGTGGCAGGCACTGTTTTGGGGTCATGCCAGTGGAGGTAACACAGCAGACAGTAATTACTCCCAGAGTCCTTTATACCAATGATGTGGACATACTTGGTTGGATGATGACATAGTGCAACAGGTGTTAGTGACTTGCCACCCTACTCAACTAATAACCGGATGCAGACCTAGTCAGAAATTGTGACCACTTCATACTGCTGTCGGCATTGATAAGAGAGAGCTGTCAAGGCACTCACGCTTACCCCAATGCAGGTTAGAGAATGATAGAACACTACCGCACAGAAACAGTCATTTTCACTCATCTAGTCCATGCCAAACTACTAACCTGCCTAGTCCCATCCATCTGCACCCAGACCATAGCCCTCCATACTCCTCTCATCCATGTACCTATCCAAATTTCTCTTAAGTGTTGAAATCAAACCCATATCCACCACTTCCACTGGCAGCTCATTCCACACTCACACTATACTCTGAGAGAAGAAGTTCCTCCTCATATTCTCCTTAAACATTTCATATTTTATCCTTAACCTATGACTTATACTTGTAGTCTCACCCAACCTCAGTGGAAAAAAACATGGTTGCCCTTCATAATTTTATATACCTCTATCAAATCTCCCCTCATTCTCCTACACTCCAGGGAATAAAGTCCTAACCTGTTCAGGCTTTCCCTCTATCTCAGGTCCTCAAGTCCTGGCAACATCCTTGTTAATCTTCTCTGTACTCTTTCAATCTTATTGATATCTTTCCTATAGGTAGATAGCCAGAACTGCACAAAATACTCCAAATTAGGCTTAATCAATGTCTTATACAACTTCAACATAATATCCCAACTCCTGCACTCAATACTTGGTTTATAAAGGCCAATGTGCCAAATGCTGTCTTTATGACCCTATTTACCTGTAACACTACTTTCAAGGAATTATGGCTCTGTATTCCCAGATCCCTCTGTTCTACTGCACTCCTCAGCACCTTATCACTCAATGTGTAAATCCTCTCCTGGTTTGTCCTCCCAAAGTGCAACACCTTACACTTGCCTGCATTAAATTCCAAATGCCATTTTTCAGCCCATTTTTCCAGCTGGTCCAGATCCTACTACAAGGTTAAATAGCCCTCTTCACTGTCCACTATGCCCCCAATCATCTGTAAATTTACTGATCCTGTTTACTGTATTATCATCCAGATTGTCGTTATAGATGGCAAACAACAACTGACAGAGCACTGATCCTTGCAGTACACCACTGGTCACAGGCCTCCAGTCAGAGAGGCAATCATCTACTACTATTCTCTAGCTTTTTCTCAAAGCCAATGTCTAATCTAATTTACTACCTCACCCTGAATGCCAAGCAATTAAATCTTCTTGAACAGTCTCCCATGCAGGACCTTGTCAAAGGCCTTGCTAAAGTTCATGTAGACAACATCCACTACCTTTCCTTCATCACCTTCCCCTGGTAACTTTGAAAAAAAAACTCTACAAGATTGGTTGGACATGACCTACCCATGCACAAAGCCATGCCACCTATCCCTAATCAATCCCTGTCTATCCAAATTCTTACATAGAGCCTATAGAAAGTATTCACCACCCCCCCCCCAGAAGTTTTTATATTTTATAACATTGAATCACAGTGGATTTAATTTGGCTTTTTTGACACTGATCAACAGAAAAGACTCTTTCATGTCAAAGTAAAAACAAATGTCCACAAATTAGTCTAAACTTATTACAATTATTAAACACAAAATTATTGTCTGATTGTAGATGCACCTTTGGCAGCAATTTCAGCCTAGAGTCTATGTGGATAGGTCTCCATAGGAATTGCATATTTGGACACTGCAATTTTTTCCTCAGTTATTCTTTACAAAACTGCTCAAGCTTTCTCAGATTGCATGAGAATCTGTAAAGCTATTTTCAAGTCCAGCCACAAATTCTCAATTGGATTGAGGTCTAGATTCCGACTTGGCCACTCCAAGACTTCAACTTTGTTGTTTTTAAGCCAATCCTGTATAGCTTTGGCTTTGTGCTTGGGGGCATTGTCTTGCTGGAAAACAGATCTTCTCCCAAGTGACAGATCTCTTACAGACTGCATCAGGCTTCTCTCCAGGATTTCCCTATATTTTGCTGCATTCATTTTGCCCTCTGCCTTCACAATCCTTACAGGGCCTGCTGCAGTGAAGCATCCCCACAACATGATGCAGCCACCACCAAGCTTCACAGTAGGGCTGGTGTGTTTTTGATGAATTGCCGTGTTTGGCTTACGCCAAACATAGCGTTGAGTCTGATGGCCAAAAAGCTCAATTTTGGTTTTATCAGACCATATAACCTTCTTACAGCTGACTTAAAAGTTCCCCTTGTGCCTTCCGGCAAACTCTAGCCAAGATTTCATATGAGGTCTTTACCGCTGTCCCATAAAGCTGCGACTGATGAAGGACCCAGGCAACAGCTGTTGTGTGCACAGTTTCTCCCATCTCAGCCACTGAAGCTTGTAATTCCTTCAGAGTTGTCAAAGGACTCTTGGTGGCCTCTCTCACTAGACCCCTTCTTGCACTCAGTTTTTGAGGGTGGTCTGCTCTAGGTAGATTTTCAGCTGTGCCATATTCTTCCCATTTCTTGATGATTGACTTGAGATAGATAGATAGATACCTTATTGATCCTAAAGGAAATTACAGTGCCACAGTAATATTACAAGTGCACAGATATAAATATTAGAAGAGAAGTAGAAAGAATAAAAGATAAGTACCACAAACAGTCTAGCAGGACGAGGTCATCACTTCCCCGGCTATAGTTTGACTCATTATAAGCATAATGGTAGAGGGTAAAACTGACCTCATATAACACTCTTTGGAGCAGTGTAGTTGCCTTAAGGCTCATTTATACTTCTGCGTCAACTCAACGCCATAGGTACAGCGTAGCCGCGAATCCTACGCAGTGCCTACGCGGATCCTTACGCCGTAGCCTGACGCACACCTCTCCCAAAATGCAACTATGCGTTGCTGCAACGCAGACCGCAACAGCTGTGATTGGTCCGCTTGGTAGCATCACTTTTCCTCCTACACCGCAATAGCTTCCCATTGGGCGACTGAAGGGCAGGGAAGGAACTCTGGCTGCAATGCTTTTCATAAAGCTTAACAGACCTCTGAAATTATGGAGGACACATTTCGCTTTTACGAAAAAAGACGCTTGCTTCTTGTTTACCCCAAGAAAGACTACCATGACCATGAAGCCTTGCACAGGCAGGTGTGTGCGCATACATGACGTGCGCGAATTGCAGAGCGACGCAGACACACCAACACACAAGTATAAATGCTCACAACGCGTGTAGGTCACTTGCGTAGGTTACGGCGTCGAGTTGACGCAGAAGTATAAATCAGCCTTTAGTCTGTTACTAAAAGTACTCTTCTGTTCAGCCAAGGTGGCACAAAGAGGGAGAGAAACATTGTCCAGAATTACCAGGATTTTCCATAGGGTCCTTTGTTCTACTGCAGCCCCCAGTGTCCAGTTTGACTCCTATAACAGAGCCAGCCTTTTGAATCAATTTATTGAGCCTATTACCATCACGCGTGTTGATGCCATTGCCCCGGCATATCACCGCGTAGAAGATTTACTGGCGACAACTGACTGGTAGGACACATGAAGGAGAGGCCTCTATACTCCAAAGGACCTCAGTATCCTCAGGAAGTAGAGGTGACTTTGGCCCTTCTTGTATACTGCCTCTGTGTTGGTGATCCACTCAAGTCTGTTATCCAGGTGCAGCCCCAGGTACTGGTAGGTCCTCACCATCAATAGTGACAGGGAGCAATGCAGGCTTAGTCTTCCTAAAGTCTATTACCATCTCCTTTGCTTTACTAATGTTGAGCTGCAGATGATTCATCTTACACCATTTGACAAAGTCCTCCACAAGGGCCCTGCATTCATCCTCCCACCCTCCCTTTATATATTCAACTCTTGCTGAGTCAGAGAATTTCTGCAGATGACATGACTCAGTGTTGTATCTAAAGTCAGAGATATACAGGGTAAACAAGAAGGGAGCCAATACAGTCCCCTCTGGGGCCCCAGTGCTGCTTATACTCACGTCTGACACACAGCTCTGAAGCTGCACATACTGTGGTCTGCCAGTCAGGTAATACATTACCCAGGATACAATGGAAGTGCTAAGCTATGTTGAACAGAGCTTTTCTTCAGCAATGAAAGCTGTATGGTATTGAAGGTACTTGAGAAATCAAAAAACATGACCCTTACAGTGCTGTCCTACTTGTCCAAGTGGGAGTAGGCTCTGTCCAGCAGGTAAGTGTCAGCATTGCCGACTCCAGTGTGCTCCTGGTAGGCAAAGTGCAGGGGATCAAGGGATGATTGAACCAGGGGTCAGAGGTGAGCCAGGACCAGCCTCTTTAAGGTCTTCATGATGTGTGAGGTCAGGGTTACTGGACGATAGTCACAGACATCCCACCCTGCAAAAACTCATTTCAGGGAGGTAGCACCATCAATTTGCAGGAGACTCCTGGAACTTCAGGGAGAAGTGGGATGCCTGCAATAGAGTAACTCCTTAGCAGCTAGCCAGCTAGTTTAAATAATGTTTCTGTTAAACTCACCTCAACATGTCTTTTACAGTCTTAACCCACCATGGGCAATAGAAAAGTCACTGTTACAAACAGTGGAGCGAGCAACACTCGTTACTTTTGACCTCTGTTAGGCAGGGGTACACTTTAGTGTAGTCTGGGGTGAAGTACGTTTTATATTTTCTTTTTTTGGAACACTCTGCCATGGCGTGCGCTCTCTCTATCTCTATCTCTCTATCTCTATCTCTATCTCTCAAATACATTGATTTCCGGGATATTGTATATAATTTGCAGGCATCAGGGAGCCGCTATCAATATGCAGGGGACTCTCGGAACTTCCGGGAGAGGTGAGATGTCTGTAGTCATTGAAGACTTTCAGTCATTTCAAGACAAACTGTACTCCAAGGGATATTCAGCGACTTGGAAATTTTCTTGTATCTATCTCCTTTCTTGTGCTTTTCAATAACATTTTTGCAGAGCTGCTTGGAGTGTTCTTTTGTCTGCATGGTGTTGTTTTTGCCAGGATACTGACTCACCAACAGCTGGAGCCTCCAGATACAGGTGTATTTTTACTATAATCATTGAAACAACTTGACTGCACACAGGTGATCTCCATTTAACTAATTATGTGACTTCTAAAAACAGTTGAATGCACCAGTGGTGATTTGGTGTGTCATATTAAAAGGGGTGAATAATTATACAATCAACTATTTTGTGTTTTATATTTGTAATTAATTTAGATCACTTTGTAGAGATCTGTTTTCATTTTGACACGGGTCTTTTTCTGTTGATCAGTATCAAAAAAAGCCTAATTAAATCCACTGTGATTCAATGTTGTAAAACAGTAAAACATGAAAACTTCCAAGGGGGGTGGTGAATACTTCTTATAGACACTGTATATCCAATCCCTTAGAATATGTTCTGATAACAAACCCTCTCCTGGTGTCTAGCTCACTGGACTACCATTTCCCAGCCTATTTTTAGAGCCTTTCTTAAACAACAGAACAACATTAGCTATCCTCAAATCGTCTGGCACCTCGCTCATTACTGAGGATGTTTTAAATACCTCTGCTAGGGCCCCTGCAATTTCTGTACTAGCCTCCCACAAGCTATGGAATGAGTGGGTTTTCTCCAGGTACTCTGGTTTCCTCCCACAGTCCAAAGACATACTAGGTAGGTTAATTGGTCATTGTAAATTGGCCCATGGTTAGGTTAGGGTTTAATCAGAGTTGACGGGGGTTGCTGGGTAGTGTGGCTCCAGGGCCAGAAGGGCCTATTCTGCTCTGTATCTCTAAATATCAGGCCTGGGGATCTACCCACCCTAATTTGCCTCAAAACAGCAAACACCCTTCTCCTCTGTAATCTGTATACAGTACATAGCTTCACTGCTGTTTTACCTCACTTCTCTAGCCTCTATGTCCATCTCCCAAGTGAATACAGATGCAAAAAAATCCATTTAAGATCTCCCCCATCTCTCTCGATGGATGATATCTGATGCTGAGCACCCAATCTAGGCTAATGTAGCAGTTCATTTCTAAGGAATTGCTGTTTTGTCAATTAAATTGAATTGAGTTGACTTTATTTCTTACATCCTTCACATACACAAGGAGTAAAAATATTTACGTTATGTCTCTGTCTAAATGTGCAATGTGCAATCATAGTAATTTATAATAAATAGAACAGTCAATGTAACATAGAAATACATTCAAATCAGCATGAGTTAATCTGTCTGATGGCCTGGTGGAAGAAGCTGTCCTGGAGCCTGTTGGTCTTGGCTTTTATGCTGCGATACTGTTTCCCGGATGGTAGCAGCTGGAATAGATTGTACTTGGGGTGACTTGGGTCCCCAATGATCCTTCGAGCCATCTCCTTTCTCACACTTGTCTTCGTAAATGTTCTGAATCATGGGAAGTTCACAACCACAGATGCGCTGGGATTTCTGCATACCAGGCAGTGATGCAACCAATCAGGATGCTCTCAATTATGCCCCTGTAGAAAGTTCTTAGGATTTGGGGGCCCATACCAAACTTCCTCAACTGTCTGAGGTGAAAGAGGCGCTGTTGTGCCTTTTTCACCAGACAACTGATGTGTACAGACCACATGAGGTCCTCGGTGATGTGGATGCCAAGGAACTTAAAACTGTTAACCCTCTCAACCCCAGATCCATTGATGTTAATAGGGGTTAACCCGTCTCCATTCCTCCTGCAATCCACAACCAGCTCCTTTGTTTTTGCAACATTGAGGGAGAGGTTGTTTTCTTGACACCCCTATGTCAGAGAGATGACTTCTTCCCTGTCGGCCACCTAGGAGGCATCTTTTCAATAAATGGGTGATGCGAGCCATCATATATCTACTTATTGAAAATAACTGTTAGCACATTGATAACTTCCCTATTGTCCCTTGATCTTGGCTGTGCTTCTGTTAAAACTCTTCCTATATACAAAATGGCTCTTCAGCAAATTAAAGTGTATTTATGTTTAAAGAAGAATCTCTTAATTTTAAAAGTGTTACTTCTGGGACTAATTTTTTACAACTGATGATTATTGCCAAGAATTGCCTTCGAGCCTACCTCGTAATGATCTTCCACTTTATTGTTTATCTTGTTCCTAATCTTCTCATATTTTCAAAGAACACTTGTTTCTTTAGTTAGAGTGTGGTAAATCTGTGCAATTTGTTGCCACGAGTGGCTGTGGTGGCCAAGTCACTGGGTGCATTTAAGGCAGGGATAGATAGGTTCTTGATTAGCCAGGCCATCAAAGGGTATGGGGAGTGGGGATGGCTGGAAGAATTGGATCAGCCCATGATTGAAAGGCGGAGCATACTCAGTGGGTGAATGGTCTACTTCTGCTCCCATATCTTATGGTCTTATGGTTTCGGGACCACTACTGCAATAGAAATTGAACTTGCTTCATATGGCAGAAAATCAGTGGATTATCCATGCCACATAGTTCACCTTTAATGCTCCACTCCACCAGTCTTTAAGGATGAGAGTACCAATAACTCATAATTCTCTATGAGGAAAAAAATTGCCTCATATCTACCCTAAATAGTCATGCCTTAACATTAAACAGGGACTCCTATTTCTAGATTCTCTCATGAGGAAATATCCTCTCCCAATCAAGCTCCCTAAGAATCTTACGTTTCATTCAGTCCCCCTCCCCTTCACTCTTGTAAATTCCGGTGGATACAAGCCCAGTATATTAAGCAATCTACCAATTCCAAGTATTAATCTAATAATCCTTCTCTGAATTGTTTCTATTTTATTAAGATAATTAAATGTGGCTTACACAGTACTGAGCTTCAGATTTGGCCTTACAAATGCCCAACGTAACTTGTAGATTCAACTCCCATCACAATGAACAATGAAATTCTGTTAGCTGTTTTTATTAATTATTTGCAGTGTCTGCACAGAGGCCCTTTGCATATAATACCCAGCACATTAGTTACTCTGCCTCACAGAGCTCTGCAATCTTCCACCATATAAGTTGATCTCTTGCTGCCAAAATGTAAAAATTCCCGTTTTCCCTTGTTATACTTCATTTGCCAGTTGGTTCCCAACCCACCTAATCTAATTAAAGTGTCCTTTGTAACCTCTTTATATAGAATCATAGAGCACCATAGCACAGAAACAGACCCCTAGTCCCATTTAGCCTGTACCACAACAAAGGCTATGTGCACAGGAGCATTTCAGCTACTGTGTAGCTGCGCACCCATGCAGTTTTGAGGAATGGTGTGCCCAGTCTTTCCTCATAAGACAGTATTATTGTCCTCCATTATTAATCCCCTAGTGCCACTTTCTGAATCCCAATTTTTCAACAGCATTGTTCTGTAATGATATAATTATTAACAAGGAGGAGAGTAATTAAAAGCATCTTTCTTTTACATGGGACTATTGTACTATAAAATGATTTAAGGCAGAAATAGCATCATTATATTTGAAAATAAATATGAACATACAGAGAATCTGGGGGATAATTTGAAATCATGGTTACAGGTGATGAGCTAGCATCAACACAGATGAAACAAGCCAATGGTTATTTAATTGTGGTCGGGTTAATTTAATTCTGAATGGCTGTGGATTTACATGTGGTTATTGATTTTACAGCATCATTGTTACCACTGTCCAATACCTGTCCCCAGCATTACACAAGAACTTCACAGAAACAGATTTTGATTTCAAGGTGAGTGTTTTGTCTATTTAAAACAAAAGATAAGAATTGCTGATGAGGACAATTTGTCCTTTCTCCTGCGTGCGTTTCCTCATTAGCTGCAAAATAGGGGAGAGATCGGAAAGCCCTTGAGGCACAATTTTCACACGTGCCTAAAGATCAAAGTACAGATGAGGAATGTGAGTTGTTTGTCTATTTCTCTACAGAGTTAGTCTAAAATGCTCATACAGCAGGAATTCTGCAGATGCTGGAAATTCAAGCAACACACATCAAAGTTGCTGGTGAATGCAGCAGGCCAGGCAGCATCTCTGAGAAGGGTCTCGGCCTGAAACGTCGACTGTACCTCTTCCTAGAGATGCTGCCTGGCCTGCTGCGTTCACCAGCAACTTTGATGTGTGTTGCTAAAATGCTCATATTCATTTCTATCAACTAAATTAATGTCTAAAGTTCTTCCCAGTTCTTCTCTTAAGTTACCCTTTGTCCAGCTAACTTAAGTACCTTTGATATCAGAATTAAAATCTTGTTTATTATCATTAATATCATTAGTAAAATTTGTTGCTTTATGGCAGCAATACAGTGCAATACTCTATGTTACCAAAGGAAATATATTTAAAATAAATAAATAGAGCAAAATGGTGAAGAAGTGTTCATGGGTTCATGGACCATTCAGAAATCTGGTGGCGGAAAGGAAGAAGCTGTTCCTAAAATGTTGAGTGGGTATCTCAAGCTTGTCCAGGATGGTGAGGGTACAAAGATACCTTCTTGAGCTACTGCCTTTTGAAAATGTCCTCGATGATGGGAATGCTTGAGCCCATGATGCAGTTGACTGAATCTACAATCACCTGCAGCTTTTTTCATTGCTGTGCATTAGAGTCTCCATAATAGGTTGCAACACGATTCAACCTGCTGACTATCTCACTCCTTACATCTCATCAGCAAATTTATAGATATAACTTGAAAAGCCTGTTTTCAAGTGGTATCTCTGTCTGCTGTAGTAGTGGGTTCTGATCTGAATGCATTTTGAAGTGCATTTTGAAATTGGAAATTTTTCATTATTACTTGTTTCTGCAGGTATGGAACTCATACTTCAGCTTGGCTGTTTTATTTATAAATCAGCCAAGCCTTCAACTGGAGAATGCCACTCCCGCCAAAAGGAAGAAGATTTTGGATAGGTGAGTGGTGTGAAATGTGTAGGCTTCCATTCTGTAAAGAATTGTGTGAATTTCACCTACTGTGTTGAGAGTTCCTAGTTCATCTGGAAGGAATATGCATCATAAAATGAGCATTAGATGTACAGTACTAAATACACTCTCTCACGCCCCATTCAGAACATATATCAGAAGTGCTGCATATAAACAGTGCCTCCAGCATTGTTAAAGAACCCTCCCATCCTTCCCTCAGTCCCTTTGACCTCCTGCCATTAGGCAGAAGGTAGCACAAAACCAAAACTGTCAGACTGGGTAACAGCTTCTTTCCCCAGGCTGCTGGACCTCTAAGCACCCTGCTGCACACAGCACACGGCTAACACTCTGTCTGAATACACTGCCACTCCCACCCCACCGCCACACTCTCATCCTGCACAGATCACTTCTCATCTTTTATTACTGTTGTTTCACGTATTTATACTTCTACTTTTTTATTATAATAGTGCCAGTAATATTTACTGTCTTACATAAACTGCACCTTGCACTTTACATCAAGAGTAACAGAGTAAACAGTAAACAGTTACAGTAACAGAGGAGACTCAATGGGCCAAAAGCCTAATTCTGCTCCTCTATCTTGTGGTCTTATGGTGGTGATCCCATGCCACTCAGGGACTCTGCTAATATTATTTTGTGACTGTATTGTATGTGCTGCATTGTAGCTATATGTGCTATGTGTGTACTGTATTTTGCACCTTGGCCAAGAAGAATAATGTTTCGTTTAGAAGTATACATGTATGGTTGAATGACAACAAACTTGAACTTTAACTTGAACAAGCAAATGACCAACTTTCCTTTGTATCCAATGATGAGTCTAATTAATGAGTGATTGAATTGGCCAAATTTTAGTATATCTGTTTATGTTGTGTTGTCAGCTTTGGCCTAATGCATTTTTCCATGCACTCTCCTTGATAGATACGGTGATATGAGAGTGATGATGGCCTATGAACTCTTCAGCATGTGGCAGAATCTGGGTATGTTCAATTAGAAAATACGATGGGAAATTGATAAGGGAAACAGAATGTGTGGTCTAAATGCATGAGCTGTCATTTGTTACATGAAAACCTTTGGGAAACATTAAAAACCATGGGGCAGCAGTAGCAGGAAGGAAAAGAACAAAAGGGAAATTAAGCATGACGTGATATTTTGAGCTTCAACTGAATCGAGGGCACCCTGTTACCATTGAAGGCACAAGCCAACTCATCGGCAACAAAACTAGAAGCAACTGCCTGATAACATTTTGGGGAAACCATGACGTAAATTAGTGATTATGAAACTCATTCAGATATTACGTGTGAGTATTATTGCTACAATATGGAAGTAGGATCAGTGCTTTGGGAGTCTTATAATTACCAAGTACTATTCTGTTTTTGCATTGGTCCTCTCTTCAGTTAAATCTACTCTCAGAGCAGTAGTTCTGGTCTCCTCATTCCATTCATCTCATGTCTTCACAGTTCCATCTGTAGGAAAAATTACATCATATATCTGCTTATATCCATGTGTCCATGATGTCAAAATATGTGATCTTTAATTTCAGAATTTTATCACTACAAATTTTTAAATCATAGTACATTTTTTAAACACTGTTACTGTTGAACTAGTTCTGTTGGGTGATCAGAAATTTATGGTGAATATCACCAAATCACCGTATTGGTGATTTGGTGCAAGGTTATTTTTAAGTTCAACTCTCTTAACCTGAAACAAATGAACTCATATTCAGAAAGAACATAAGGAAATAGGAGCAGGTGTAAGGTGATTTGAATCTCTCTTAGAATGACATAATGTAAGAGTTAAAAATGCAAACACGAGAAAATCTGCAGATGCTGGAAATTAAAGCAACACACACAAAATGCTGGTGGAATACAGCAGGCCAGGCAGCATCTATAGGAAGAGGTACAGTCGACGTTTCGGGCCAAGACACTTCGTCAGGGCTAGTCTCGGCCCAAAATGTCGACTGTACTTCTTCCTATAGATGCTGCCTGGCCTGCTGCATTTCACCAGCATTTTGTGTGTGTTGCTTTAATGTAAAAGTTACCACTGTTTTGAATTAAGTTTTTACAAATTCGTTTTATTTGTTGCTTTGACAGAAGGATGTGATTGTGAATATAAGTTTCCAGTCTATATGTTTGCTGCTTGAGGACTGGCACTAGATTCCTCACCTGATTTATATCGCTGATGCAATGTGACAATCAGTCCCATGCACCACAGGAAAATCATTCGTGTCTTGGGGAAAAACAACAAAATAACAATTTCCAGTCAAAGACTGCTACCTGACCTGTGGAGTATTTCCAACATT
Source organism: Mobula hypostoma (assembly GCF_963921235.1). Classification (NCBI taxonomy): domain Eukaryota; kingdom Metazoa; phylum Chordata; class Chondrichthyes; order Myliobatiformes; family Myliobatidae; genus Mobula; species Mobula hypostoma. Next base: position 17,245,927 of record NC_086111.1, read on the forward strand.
TTCTGTTTTTACTTTAGATTTCCAGCGTGTGCACTTTTTGATTTTCATTTGTGTTAAATTCAGTACCACTTTCTGTTCCAGGAACGTGTAACCTGAAGAAGTTCTACCCTGCAGTCCAAATGAAGGGTCTTTGCCTTGAAATGTTAACTGTTTCATTTCCCACAGATGCAGCCTGAGTATTTTTCAGCATTTCCCGTGATTGTTAAGGAGTCATAATCTCAAAGAAAAACAGGAACTTGAGCTCTCCGTAAACTACTGTGCCATCTGTAATTCATCCACCACAATAAAATAAAAGGCCACATCTGAGCAATGAAGATTACCCAGTTACAAGCAAAAAAAAACAGATGCTGTCAATCTCAAATGAAAATGCTAGAAATATTCAACATGTCAGCCAGAATCTTTGTAGAGCGAAGAAGCTAATATTTTGTATACTGAGGTACAAGAACCTGAAACTTTAGCTATGTTGCTCTCACCACAGATGCTGCCTGAGTTCTTTCTTTTTCAATCTTTTTATTAATTTCATAGAATGAAAACATAACATAGCAATAATACAAATAGTAGGAGATACATTGTTGCACTTAAAATGAGTAATTGTAAGACCAAACAGTATAAATTGACAAAGCTCCCAATCGTGTAGAATAACAATGAATAATACAGGGCAAAAAAAAACTGAGAAAAATCATGAAAAAGAAAAAAAAATAGAAAAAAAAACCCCATCCCAAAAAAAAACTAAACAGAATTAGTCAACTAATCTAAAAGACTTGGGCAATTCTAACAACTTAAAAATGGGAAAGAAGAAAACCTTAGTGTCGACGACTCCATTCCTCTCAACCAGCAGTACAGAGAAATAAAATAAGTTTGGAAATGGTCAAATTACATCAAATGAAAATGCTGAATGAATGGCCTTCAAGTTTTTTCAAATTTAATGGAAGGGTCATAAAGTTCTTGAATATTTTATATTTATATTTTATCACCAGTTGTCAATGTGGCATCTAATTCCATTGCACAAGTAACATGCACGAGCAAGCATTAAACATTGGAACTTATGATGTTACCATATGTAACTATAAAATAATGGTTCTGCTGCCTGAACTATTCTGGAGGGGTCCTCCAGCAACGTGTACTCTATGTTGGTTGTCGTATCCAACAATAACAGGATACCTTGCGGGAGAGTTTTAAAGTGGAAAGGCCACTGCAGTGGGGCAGTTCCACTCTCTCAAGCTCGGAAGTCTAGGTCCAGTGGTACGAGCAGTCATCACAAACTGGGGTCTTCCTTGGTTGCAGTAGATGACCATGACTTATTCTATGCCTTGTCATGACCTTTGCTCTTCACAAAGTGTTGCAGAATCACCTTCCTGGCCGTTAAATTTCACTGTTGAACCCATCCGTCCACTCCACTGGTTCTGACTTCACGTGTCAGGGCAAACATGAGCCTTTCTCACCACGGTATGAGACCCACCAGCTACTTTCACCTGGTTTAGCCTGCCTGTCAGGCAGTGTACCAGGGTGTGGCCATATGCAAACAGCTACTTGGAGTGACAGGTGAGAGTTGAGTGTCTGGTGGGGTCCAAAAGTGAGTGAGTTGCCCCAGAATGGGTATGACAAGCACTTCCGTATGCGGCTGAGACCATAACTATCCATGGCAGGCACCTCAAGGCACCACAAAGAGACTACCTCTGCAAAACTCTTTAAATTCACTGGAATGATAAGCAAAATATATTTCCCATTCTGACATCCACAACTAGAGCAGGCAAGTTACATCTCACCAGACTTCTGAAATAGACACTCTCTTTCAAGCTCTGACAGGGGAAGAAACTACTAGGCAGGCAGTAGAAACCACTCCCGCTGGCAGCATTCCACACTCTTAACACCCACAGGGTGAAGAAGTTCCCCTGAGGTTCCCCTTAAATATTTCACAGTTCGTCCTTAACCTATGGTCATCTAGTTCTAGTCTCACCCAACCTCAATACAAGTTCTGAACCTATGTTTCAACTTTAAGCAGTCATGGACAAAAGATCCATGGAAGTTAATGCATTTCTTCAAGAAGTCTTTGCACATGTCATTAAATCTTTTCTAGTGGTTGGTGAAAGGCTATGGAAGAGACTGGAGATGACTTTGAAGGATGACTTCAGGCATCTATAAGCCTAAAAAGATCTGTCTTCATCTGTTGTCTGTTACTTGACTGCCCAAAATAAAGACTAGTTTAATCGTGAATGTTATCACCTTAAGTTGCCAGCAGACTTATGCTGCTTAGAGCCATATACGTGCTACAGGGAAGCATCTCAATAGTTGCAGTGATGCGAAGGAGGACAGACAGATGGTTTCCTATGCCACCTGCAAAGTCCTTTCCTTGCTGACATATGAAAACAATGGTGCCATTCTAATCTTGCAATCTAGAAGAATTATTTTGTACTGCAGGATCAAGGACGTGAGTGACTCTTGTAAGCAGGTACATCAGCCTTCAGCTGCAGCATTATGATTAGACCCAGAATGTTTTAATGAAATCACCCATCACTTCCATCCTGGAAAGAATGAGTTCAGCTCTGCACAAAAGCATGTGCAAGGATTGTGCTGAATTACTTTCTCCTGCAAGCTTTCCAACATGCACCAAGCATTTCAATGTGCATGGTTTCTATGCTCTCCCTATCTGAGCTCCCCGCAGTATTGCAGTAAATAACATCCATGGGGCTTCTTTCCTTTCCCACTGCCTCACCTTCTAGCTAATCATGCCTAAAGTTTCACCATGTGCAGATCTTTTCTAAATTAAGTTCCACTGTATGCAGGGAGTTGGTATCTGAGCTAGTAACACTGTGCCTTCATTTTGCTCCCCTGTTGATCAACTCCTACCTACAACAACACACACACAATGCTGGAGGAACTCAACAGGTCAGGCAGCACCTATGGAAGGGAATAAGCAGTCGACATTTTGGGCCAAGACCCTTCATCAGGACTGGAAAGGAAGGGGGTCAAAAGCCAGAATAAGAAGGTGGGAAGTGGAAGAAGTACAAGCTAGCAGGTGATAGGTGAAAGCAGGTGAGGGGGATGGTGGGTGGGTGGGTAAGGTAGGGCGGATGAAGTGAGAAGCTGCAAGGGGATAGATGGAAAAGCTAAAGGGTTGAAATAGAAGGATCTAATAGGAGAGGAAAGTGAACCATGGGAGAAAGGGAAGAGGATGGGCACAAGGGAGGTGAGGAGGAAGGATGGGGTACGAAGGGAGCTAGAATGGAAAAAGAGAGAAGGGAGAGGGGGAGAAATTAGTTAGAAAATTTGACTGTCAGGTTAGAGGCTACTCAGACAGAATATAAAGTGCCGCTCCTCCAAACTGAGACTGGCCTCATTGTAGCAGCAGAGGAGATTGTGGAATGGGAAATAGAATTTAAAATGATGACTGCGAAAACCTGCCTGCTGTGCCTAGTTAGGTCAGAATTCTTGCATAAGTCACCAAGGTACAGGAGTAGGTAAAGCAGAATGAGACGTGGGCCTGCACCATCTGGATCTTGTGAATCAGAGAGATTATGGTGTGAAGGCAAGCGAATGTGAGAGGGAGAATAGTGTGAAGGTACTGTTATCTCCAGTGGCTTTATCCCTGCTACTGGCTGTGGACTCATCATTGTAATGCACATTGATAGCTGGTTCTTTCTTTTCTAAAAGAATAAAGCAACCCACTTGTGTATATTATTACTGCAGGCACCAGTAATGCACCAGCTTGTGGTAGAATAAGAGACAAGTGTATTGTGGACAATGTATAAAAGGTGTAGCTGGTTTGGTTAACAAGCTGGTAACCCGAGCACAAACTGAGCGAAGTGCATAAGATTTGTAGTGGTGCTAAGTATGTAAAAGTAAGGTGAACCAATGAATTTTAGGTGTGAGTCCTTATTAAACTTGTGATTGATTCGGCATAATGCAGGTGCTGAGGCAGTCAGTAGGATCTGACCTGCAGCACATAATTTAGACCCTTGAACTGTCTAGGACACTCCATTCAATTCCTAAGGTAATTAGAGTCATAGAACATTACAGCACAGAAACAGACCCTTTGGTCCATCTGGTCTATGACAAACTATTATTCTCCTTAGTACCATTGACCTTCACCTGGACTATAGCTCTCCATATCCTGCCCATCCATGTACTTATCCAAACGCTTAAACTCCACCACTTATGTTGGCAGCTCATTCCACACTCTCAACACCCACAGAGTGAAGAAGTCCCCTGAGATTCCCCTTAAATATTTCACATTTCACCTGTGGATTAGTTCTAGTCTCACCCAACCTCAGTGGAAAAAGTCTTCTTGCATTTACTCTATCTATACCTCTCATAATTTTATATTCCTCTATTAGCTCCCACTGTGGTAGCAATGTTTGTCTGTTGAGCTTACCAGTTTTGAGTAGTTAAATTTATTTTTTCTGCTCTTGCCTCTCCACCTCTGGCAAGACCTCCATTGCCCTAATTCCCATGTCCTTAACTTCTCCCAAAGTATTCCAGATCACCAGCAAGTATCTGCAGCAGCCACAGTACACATCTTTAAGAAGGGGCATGTGGCAGAGAATAGCGCAGTTTGGCTTCAAGTATGAATGAAACTGGCCAGCTGCTGTGATGTCTGACTAATGACCAGCATGGTTAACCTGATATGCACAGCAATCATTGCAATAACACACACACACAAAAGCTGGAGGAACACAGCAGGTCAGGCAGCATCAATGGGAATGAACAAACAGTCAACGTTTCAGGCTGAGAACTAGGTTTTGTTTGTTGCTTTGGATTTCCAGCATCTGCAGTCTTCCTCATATTTAATCAGTAATAAGCAGTCTGGCATGCTCTCTGCATTGGAATAGCAGGTACTAATGAATTACACGTCACAATCTACGCTTGGAGTCCATAGGATTTAGATTTAGCACTTTCTGTCACAGGTATGTCCCCATCTAATAACCTGCTACTACATCTAATAACCTGTGACAAATTTATAAAAATCAAGCAAATATATTTATAAAAGTTGCTGGTGAACGCAGCAGGCCAGACAGCATCTCTAGGAAGAGGTACAGTCGACATTTCAGGCTGAGACCCTTCGTCAGGACTAACTGAAAGAAGAGCTAGTAAGAGATTTGAAAGTGGGAGGGGGAGGGGGAGATCCGAAATGATAGGAGAAGACAGGAGGGGGAGGGATGGAGCCAAGAGCTGGACAGTTGATTGGCAAAAGGGACATGAGAGGGTCATGGAACAGGAGGCCTAGGGAGAAAGAAAAGGCGGGGGGGGGGGAAACCCAGAGGATGGGCAAGGGGTATAGTGAGAGGGACAGAGAGAGAAAGAATGTGTGTATATAAATAAATAACGGATGGGGTACGCGGGGGAGGTGGGGCATTAGCGCAAGTTAGAGAAGTCAATGTTCATGCCATCAGGTTGGAGGCTACCCAGACAGAATATAAGGTGTTGTTCCTCCAACCTGAGTGTGGCTTCATCTTTACAGTAGAGGAGGCCATGGATAGACATATCAGAATGGGAATGGGACGTGGAATTAAAATGTGTGGCCACTGAGAGATCCTGCTTTCTCTGGCGGACAGAGCATCCCTCCCCCTCCTGTCTTCTCCTATCACTTCGGTTCTCCTATCACTTCGGATCAGCAGCTTTGAGTGTCCTATGGACTCGGACTCCAAGGTCCTTCTGATCCTCCACACTGCCAAGAGTCTTACCATTAATACTATATTCTGCCATCATATTTGACCTACCAAAATGAACCACCTCACACTTATCTGGACTGAACTCCATCTGCCACTTCTCAGCCCAGTTTTGCATCCTATCTATGTCCCACTGTAACCTCTGACAGTCTGCAACACCTCCAACCTTTGTGTAATCAGGAAATTTACTAACCTGTCCCTCCACTTCCTCATCCAGGTCACTTATAAAAATCACGAAGAGAAGGGATCCCAGAACAGATCCCTGAGACACACCATTGGTTACCAACCTCCATGCAGAATATGACCCATCTACAACCACTCTTTGCCTTCTGTGCACAAGCCAGTTCTGGATCCACAAAGCAATGTCCCCTTGGATTCCATGCCTCCTTACTTTCTCAATAAGCCTGGCATGGGGTACCTTATCAAATGCCTTGCTGAAATCCATATACACTGCATCTACTGCTCTCCCTTCATCAATGTGTTTAGTCACATCCTCAAAAAAAATACATTCAGGCTTGTAAGGCATGACCTGCCTTTGACAAAGCCATGCTGACTATTCCTAATCATGTTATGCCTCTCTAAATGTTCATAAATCCTGCCTGTCAGGATCTTTTCCATCAACTTACCAACCACTGAAGTAAGACTCACTGGTCTATAATTTCCTGGGCTATCTCTACTCCCTATCTTGGATAAGGTAACAACATCTGCAACCCCCCCCCCCCCAGTCCTCTGGAACTTGTCCCGTCCCCATTGATGATGCAAAGATCATTGCCATAGGCTCAACAATCTCCTCACTTACCTCCCAGAGTAGCCTGGGGTACATCTCATTGGGTCCCAGTGACTTATCCATGATGCTTTCCAAATGCTCCAGCAAATCCTCTTCCTTAATATCTACATGCTCAAGCTTTTTAGTCCGCTGTAAGTCATCTCTATAAGCCCCAAGATCCTTTTCTGTGGTGAATACTGAAGCAAGGTATTCATAAGTACCTCTACTATCTTCTCCGGTTCTATACACACTTTCCCACTGTTACACTCGATTGGTCCTATTCTCTCATGTCTTATCCTCTTGCTCTTCACGTACTTGTAGAATGCCTTGGGGTTTTCCTTAATCCTGTCTGCCAAAGCCTTCTCATAGCCCCTTCTGTCTTTCCTAGTTTCATTCTGAAGCTCCTTTCTGCTAGCTGTATAATCCTCTAGATCTCTAGCAGTATCTAGTTTTTTGAACCTTTCATAAGCTTTTCATTTCTTCTTGACTAGATTCACAACAGCCTTTGTACACCATGGTTACTGTACCCCACCATCCTTTCCCTGTCTCATTGGAACGTACCTATGCAGAACTCCACACAAATATCTCCTGAGCATTTGCCACATTTCTTCCGTACGTTTCCCTGAGAATATCTGTTTCCAATTTATGCTTCCAAATTTCTGCCTGATAGCCTCATATTTCCCCTTACTCCAATTAAATGCTTTCCTAACTTGTCTGTTCCTATCCCTCTCCAAAGCTATGGTAAAGGAGATAGAATCGTGATCACTATCTCCAAAATGCTCTCCCACTGAGAGATCTGAAACCTGACCAGGTTCATTTCCCAATACCAGATCAAGTACAGCCTCTCCTCTTGTCGGCTTATCTACATACTGGGTCAGGAAACCTTCCTGAACACACCTAATAAACTTCAGCCCATCAAAACCCTTTGCTCTAGGGAGATGCCAGTCGATATTTGGGAAATTTAAATCTCCCACCACAACAACCCTGTTGTTATTACACCTTTCCACAGTCTGGTCTCCCTATCCACTCCTCGATGTCCCTGTTACTATTAGGTGGTCTGTAAAAGCACCCAGTAGAGTTATTGACCCCTTCCTGTTCCTAACTTCCACCCAGAGGCTCCGTAGATAATCCCTCCATGTCTTCCTCCTTTACTGCAGCCGTGATACTATCTCTGATCAACAGTGCCACGCCCCCACCTCTTTTGCCTCCCTCCCTGTCCTTTCTGAAATATCTAAAGTCTGGCACTCGAAATAACCATTCCTGCTCCTGAGCCATCTAAGTCTCTGTAATAGCCACAACATCATAGCTCCAAGTACTGATCCATGCTCTAAGCTCATCTGCTTTGTTCATAATACGCCTTACATTAAAATAGACACATCTCAAACCATCGGTCTGAGCGCATCCCTTCTCTATCATCTGCCTATCCTCCCTCTCACACTGTCTCCCAGTGTTCTCTATTTGTGAGCCAACCGCCTCTTCCTCCATCTCTTCAGTTCTGTTCCCACCCCCCAGCAATTCCAGATTAAACTCTTCCCAAAGCCTTTGCGAACCTCCCTGCCAGGATATTGGTCCCCCTGGGATTCAAGTGCAACCAGTCCGCTTTGTACAGGTCACACCTGCTCCAAAAGAAGTCCTAATGATCCAGAAATCTGAATCCTTGCCCCCTGCTCCAATCCCTCAGCCACACATTTATCCTCCATCTCATTCTATTCCTATACACACTGTCACGTGTCATAGGCAGTAACTGAATTGAATCAAATGATTGAATTGAATGATCTTTATTGTCATTATACATAGGTACAACGAAACTGTTTGGCTTCCTCTCAGGCAATTAAATAAAGCGGTAGATAAAAACAAGACAGTTAGAGAAAAACAGTATTAAATAGATAAGTAGCGGAAAATAAGTTGCAGCAGCACCAGAATATCACAGTAATGCCTTTAGTGCAAGTATTTGAGTCCTTGTGTATGCATGTGTGTGCTCACAGTTTCAGTCATTGTTCTGTGCGAGTGGTGTGATGGAGGCCACAGCTCTGGGATGGAAGCTGTTCCTCAGTCTATTTGTTCTGGCTTTTAGTGTCCTGAACCTTGTGCTGGACGGCAGCCGGTCAAACAGGGAGTGTCCGGGGTGTGTGGTGTCTCTGGTTATGCTGATTGCTTTCCTCCTGAGTCTACTGGAATATATGGTGTTCAGTCCTGGGAGCTCCATCCTGACAATTCACTGGGCCGCCTTCACCACGCGATGCAGGTCTTGTCGCTCAGCGGCTGTGCAGCTGCCATACCACACGGTGGCGCTGTTGGTCAGGGTGGTTTCAATTGTGCTTCTGTAGCAGTTAAGCAACAGCTTTTGTGGGAGTTTGGTCTGTTTTAGCTTTCTGAGGATGAAGAGTCTTTGTTGTGCCTTTTTTACAAGCAGCGAGGTGTTGGTAGTCCATGTCAGCTGTTTTGACAACATAACTCCAAGGAACTTTAGGTTTTCCACACTTTCCACTACCTCTCCCTGTATATGGAGTGGGGTGTGTACTCTGTCCTTTGATCTGCTAAAGTCAATGATCATATCTTTTGTTTTAGAAGTGTTAAGGACCAGGTCGTTGTCCTTACACCACTCCATTAGGTGATCCACCTCAAGCCTGTAGGCTGTTTCATCCTTGTCCGAGATCAGGCCAACCACTGTGGTATCGTTCGCAAATTTAATTATGGAGTTGGAGGTGTAGGTGGGGGTGCAGTCATGCGTGAAGAGTGTGTAGAGCATAGGGCTCAGCACACAGCCCTGTGGGGTGCTTATTTTTAAGATGAGGGTGGTGGAGGTGTGCTGACCAATTCTGACTTGCTGTGGTCGGTCTGTGAGAAAGTCCATGACCCATGAGCACAGGGAGGAACCAAGGCCGAGAGTGTTCAGTTTGCTGACCAGTTTATGGGGGATGACTGTATTAAATACAGAAGTGAAGTCCACAAGTAACATCCTCACATAAGTCAAAGTTGCTGGTGAATGCAGCAGGCCAGGCAGCATCTCTAGGAAGAGGTACAGTTGATGCTTCAGGCCGAGACCCTTCGTCAGGACTAACTGAAGGAAGAGCTAGTAAGAGATTTGAAAGTGGGAGCAGATCTCAAACACATCTCCCCCATTTCTCGCACATCTGCTCTCACTCCATCCTCCCGCCGCCCCACTGGGAATAGGGTTCCCCTGGTCCTCACCTACCACCCCATCAGCCTCCGGGTCCAACATATTATTCTCTGTAACTTCCGCCACCTCCAGCGGGATCCCACCACTAAGCACATCTTTCCCTCCCCCCCTCTCTCTGCTTTCCGCAGGGATCGCTCCCTACGCGACTCCCTTGTCCATTCGTGCCCCCCATCCCTCCCCACTGATCTCCCTCCTGGCACTTATCCTTGTAAGCGGAACAAATGCTACACATGCCCTTACACTTCCTCCCTTACCACCATTCAGGGCCCCAGACAGTCCTTCCAGGTGAGGCGACAGTTCACCTGTGAGTCGGCTGGGGTGATATACTGCGTCTGGTGCTCCCGATGTAGCCTTCTATATATTGGCGAGACCCGACGCAGACTGGGAGATCATTTTGCTGAACACCTACGCTCTGTCCGCCAGAGAAAGCAGGATCTCCCAGTGGCCACATATTTTAATTCCACATCCCATTTCCATTCTGACATGTCTATCCATGGCCTCCTCTACTGTAAAGATGAAGCCACACTCAGGTTGGAGGAACAACACCTTATGTTCCATCTGGGTAGCCTCCAACCTGATGGCATGAACATTGATTTCTCTAATTTCCGCTAATGCCCCACCTCCCCCACGTACCCCATCCTTTATTTATATACACACATTCTTTCTCTCGCTCTCCTTTTTCTCTCTCTGTCCCTCTGACTATACCCCTTGCCCATCCTCTAGTTTCTCCCCCCGTCCCCCTTTTCCTTCTCCCTGGGCCTCGTGTCCCATGATCCTCTCATATCCCTTTTGCCAATCACTTGTCCAGCTCTTGGCTCCATCCCTCCCCCTCCTATTTTCAAATCTCTTACTGGCTCTTCTTTCAGTTAGTTCTGACGAAGGGTCTCGGCCCGAAACGTCGACTGTACCTCTTCCTAGAGATGCTGCCTGGCCTGCTGCGTTCACCAGCAAATTTTATGTGTGTTGCTTGAAATTCCAGCATCTGCAGATTTCCTCATGTTTGCAAATATATTTATGAAGCTTTTCTTGAAAAATATATTGTATGGGTGTATTTGAATGTAACTTCTTGCAGAAGAAATTCCTTGAAATTCACCTGAAAATAGACTTAACCAAAACTAAAGCAAATCAGAGCAAAATTTCTGGGAGGGATTTCATTAGCAGCAGAAACATCGTTTTGGTATTCCCCATGTGACATCAGTAATAATGAAACAATTTATATTTGCCTCTAAGGTGACCTTCAGTGTCATTGACCATAAAGATGACAGCTTTTGTTTATTCACTAAACAATCAGCTGTTGCTAATCCTTTTTCTCTGATCCGTGCTGCTCCACAGTACTCTGCAGCTTCCGGTTCACTCTACAAACTGCTTGTGCTTAACACTGAGCCTTCTTTGTAATTTCACTTACTTTTCTGCCCTCAGACCTAACATTCAATGGGAACATGAGATCCTTCTTTTTTTAAAAATATATTTGGTTTATTGCCAGATTTAAATGAATATATGTTGTTAATGGGTGGTGATTTTAACTGTTGTTTAAATCCTTTGATTGACAGGAGTTCAACCAATCAGTGGCTTCTGAGTTGTTCAGCATCACTTATTAACTCTTTTTTAATTGATTATGGTTTGATCGAAATCTGGAGACATCTACATCCTAATGATAGAAATTATTCCTTTTATTCACACGTTCATAAAAAATATTCGAGAATCGATTATTTTATAGCTGATTTCCAATTTTTGTCCAAAGTCCAGAGATGTGAATATGACGCTATCCTTGTTTCAGATCATGTGCCTTTAAGCTTAGCTGTTGAATTGAATGATGTCGGTATTGCAAACTTGCCTTGGTGTTTTCCAGAAAATTTATTACAAAGTTTGGACTTTGTCAGATTTATTGAGATTCAGATAAAAGATTTTTTTCTTTTTAACAATACGGGAGATATGTCGAAATGGATTATATGGGATACATTTAAAGCATATTTGCGAGGTCAGATAATCTCCTATTCGGCTAAGCTTAAGAAACAGACAAAAATAGAGTTAGATAAGATTTTAAAGCAAATTAAAGACTTGGATAATACTTTGCAGTCTCTCCTAACATTGATTTATTTAAACAAAGGGTTAAACTTCAATCACAATATAATTCACTATGAACTTATCCGATTGAAAGAAATTTGCTTAAATTGAAAAGTCAATTTTATGTGTTTGGAAATAAAAATAATAAGCTATTAGCATCCCAATTAAAGGCAGCTAGAGCTAAAAGACAAATTTTAAAAATTCGTAAGAGAGATGGTAGTTTAGCTTGTAATTATGAAGACATTAATAAAATTTTTCTAGACTTTTACAGTGAACTTTATAAATCTCAGTTTCCAGCTGATCCTTCTAAAATGAATGCCTTTTTACAAAAACAACAGGAATTCTGCAGATGCTGGAAATTCAAGCAACACACATCAAAGTTGCTGGTGAACGCAGCAGGCCAAGCAGCATCTATAGGAAGAGGCGCAGTCGACGTTTCAGGCCAAGACCCTTCGTCAGGACTAACTGAAGGAAGAGTGAGTAAGGGATTTGAATTCAAATCCCTTACTCACTCTTCCTTCAGTTAGTCCTGACGAAGGGTCTCGGCCTGAAACGTCGACTGCGCCTCTTCCTATAGATGCTGCTTGGCCTGTTGCGTTCACCAGCAACTTTGATGTGTGTTGCCTTTTTACAAAAGATTGATTTTCCTAGAATATCTGTTGAAGATCAACAAACTCTTGATACTCCTATTACTGAAAAAGAGATTCAGAAAGCTGTTCTTTCAATGCGATCTGGTAAAGCTCCTGGATTGGATGGTTTTTCTGTAGTATTTTATAAAAAATTTGAAAAATTGCTTTCTCCATATATGTTGGAAACGCTTAAAGATTCTTTTTTGTTAGGAGAGTTACCTCTCACATTTTATGAAGCTTCTATTTCTTTAATTCTTAAGAAAGGTAAAGACCCTACTGACTGTGCTTCATATAGACCTATTTCATTATTAAATGTGGATGCTAAAATTCTTTCAAAAATAATGGCTAATCGACTGGAGAATATTCTAGCTAAAATTATTTCTCAGGACCAGACAGATTTTATAAAAGGCCATTATTCCTTCTCTAATACTCGGAGACTATTAAATGTTATATACTCATCCCTTTCTAAGACTCCCCAATGTGTTGTTTCTCTTGATGCTGAAAAGGCATTTGATAGAGTTGAATGGAAATACTTATTTAACGTTTTAGAGAAATACAACTTTGGTACTAATTTTAATCAGTGGATTAGAATGATATATAAAAGCCCTATTGCTATTGTTATTACTAATAATTGCAGATCTCCTTTTTTTCGACTTTCAAGGGGTATGAGACAAGGATGTCCGTTAAGTCCCGTTATTTAATTTGGTGTTGGAACCCTTGGCCATTGCACTTTGTGAAGCTAAAGATATTAATGGAATTTCCATAAATGGGACTATTCATAAGATCTCCCTTTATGCTGATGATCTCTTAGTTCATGTTTCAAATCCTGAAGAATCTATTCCTAGTTTATTGAAATTATTAAATGAATTTGAAAAGTTTTCGGGATATAAACTAAACCTTTATAAAAGTGAATTATTTCCTCTAAATGATTTTGCTTCTATATATGGTGACATTCCTTTTAGATTTACAGACTCTTTTAAATATTTAGGCATTATAATCACTAAAAATTATAGAGACCTTTATAGAGCTAATTTGGTTCCTTTAATGGATTTTATGAAGCAATTATTTTGTAGATGGAATCCACTTGCACTTTCGTTAGCTGGCCGAATTTATGCAGTTAAAATGATGATTTTACCAAAATTTTTATATGTATTTCAAAATATTCCTTTTTTTTAACTAAGAAGCTTTTTGATCAGGTTGATTCTATTATTTGTTCGGAATAATAAAAGACCAAGAATTGAAAAATATCATTTACAAAAATTAAAAAAGGATGGAGGTCTTGCTCTACCTAATTTAAGAATGTATTATTGGGCTGTTAATATACATTATGTGTGTTTTTGGTTATACTGGACTGATAAAAATGAACGACCACCTTGGGTTGATTTCGAATTGAAAGTTGTGAAACAATTTTACTTAACTTCATTATTAGGAGCTTCTTTACCTGTACAACTAGCCAAAATTTCTAATCTAAATTTATATCTTATGATTCAGCAGTCATTACAAATTTGGTACCAGTTTCGTAATTTTTTAAATCTCAAAAAATTTAACCTTCTTAGTTTAATTTATCGAAATTATTTATTTAAACCTTCACTTAGTGATCCTACCTTTATTTCTTTGGAGGAATAAAGGAGTCTATTCCTTCATGGATCTGTTCCAAGAAGGCCGATTGATGTCTTTTGAGAAATTAGTAACTAAATACTCTCTCTCGTACTCACATTTCTTGCAATATTTTCAGGTCAGACATTTCTTACAAGAATATTTAAGTAATTTTCTATATATACAAGATTCTGACCTGTTAGACATTATTTTAAAAATGAATCCTTTAGTAAAAGACTTTATTAGGAAAATTTATAATTTACTATTACAACAGTACAATTATCCTTTACTTTAGATTAAGCAAGATTGGGAAAGAGAGCTTAACATGACCTTGATAACAGACGATTGGTTGCGAATTTTGAAGTTGGTTAACTCTTCTTCAATTTCTGCCAGTCACTCTTTAATTCAATTTAAAATTGTACATTGTTACTATTTGACAAAGGAGAGACTGTCTAAAATATTTCCTAATGTTGATAGTCAGTGTGATAGATGTAAAACTGAGACAGCTACATTGATATATATGTTTTGGTCATATTCTGTATTGAAACAGTTTTGGAAATCTATTTTCTCTACAATTTCTAAAGCTTTAAAAATTAATTTACAACCTAATAAATTGACAGTTTTGTTTGGTATAATCCCTCAATATATTCATGGTATTTCTATTTCAGACCAACATGTAATTGCATTTGTTACATTATTGGCCAGAAGGGCTATTTTATTGAAATGGATAGATGCCTCTGCTCCCACTTTGATACAATGGTTCTCTCAGGTGATGCAATGTCTTAGTTTGGAGAAAATTAGAAGTCGAACTTTTGATCATCGATTTGACTTTGAGAAAAGGTGGGGGTTCTTTTGCCCGCCACTATCATTTGATTTGAGTTAATTAAGATGGTCCCCTTCTGATTCTTGTTTAAATGGATTTGAGTTGGTAGATTGATGTTTTTCTTTTATGGAAGCTTGTATGGCGTATAGCTCCAGGGTTGTGCTCCCAATGGGTATTTTTCCTGGGTTTTTTTCTGTTAGTAGGGTTTTTTTTGTATTAGTTAGTAGGGGTTCTTTTCTACTTCTTTCTTTTTTCCAAAAAAATAGTTTTAACATTTTACTGTAGCCCCCCGGCCAGCCTCAGGGTCGCTCGGCTCTCTGTCGATAAATAAAAGGCGCCACACTTATCAAAGTTCAGTCTCTTCGTGCACAAACAGTTGGAGCTCAGGACCCTTCTTCTTCACCCTGCGACCCCTCGGACCACCTCAACCAGCCACCTGGGACCAACAACAGTGGTCGACCAGACACTTCACACGAGTCCATCTCCGTCTCCTCCCCTCGCCGAACACCCCGCTCGGGGTCCGACCCCGTTAGTGGACTCACAGTACCTGGTCCATCCTCTGTCTCTCTGTCCTGCCTTCTGCCCCAAAACCCCGCGCATACAATATCCTCAGACACACCAAAAGCATAACAACTATCGCAATTGGTTCATTCGTCCTCTTATCAATAGATAATCCAAAACAGACTACTAGCGGGAAGGACTTTCTCAGCAGTTAACATAACAAAGAAGCCCTTTCAATTATAACATAAAAAAGAAGCCATTTTAATTAGACTACGCAGTAACATTAAAAAAAGAAACCCCTTACACTATTTTTTCTTATTATTATTGTCTAGATTTGTTAATCAGTTATTTGATAATTTAATTCTTATTGTACATATTGACATGTTGACTTCATACTTTAATGTATTTTTTGCTGATTTTCAATAATAATTAATAAAAAAATTTAAAAATGAAATGAAATGAGATCAGGTAAAGAACAGTTCATCACCTACCTATATTTTACAGACCCTTCTGCTCATAGCTAAAGTTCTTTCAGGAGCAATATCCATGTAGGCTATGCTTCACCAAGACTGTGAGCTTCTGAAAGCTCAAATCCAAGCTTTCAAAGTTCAAAACCACGAGAAAATTCTGCAGGTGCCAGAAATCCAAGGAACACACACAAAATGCTGGAGAAACTCAGGAGGCCAGGCAGGTGATAGGTGATAGATGAAACCAGGAAGGGGGAAGGGAAGTTCAAAGTACATTTATTATCAAAGTACATATACTATATACAACCTTGAGATTTGTCTCCTTACAGGCAGCCGCAAAATGAAGAAACCCAATTGAACCCATTAAAAAAGAAGACCATCAAACATAAGAACAAATCATGCAAACAATAAAACATAAGCAAATATCATTCAGAACTAAAGTTCACGAAATTGAGTTCACAGCCATGATCCAGTCACAGCCGATCCAAGAACCTGTAAGTTGCAGGCCACAGCTTCAGTTCAGCGCAGAGACGAGTAAACCTCGCTGAGCAGCAAGCTGCACACCAGCCCATCCCTCGCCTCCGGCCCCAACACCCTACCTTTTCAATCTGGCCCAGCACTGAAATCAGACAAACCTGGGCTCATTTCTCACCCTCGGGCACAGGTCCTGCTGCCTCAATTTGGCCCTTACCCAACCTTTACAATCTGGCCTGACACTTAAATCAGTCAAACATTGACTCGTTTCCAGCTGTCAGGCATGGCCCCACCGCTTCGCCTTGGACTCACAGCTTTGAATCAACTCCAAGTCCGCTCCAGCGAAGGCCATATGTTGGCTTGTTCCTCACAGGCCCCGCCACCTCCATTCGGTGCATACATGACACACTGCAACCATACTGCACCTTCGAGTCTTCAGTTCACACTGCAAAAATGCCAGGTCATACAGGCAGTTCGAAAGCTCACAAAGGGGAAATATAGGCTATTCGTTACAGTGATCGTTTTACAGAAAATGTGTCATTCATGAAGTAGTTAGCAGTAGTTTTGACCTGTAGCTTTGATCTGTTCCTGGGCTTTTTTACCTGCTCAATTTTAAGATCACTAATATTCGCTGTTTCCCGGCCCTTAGAATCACTGCAGACTGCTGCCATTGATTACGCTGTCACTTCCTCCGGTTTTATTTTATTTGGAGATACAGCACGGAACAGGACCTTTGGGCCGCCGAGCCGTGCCACCCAGCAATCCCGAGCCTCATCACAGGACAACTTACAGTGACCAATTAGCCTACCAGCCAGTATGGTTTTGGACTATTGGAGGAAGCCAGAGCATCTCGAAGAAACCCACGTGCACACAGGAAGAGCGTACAAACTTTCTTACAGAAGACTTTAGAATTGAACCCCAAACTATGACATCCTGAGCTGTAATTGCATTGTGCTAACTGCGATGCTACAGTGATGCTCATGCCTCGGGGAGCTCATCCAAGCTCCAGAATTACAGATTAAATTAGTAAATTGGTTCATTGTGATCATGTAGTGAAGTACAGTGAAAACCTTGTCTTGCAAACTGTCCAAACAGATCAATTCATTACAAAGGTGCATTGACATAGCACAAAGAAAAGCAATAACAGAGAGCAGAGTGAAGTAACATAGTACAGACAAAGTGCAGTGCAGGTAGACAGTCAGAAACATAAGAAACACAAGACGTAGAAGCAGAATTAAGCCATTGGGCTGATTTACTATCCCTCTCCACAGCATTCTCGTGCTTCCTCTCCATAACCTTGAATGTATTACTAATCAAGAACCTATTAACTTTCACTTTAAATGTACCCAATAACTTGGCCTACACAGCCATCTGTGGCAATGAATTCCACAGATGTGCCGCCCTCTGGCTGGAGAAATTCCTCCACATCTCTCTTCTAAAGGGACACCCTTCTATTTTGAAGCTGAGCTCTCTGGTCCTGGACTCCCCCACTATTGAAAACATCATCTTCATGTCCAGTTTATATGGACCTTTCAGTGTTCAGATGGTTTCAATGAAATTCTCTCCCCCCATCATTCTTTCAAACTCCAGCGAGTAGAGGCCCAGAGCTATCAAAGGATCCTCAGACATTAACCCTTTTATTCCCAGAATCATTCTTATAAACCTCTGATCCTCTCCAATGCCAGCACATCATTTCTAAGATAAAGGGGGCAAAACTGCACACAAAACTCCAAGTGCTGTCTAACCAATGCCTTATAAAGCCTAAGCATTACATGCTTGTTTTTATATCCTATATTATATAAGGTGCAAGGACACAACAAGGTGGATTGTGAGGTCAAGAGTCCATCTTAACATACTAGGAAACCATTTCATAGCCTTATAACAGTGGGATGGAAGTTGTCCTAAGCATGGTGATACTTGTTTTCGGGCTTTTGTATCTTGTGCCTGAAGGGAGGGGCAGAAGCGAGAATGTCTGGGGTGGATAAGATCTTTGGATATGTGGCTGATTTACTGAGGCAGTGAGAAGTATATACAGAATCCTTAAAGGGAGGACTGGCTTCCATGATGTGCTGAGCTGTGTCCGCAACTCTCTGCAAGTTTCTGCAGTCATGGGCAGTATAGCTGCCATACCAAGACAGGGAGAATTTGTGTTAACAAAGCAAAATTATGTATTAAAGACCTTTCAGAAAGCACCAGGGAAATTATTCAAAGACCATGCTTATGATGTCCATCAAAAAAAGGAGTTCCAAAGGTTCACAACCCTTGGAGAAAAATGTTCTTGCATGTTTTCTGGGGAAAGATGCTCTTGCCATAGAGCAAGTACAATATAGGTCTACTAGACAGATTCTGGCACTGCAGGAGTGTTGTATGAGAGGGTGGCTCAATTAGACATTTAGAAGAATGAAAGAGGATCTCATAAAAACAAGACTGAACACACCAGATATTTTCCTAATGGCTGGAGAATTCAGAACAAAACCTTACAACCTTAGGAAATCGGTATGCCTTTCAGAACTGAAATCAAGATAAATTTCTACATCCAGAGTTCAATAGTTCCATTTAATAGCAGAGAATGTATTACAACCTGAAATCCTTATTCTCTGCAGACATCCTCGAAACAGAAGGAAACTCCCAAAGGATAAATGACAGAAAAAGCAAAAGAACCCCAAAGCCCCAGCACCACCCCCCCACACAAGCAGCAGCAAAACAAAAAACCCTGCCACCTCCCCTTCCCCCCACTTATTCTAGCATTAAACATCAGCGTCCCCATCACCCATCATGCAAACAGCAGCAAAGCCAAACAGCAAAGAGGGAGGCGATGGGCAGGCAAGAACATAAGGTGAGAGAGGGAAAAGGAAATGGGGACTGGTGAAGGTGAGTCCCCTTTTCCCTCTCTAACCTTATCTCTTTGCCTGCCCATCACCTCCCTCTGGTGATCTTTCCCTCTTCTTTCTTCCATGGCCTTCTGTCTTCACCTATCAGGCTCCCCCTTCACCAGCCCTTTATCCCTTTCATCAATCAACTTCCCAGCTCTTTACTTCATCTATCCCCCTTCCCTGTTTAATTTATCGCCTTGTGTTTCTCTTTCCCTCCCCCAACTTTTAAATCTACTCATTTTTTTTCTCCAGTCCTGCTGAAGGGTCCTGGCCTAAAACGCCAACTATACTCTTTTTCCATAGATGTTGCCCGGCCTGCTGAGTTCCTCCAGCATTTTGTGTGTGTTGCTTGGATTGCCAGCATCTGAAGATTCTCTCATGTTTGATGTTAGAATATGAAGAACGTTAGTGTTTTGCTGATGGGCTGGGAGAAGTCACCCTCTAGAAACATAGAAACATAGAAAATAGGTGCAGGAGTAGGCCATTCGGCCCTTCGAGCCTGCACCGCCATTCGGTATGATCATGGCTGATCATCCAACTCAGAACCCTGCACCAGCCTTCCCTCCATACCCCCTGATCCCTTTAGCCACAAGGGCCATATCTAACTCCCTCTTAAATATAGCCAATGAACTGGCCTCAACTGTTTCCTGTGGCAGAGAATTCCACAGATTCACCACTCCCTGTGTGAAGAAGTTTTTCCTAATCTCGGTCCTAAAAGGCTTCCCCTTTATCCTCAAACTGTGACCCATCTTAGCGCCATCTTTTGCTCCAACCTTCATATTCTTTGCTTCTCTATCATACAAGGTTGTGGACAACATCTTAATATATTCAAGAAGGAAATTGACATATTTCTCAGGGCTGGAAGACTTCATTTACAGCCCCCGGTCACTAATGGCTTGCCTTCTCTACAGATAGGGTGGCATGGTAGTGTAACAGTTAGCATAATGCCATTACAGCAGCAATGATCCAGGTTCAGTTCCTCCGTTGTCTGTAAGGAGTTTGTACGTTCTCCCTTTGAGTGTGTGGGTTTCCTCCAGGTGCTCCAGTTTCCTCCCACATTCCAAAGACATATGGGTTAATAGGTTAACTGGTCATATGGGTGTAATTGGCAGCATTGGCTCATTGGACTATGCTGTATCTCTAAAACAAAAGTCTGATTCTTCTACACTTCTATCCCCCACCAACATGGCCCTTCAGATCTTATGTGAATAGAGACTTAAACAGCTCCCTTTCAGCAATATCCTCATTTGCTTGGCTGGCCTTATCCTTACATTGTACCACACACCCATAACCCCATTTACTGTCTTCAAATCAAAGGTGTAGCTAAGGAAGTTAGCATTATCTCAAGTGGCACCTTTTCTGTATATATGGAAAATCCTTGTTTCAAACGTCCTTCTTCACCTCTCTATCCGGTCCATTGATAACTATATTTGCCCACTGCATGCATTCAGCCAAAAGACAAGAATTTCATGATCTTGGCTGACAAATTGCTGCCTGCTCTTCTCGTTGCAGGCAAAGGTTAAGAACCAATACTTGTTATGTCCACAGATATCCATAGGTTAGGGCCACAAGAGACTGCAGATGCTGTAATCTGGACCAGTGAACAATCTGCCGGAGGAGTTCAGCAGGTCAAACAGGATCTATGAGAGGAAAGGAGTTGTCAGTCTTTCAGGTCAAAACGCAGGGTTTCTATCCAAAATGTAGTCTCCTTTAGGCACTTTGTAGCCTCAGGCCTCAATAGTGAATTTAACAGCTTCCAATAACTAGCCTTTCCTATTCTGTGTCAAGACTGGCCTGTCATCAACCTAATTTTCTCTCCATAGATGCTACCTGGCCCACTGAGCATTTCCAGCATTCTCCTTTTATTTCAGCTTGTCAACACCTGTTGTGTTCTGCACCTCATGATTCCAGTACAATTTTTGTTCCTGTCCTTACCTATCTTCTCCTATTTACACTCTTCCACAGCAATCAGCCATGATTAACGAGCATTTATTTCACCTCTTAGATGACATTGAAAGTAATTGTACCACAGGTATTTCCTTATTTCTCCCCCACCCCTCCCAAAGGATTATTTTCAATTCACTTGTGCAGTTATAATGAAGCGCTACTGACCTGAAAAATTGAATCTTCTTTCCACAGATGATACCTAACCTGATGCACATCCTCAGCAGTTTTGGTTTTATTTGATACTTAATCTGTGTTTCCTTCAGGCCACAGGATCAAGCGGAAACTTCATGGGGAATTGCCTGTATTACAGATTTCTCCAGAAGTGCACTTTCCAAGAACACTTAGCTATAGCCTTGTGGTGGGAGGGAAGTCTCTGCCTCTTTGCACAATGAACATACCTCAGGCTGGTAATTTTCTCCACCATTACATCCAAATCACTTTGGCCCCCAGTAAATGGTCTGCTTCTCCTCTCCCATCATTGGAGCATACATTCATGAAGCAACAGCACTGTCCAGTAGTTGCAAGTGTCAAGTTTATATTATTCTCATGTCATTTTGAGTGCTGCTCCCCCAATTTGTTGCTGAGAAGCTAAGTGAGTGTGTCCAAACATCAATGCAAACAGACAAGTGGCGTTGAAGTTGCAACGTTACACAGGGAAACCCAACAGCATTATTGTGAGAAACTCCTGATCAAGAACACAACAGTTTCTGCAGCTGTTGGAAATTCAGAACAACACATACAAAATGCTAGAGGAACTTACAGCTGGTCAAACAGCAGCTATAGAGAACAATAAACAACTGACATTTTGGGCCGAGAGCCTTCATCAAGACAGTCCTGCTGAGTTCCTTCAGCATTTTGTGTGTGTTACATCATGATCAAGGATGGCTGTCCTCGTGCAACATAGAAACATTTCGAATGTTGAAAGGGTTGGACAGAGTAGATGTGGAAAGGTTGTTTCCCTTGGTGGGTGAGTCCAGGACAAGAGGCCATAGTCTTAGAATTAGAGGGTACCCAGTTAAAACAGAGATGAGGAGAAATTTTTTTAGCCAGAGGGTCATGGATTTGTGGAATTCGTTGCCACATACAGCTGTGGAAGCCCGATCATTGAGGGTGTTTAAGGAGGAGATTGACAGGTATCTAATTAGTCAGGGTATCAAGAGATATGGGGAAAAAGTCGGAAATTGGAACTAGATGGGTGAATAGTTTAGCTCATGGGGGAGCTGCGGAGCAGACTCGATGGGCCGAATGGCCTACTTCTGCTCCTTTGTCTTGTGTGATCTTGTGATCTTCTGAACTTCTAAGTACTGTGTTGGGGCAATACACAACACTGCTTTAGTTCTAGTAAAATGTGAAAAGACTTCTTAGGTTCTTAAATCAACTTTATCTTTGAACTTCATTATTACCATACTTTGGTCCTTCTATTGTATTTTCATTTCAATGAATATGGATGCTGAAAACATCAGTTTGATGTTTGTTTAATCTACTTCGTTAAGTATTTTTAAAATGCTAATTTTAATATAAGCTAAATCCAAAAGCAAATTCAAAATGAGTTTCTTATTCAGAGAATAGATTAGAATGTGGAACTCAATAACATGGAGTCTTAGATGTATTTAAGGGAAATTAGATGAACTTTTGAGAAAAGAAAGACTGGAAAGGTGGGTAAAATTCAGCAGTGAAATTAAAAATACTTGGAGCAGTAATGTCAACATGACATTGTCAGGCCACACAGTCTATTTCTTTTTCTCTGCTGTGATTCCCATGTAATTTCTCTAACTAAGTCTAAATTATGAATTCCCGTGTGAAACATCAATATGCATAACAGATGAATATCTTAAATGAACATCATTATAGGATATGAATATTGAAGTGGTCAGTTGTGAGATACCACAGAAGGAACCCCCATACCCCTCAAATTAAAACACAGTTGAAAGAGTGTGATGTGATGAACTCTCTCCCATGTATTTTATTTTTCATGAACGAATCAATCATTTAGTTTAAACCGGAGTTGGGATTAATCCCAATTCTTAAAGAATTGTGAATGACACAAGACCTAAAAAAAATGTTCAGACTTGAGAGTAGAGAAGTGCAACAATGCAGGAGTAAATTGTGCTGAGCAGAAATATCTCAGAGATTTCAAAATCCACCTATTTACATTACTTGAATTTACTTAAGGGATTCCTAAGCAAAAAATTATGTTTCCTCCCAAAGCATGTCATAGATTTGTTGTGTTTATGATTTACAGGTACCTATATTTCACCTGTCACTACACTTTAAAAATTAGTCATTATTATCTGTTAATTGATGGGATGCCATCAAAAGTGCTCGTTATGCACAAATGCAAGTATACCAGGCAGGTTTATCTCTTGTATAACCACTGATTTGTAAAATAATTTTTTTATAAGATTTGTACATTTTTACAAATTCATGTATTTTTCACAGTATGTGGTAGTTTATCCCCAATCACTGGCAGAAAGCGGTATAGCAGCTAAACTAACAGTTTATCATTTTTCTCATTTTTCATTGGCTAAGTATTAGCACATTACCCACGTATTGTAATTGTTTTAATCATGTAGCCTATTAACTAGTTTATTCCTGTCCAAAGAATTTTCCTTAACTTATCTATAAAAGTGATGGATTTTTCAAAGGCACCATCTTTATTCCTTTTGATTTCACCTCTTGTCATCATTTCTCAGCTCTTTATTCAATTTGCTTAGTATTTATATGTTTATTTGTACTTTAAAACAAACTGAAATCTTAGAATTAAGACTATTCATCATCTCTGACTCCTGGAAAAACCCCAAGGATCAGAAAATAAACAGAGATCTAACACCACTAAAAAATCTGTTTATTAATCTTTTTTTAAAGGTGAAAATAAGATTCATTTCATCCCAGGAATGATTGGCCCCTTCTTGGGTGTGACATTGGTGCCACAGATCGAGGTTCGGAATGTAATGATCCCAATCTTCCATGACATGATGGACTGGGAACAGCGAAAGAATGGCAGCTTCAAGCAGGTAGGCTGAGTGAATATTAATGACAGAATAGACTATTTCAATGATCACAGCCTTATTTGGGTTCATTCGGTTCAGGGATAGGGATTTGAACCGCAAGTTTGACAATGTTACCTTTACTTCATGTTATAAATATCTCAGCAAAAGTATGTTCCTTTGCAGAATCTAGAGTACAGTAAATATAAGCCAGTGAGCATGAAGAATGGTGATAGAATGGTGAAGAGACTTGCGTTACTTTGGGCACTTAGAAATCATACTCAGATTGGGATCATGCAATGAACTTAAGAGACAGAAGCAGGAGTGTCTCAGTAGCACCTCAATTCAATAGGATCATGGCTGATGTGCTCTTAGCCTCAATACTCACTTGCTTGCTCTCCATAATGCACGACTTTATTGACTTAACTCTGTATATTCCAGCCATAAATATGATTCCGCCTCCACAGTTCTCCAGAATGGTGAACTCCAAAGATTCAGAACTCTTTGAGATAAAGAAGTTCCTCTTCTTAACTACTGGATTCCTTCATGAGGGAAACTTCAGCTCAGTACCTATTGCTGGCACAACCCCGAAGAACATTGCTTCAGTGGATAGGCTCTTTGGCCCATTCTGTCCATGCCAACTTTGTCCCATTTGACCCACGTCCCTCAAAACCGTTTCTATCCATGCATCTGTCCAAATGTCTTTGAAGTATTATAATTCTACCTACCTCTATTGCTCCTCCTGGCAGCTTGTTCCAGACCACCTCTTGTACTTTTGAATTCCAATGCATAAAGGCTGAACTATTCATCCCAAGAATCAGCTGAGTGAACTTCTGCTGAATTTCCCTTCAAATGCAGAAATTTCCATTCTTAGTAAAATGAAAATAGTAAAACTCCATGTGTGGTTTTACCAATACCCTGTCCTGATATAGTAAGATTTTTCTTTTATACTCTGTCTGTTTTGCAATAAAGATCAACAGTCAGAACATTACAGTGCAGGCCTTCAGCCCACAGTGTTGTGCCAACCTTTTAGTCTACTCTAAGATCAATCTAATCCTTCCTGCCTACATAGTCCTCCACGTGCCTATCTAGGAGTTCCTTAACTGTCCCTAATGTATCTGCCTCTACCACCAACACTCTCCACCTCTGTGTAAAAAAAACCTCTGATATCCCCCCCCCTCCATTTTATGCCCCCTCGTGTTAGCCTTTTCCATCCTGGGAAAAAGTCTCTAGGTTTGTTAGAGATGAGAGATCAAACTAAATGGAAATTAAATGGCCATAAACATTCCTAATTCTAGTTACATTGGAAGTAGAATGAGGGGTAACTAACAATCAGCTTGAAGGAAGTAGATCGTCTTTTAAGTATGTTACTGAAACTTCTAGCATGTGTTTATATTGTTGACCACAATCAGTCCTATTTCCCTGACTTCAACACCCCCCCCCACATACATACACACACACACACACACACGCGCTCACGCGCGCGCAAGGGAAGGGGGTGAAAAGTTGAATCTACATGGTAAAAGCTATTAAAATACCTGTTTGATGGTGGGACATCTGTATTTTCAGCCAGCCCAGATAATTATCAAGTAAACAAGTGGCCCCCACTGAGGACTATCTGAGTCTCCTCCTCCAAATGTACTGAAGTTCCCTGACCCATCGTCTGCATCTGCCAGTAACTCTCTGCTTCCCTCACATACTCTCAACTCATTTGCCAGCTTAAGCCACAGGAATCCCTGGCAGGCAGTCCACCACTGCTCACACCACTCCCACCCTCCACTCACACTCCCAACAACCAACTCTAGGCATCAACTCATAACCCATATGCCAATCATAGGCCTCGTCACCACCATTCACCAGCATCAGCTTCTCTCCCCATGAGCCCACCAGACCAGGTCTCAGGCACACTCTGTGCCTGGCTTTGGCCCAGCACTGCTAAATTTGCGAGGGATAGACCAACTACCATAAAATTAGTAAATAGGTTAATTAGTATCATCTGTACTGAGGTACTGTGTAAAATAGTGGTCGCCAACCTTTTTAAGCCCAAGATCCCCTACCTCAACCTTAGTGAAAAGCAAGATCAACCCACTAAATCGTTTACAGAAAAAACAACTCAGATTGTACTTCCAATTTGAGGCCTTTTATTTGGGCTAATTGTATTTGAATTACATAAAATGCTTTTGTCAAACTTTCAAATTAATTCAACCAAGAAAACACTATAACTAGCATATCAAACAGGCCATAGCTGTATTTCTTTGAGAATATTACAATACTTCATACCTTTTGTAGTAACTTCTACTTTGAAAAAGGACCACTCGACAACTTCATGTCCAAAGGAACAACTTTATCTGGGACGGCAAAACCAATGCGGCGGAGGGACTTATACACACGTGCGCAGAAAAGACCGGAAATAAAACCCCGCAACCCCAGAAACAACCTCTGTTTACAAACAGCTTTCTGTAGTGGGAGTATTGCTATATTACCATTATCCGAATTGGTATTAACTTATCTTTATAATGCTCACATTACAACACTTCTTCCCCCTTTAAATTCCAACATTCCCCAAATGTAAAAGAACTGGGAAACAAAAAACAATGGTGTTATTATCTTGCGTACCTCTGAAACTTATACTAATGTCTCAGTAACAGTTTACCAATACAAAACACCTGAAAAACGTGGCAGATTCAACATTCAGTCTAACAAAGGGAACTGTCCATTCAAATATTCAGTCTGTCAGGAGATTTGCGAGAGCGCTGTGCTGCAACAGATGAAAATTATGAAATCTAAGTACAGGAGCTGTCGTACAGATAGGGTTGCCAACTTTCTCACTCCCAAATAAGGGACAAAGGTAGCAGTCAAGTACAGGACACTTGTGTTTACCCCGAGAAAGAGAAAGACTACCATGAAGCCTTGCGCGAGCATCTGTGTGCGTATGCGCGTACATGCCAATTTTTTTCTACAAATCGGTTTTGGCTTAATCTTCCCGATGCTGTTAAGTGAAACTACTTTGTACATACATTATTTCTACTTTATATAGGCTGTATATTTATCATATCATTCCTGCTTTTACTATATGTTAGTGTTATTTTAGGTTTTATGTGTTATTTGGTATGATTTGGTAGGTTATTTTTTTGGGTCTGGGGACGCTCAAAAATTTTTCCCATATAAATTAATGGTAATTGCTTCTTCGCTTTATGCCATTTCAGCTTATGAACGGTTTCAAAGGAACGCTCTACCTTAGCTGGGGAAATACTGGACAAGGGCGGTCCCGTATGGGACAAACCAATTTAGCCCAATATATGGGATGTCCCGGCTAATACGGGACAGTTGGCAACCCTACTTACTGACAGACACCTCACAGACTGTCTCAAACTGTCCGTAGTTATGAGCCAACTTTCAGGGAACTAGCAGAAAGTATTCAGCCCCAGTCATCACACTGAGTGCAACAGTCAGTTTTTATTCATTTATTTTTCGTGTTTGAAATAAAATTAAATAATGAAACATAGAATTAAAGGTGTTGTAATGTGAGCATTATAAAAATTATGATAGTATTTCCCGGTCGCGGGGTTTCACTTCCGGTCTTTTCTGCTGCGGTGCATGGCGGGGGAGCTACACACATGCGCACTGGGCAGAAAGAACGGAACTAAATCCCCGCAACCCGGAAACAATCTCTCTTTACAAACAGCTTTCAGTAGCGGGAGTATTGCTATATTACCATTATCCTAATTAGTATTACTTATTTTTATAATGCTCACATTACAACAGTATTTGTGTATTTATTTTTCTTTTTTTTTCGGGATCTACTGGGAAAGTCTCAAAGATCGACTGGTTGGCGACCTCTAGTGTAAAACATTGTTTTACATGCCATCCATACAGATCATCTCATTGCAACTGTGCATTGAGGTAGTACAAGAGAAAACAATAATAGAGTGCAAAATAAAGTGTTAGTTACAGAGAAAGTTCAGTGAAAGTAGACAGTAAGGTGCAAATCCACTACGAGGTAGGTTGTGAGGTCAGAAGTCCATCCTATCCTACAGAACCTGAACAAACTTTGCGTCATAAATGATGTTATTCCATGTACCCAGCTGATCTGCAGGGTGATTTGTAGGAGGAAGCACCCAGGAAATTGGCATAGACCAACCTAGCAATCATTATAAACCAGAGCAATTAACATTACTCTGAGTTCACCAGTTTTTTTTAAACCATTATCTGGTTATTATCACATCGTTATTTGCGGGACATTGCGTGTTTACTGTTTTTTCTGAACTTCAAAAGTACCTCCTGTTCACTTGCTCGTTCCTCCATTTTATCCTTTCTGCATCCCAAACTTGTTGTACCTTTCTTTCAGACATCAATATTAAAGTGCAAGACCTGTTGCTGAGTACGGTGCCAGTTTGATGGGAGACCTCCACACCTGGTGTGTAGGCCAGAGGATTTTAGGAGTGGTGGTAGAGGCAGATACTCTGTATTAGGGACATTTAATAAGCTCTTAGGTAGGCACATGCATGATAGAAATATGAAGAGTTATGTAGGAGGGAAGGGTTAGATTGATCTTAAAGTAGGTTAAAATGTTGGCATATCGTAGGCTGAAGGGCTGTGGTGTTCTATGTTTTAAGTTCTAAAATATCGAGAAGTAACAGACATATACTTTCATATTTCTGGAAATATTGCCTGTTGCTTACTTGCTAACATTTTTTTATTCCAGGTGGAAGCAGAACTCATCGACAAGCTGGACAGTTTGGTGTCAGATGGAAAAGGAGATGAAAATTACCGTGAGCTTTTCAGTCTCCTGTAAGCAGCACTGACAGGGCTTTGGTAACATTACTGATGAGGTGTTATGAAACATCTGATAGCTGAAGATTTGATTCAGTGAATGGCTCAGTTAATGTGAACAGCAATGAGAATCTTGCAAATGTTTGTAAATACCTTAGCAAATGAGACTGCAGTTCCTTATAATGGAAGTTTCATAACCTAGATCTCCCGCTCTTATTGTGAGAAAGCCTTTTTAGGCAGTCCCTCAGGACTGAGAATGACTTAT
Organism: Mobula hypostoma; assembly: GCF_963921235.1. Classification (NCBI taxonomy): domain Eukaryota; kingdom Metazoa; phylum Chordata; class Chondrichthyes; order Myliobatiformes; family Myliobatidae; genus Mobula; species Mobula hypostoma. The sequence goes on from NC_086111.1 coordinate 17,274,939, forward strand.
TTCCTCTCTGTTTTCCTGGATTCTGAGGTTGCTGTTGAGGCCAGTTTAGGAACCGCAGACCCTTCAGTAGTTGGGACATGTGGTAACTGATATGTGGCAGGTAGAGAGTTTATGAGGGCTTCTATGAGTTCCCAGGTTAAAGCCTCAAGATTAAATGTTGTACTATAGACAAAGAGGACATTCAGCTCTTCAGGCCTACACCATCATTCAATATGATCATGGCTTATTATCCATTTCAGTATCTCCACTTTGTCCCATATCCCTTGATCTCAATAATATTTTTAAAAAAGCTTCTCTCCTCCTTGAATATATGTAACTGTTTTCTGTGGTGAAGAACTAGGCAGCATAGTAGCATAGTGGTTAGCATAACACTACTATATCACCAGTGACCTGAGTTCAATTTCCACCACTGTCTGTAAGGAGTTTGTACATGCTTCCCATGACCACAAGGATTTCCTTCAGCTACTCCTGCTTCATCCCACATTCCAAAGATGTATTGGGCAACAGGTTAATCACATGGGTGAAACGGGGCAGTGCAAGCTCATTAGATTGGAAGGATCTGCAATCGTGCTGATTCTCCTAAAAAAAAACTCCACAGGTTCACTTTCCTCTGGATGAAGAGGTTTCTCCTGACCTTGGTTCTAAATTGTAAAACTTATACCTGAGATTGTGATCCTGGCTCTGTACTCCCCAGCCACTAAGGATGTCATATAGACCTGTTAAAACTTTACGGGTTTATTTGAGATCCTCTCTCATTCTTCTAAACTCCAATGAAGACAACTTTATCAGCACTCTCTCTCCCCACCTTGTCACCATTTTCATTGATTTAGATGACATTTTTTGTACTCTTACCACAGCAAGAAAAGCAGGCCAAACCGCACAGAAACCTCAAGAGAAGAGGTCTCACCATGGCCCTGTGGAGTTGCAGCAGGACTCCTTGTATTGAATCCTCTTTTAATGATGGATTTGCAACTGGATCCTCACCAGGAAACCACGGTCAACAGTGGCACACCACAGGGATGTTTCCTTAGCCCACTGCCCTACTCTGTCTACACCCATGTGGCTAGGCACAGCTCAAAAGCCAATGACACAATTATTGTTGGCAGAATTGAAAATGGTGACAAGGAGGCGTACAGGAGTGAGATAGATCAAGTGGTTGAGTGGCGTTGCAACAACATCCTTGCGTTCAATGTCAGTAAGACCAAGGAATTGACTGTGGGCTTCAGGAAGGATTAGTCGAGGGAACGCACACTAGTCCTCAGTGAGGGATCAGAAGTGGAAAGGGTGAGTAATTTCAAGTTTCTGGGTGTTATCATCTCTGAGGATCTATCCTGGGCCCAAGATATTGATGCAATTACAAAGAAAGCACAAAGCAGCTATACTTATTAGGAATTTGAGGAGAATTGGTATGTCACCGAAGACGCTCACAAATTTCTACAGATGTACCATGGAGAGCATTGTAACTGATTGCATCACAACTGGTATGGCCACTGCACAGGATCAGAAAAAGCTGCAGAAAGTTGTAAACTCAGCCAACTCCATCATTATTAGTAGCCTTCCCAATATCTAGGACACCTTCAAAAGGCGATGTCTCAAGAAGGTGGCACTAATCCTTAAGGTACTCCATCACCCAGGACATTCCCTCTTCTCATTGCTACCATCAAGTAAGAGGTACAGGAACCTGAAGACGCACACTCAACATTTCAGTAACAGCTTCTTCCCTTCCGCCATCAGATTTCTGAATGGACAATGAAACCATGAACACTACTTCAGTATTTTTCCCTCTCTTCAAAGGTTTCAAAGGTACATTTAATGTCAGAGAAATGTATACAATATACATCCTGAAATGCTTTTTCTTCGCAACCATCCACAAAAATAGAGGAGTGCCCCCAAAGAATGAATGACAGTTAAATGTTAGAACCCCAAGGTCCCCCCACCCATGGTCCCCTCCCTCCCACGCATAAGCAACAGTAAGCAAAAATCCTCCCTCCCCCCTCTGGCAAAAAAAAGCATCGGCACTCACCACCGAGCACTGAAGCATGAGCAAAGCAACAGCAAAGACACTGACTTGCAGTTACCCCAAAGACCACTTGTTCACCCGGTATTCAACATACCACAGGCTCTCTCTCTCTATAATAAGGGAGAAAGGGGTATCTCTGTTTCACAGTGAGAGGGGAGACATAACAAACACCTCGCTGGTTTACAATGTTAAAAGTCCATTGCGTTGCTTTTTCTGAGCTCTATGCCCAAAGATCTCAGGACTCTAGGCACACGATCTAGGCACTCTTCCATCTCCCATAACACATCAGTCTTCTGACACTGACCTCCAAACCCCCATCTCCAGAGCCACGGAAACTCAGTCCCCTGAAGGTGAGCGGAGCTCTTAGGCCGAGCCCTTGGCGTGCCGAACAACAGCCAGTTGTGAAACCCCGAGAGCGGGTCCCATTCTCGCAAAGAACCGTAGTCAGCATGTAACTCCAGGTCAGGGTCTTCAAAAGAACCCTGAAAGGGAAAAATAGAGATATTAAAGATGGAAATAGAGCTGCTTCTGAAGATGCAAGCAAAGGAATAGCTGTTAGGCGCCATTAACCCTCCTAAGCTCTGCCTCTTTTTGCACTTTTTATTTAATTTATTTGATATATATACTTCTTGGTGAATGTTGAGGTTGCTCGTCCGATCCGTCTATTGATCACAGGGTCTAGGGAGAGACTGTCCATGATGGTGGAGCCAAGGTATGTAAACTCGTGAACTATCTGCAGCTCGTAGTTGTTGATGGTAATGACGGGGGGGCGGGGAGTGCTCAACGCCTTGGCCCAACACGTTGGTTTTCTTCAGGCTGATGGTCAAGCTGAAGTCCTGGCAGGCTCTTGAGAAGCTGTCCATGAGGCATTGCGGTTGCTCTTCAGAGTGTGTTGCCAGTGCCGCATCGTCTGCAAACAACATGTCCCTGATGAGTACTTCACGAACCTTGACTTTTGCCCTCAGCCGGGACAGACTGAACAGCCTCCTGTCCGATCTGGTGTGGAGGTAGACACCATCAGTTGATGTTCCAAAGGCGTGCTTCAGCATGACTGCGAAGAAGATGCCAAACAGGGTGGGGGCAAGCACACAGCCCTGCTTCACACTGCTGCGGATGTTGAAGGCCTCCGAAGAAGAGCCGTTGAACTGAACGACGCCCTTCATGTCTGTGTGGAATGACTCAACTACCCTGAGGAGCCTCGGGGGGACAACCAATCCTGGCAAGGATTTTGAACAGGCCGTCTCTGCAGAGGCTGACAAAGAGAGTCTGGGAGAACAGAAAGCTGACGACGCACACCAAAGTTGCAGTCTACAGGGTCTGCGTCCTCAGTACACTGCTTTACGGCAGCGAGACCTGGAGCCTCTACTACAGACAAGAGCGGTGTCTCAACGCCTTCCACCTTCGCAGCCTGAGACGCATCCTGGACATCATGTGGACTGACCGAGTCACCAACAATGAGGTTCTGGCCCGCACCCAGATACCCAGCCTCTTCACCCTGCTCCAACAATGCCGTCTCCGCTGGCTGGGCCACGTACACCGCATGTCAGACGGGAGGATCCCGAAAGACCTGCTGTACGGGGAACTGGCCTCTGGCAAGAGAGCACAAGGGTGGCCCCATCTTCGTTTCAAAGACGTTTGCAAGAGAGACATGAAGTCACTGAAAATGAACATCGAGAGGTGGGAGGACATCGCAAGCGATCGCTCTCACTGGAGGCTGGAACTACGCAGAGGTCTGAAAAGAGGAGAAGAGAGGCTGAGGCTTGCTGCTGAAGAAAAGCGCACTCGTCAGAAAAACAGCACCAAGACAACACTGGAGGACAGTGCTTTCAAGTGCAGTCGCTGCAGCCAAGACTATCACTCCCATGTTGGAGTCTACAGCCACAACAGACGCTGCTCTAACACAGTTTGAAGCAAGGCTTTCCAGGCGCAGATCCATGGTCTCCCAAGACTAACGGTTGCCACCAATATACTTCTTAATGTAATTTATAGTTTTTATTACTATGCATTGCAAAGTAATGCTGATGCAGAGCAACACATTTCACGAGATATGCCAGTGATATTAAACCTGATTCTGACAACATACTATTTGCCTTCCTAATTACTTACTGCAACTGATGTACCAGGAGACTCTGATTTCGTTGCACCAACAGTTTGCCCAAGCTATTACCATTCAGGCAATAATCTGTCATAACATATACAAAATGCTAAAGGAATTTAGCAGGTCAGGCAGCATCTATGGAGAGGAATAAAAGTTTTCTTTTTGGGTCAGGAACTTTCATCAGAACTTAGTGTTCAACTTTGTTTATCCATCTTTGTGTTTCAAAAACAATGTTGATAACCTCACTTATACGCCCATTATATTGCATACTCTCACAAATTGTGTTTATTTTTTATCTTTTATCTTTTTCCCCACTAATCTAATTTCAGGATTCAAAATATTTATGTTTGATACTTTGCTAACTTTTCTACAAAGAAGCTATGTTTATAAGTCTGAGTCCTTCTTTAGAATTTCTGTATGGCTGTCTCCTTAAGCTTTTCCAATGTATGTCAATACCCATTTTGAATTAGAGTAACTAGAATTGAGTTCATCATTTTGTGACTTTTGTTTGCCTCCACTGTAATGCAGCGCCATTGAAATGATTCCCACCACCCAGTTTTTTTCTCTCAACGTGTATCTAGTTGTCTTGATATGTTAGGATATGATCACATATACTTCTTTTTAATTCTTGGCTAATGTACTTTTTTATATTCCCATGATGATTGCCGATGTTTGTATACAGATTAATTCTGACTTGTGTATCTGAGTTCACCTGTACTGAATAATTATGCTAATTCTGTTAGATGGAAAGTGTGTAAATCAAAGAGTTACCCACCTCTGTCTAAATTTGATATAAAGAAAGGACCGTACCTGGTTAGATATTTGAAAGAATACATAATACTTTAAGAGTCTGGTTAGGCGAGAGTTGTTTTCTTTGGAACAAAAGTGACAGAAGTGAAACTTGATTGAAATGTATCTGATTATGAGAGGCTTAATTAAGGTGAATAGAGGTGATCTGTGTCTCTTAGCAAAGAACAAAAGCTAGGGGGTGTAGGTTTAAAGTAATTGATGGGGATAATTAGACAGAAACTGGGGGAGACAATCCACTGAAAGGGTGATAGAGACAGTTTCTCAAGGCATTTTAAAGTATTGGATAGCCTCCTGTAGAAAGATAACCTATAAATCTTTGAATAAAGTGGTGGTGGGAAGTGGATTGAAGAAAAAACAATTTCAGTCAGTTTGGACATTATTGACCAAATGTTCTTCCGTGTCACAAAATTTGTATGACTTCATGATTTTTGGTAAGGTCAGTATCAGCAAGAGGGGTGATAAAGATTATTTGCAATAGTGATTTCCAGTTTCATCTTTATTATGTTGATATTCTCTTGTATACAAAATCATGTACAGTATTATAATTCAATTTCTGATTCAAGATAGCATGCACTGTATATGAATAAATAGTCGAAAAATGTGTTCCTTTCTATGGCATAAAATTGCTGACTATTGTTAAATATGGTTCAATGAACATCTGCCATTCTTCAGGGTATTGTTCAGCTGCCAGTATTTATATATTAATCTAAGCATGAAAATAACATTATGAGGTTGAGGTCTCACAGCCAGGTCTGATCTGCCCTCAATCAGTAACAATATGTGCAGTCCCAGCAGGGTTATTGGTCATTGATTAAGAGTAGGAGCCATGCCTGAGAACCATGCTGATTGCAGTATCCACAGGCTGTCATTGCAGAGATTAGCTAAATCAGCAGTGAGCTGCAGATCTTATTAATCTGCCTGATCTGTACACTCAGTATCTCATCACTTGGTGTATTTTACTGACAGAGCCTTCACAAGTCTTTTTTTCATCCAATTGCATTAAACAGAAGGCTGCAATCCATATTCTTCTCGGTGAGATCATACATAGAGACACGGTGAAACTTTGCCTAACTTGTGTGTATTCAGAAGGTTTAGGTGCTAACCCTATGCCAGGACCTGACATATGAGAATGAATGAAAAAAATTTGAAACCTAAGGATAGAAATCTCATTCAGTATTACCATTATGTTACCATTATCATTTCTTCTGCCTTTATATTAGTTGATCTATTTCTTAACCCTATTTACTTACCTTGGCTTCATGTTCCTAAGTACCCATAGCTAACAAAATTATATCAGTTCAGAAAAAACCTACAGATGCTGGAAATCCAAAACAAAAGCAGAAAACACTGAAAGCCCTTGGCATCAGAGGGGAGAGAAACTGAGTCAATGTTCCAGGTCAGGGACCATTTGGATGTAGCTTTATTTGTTGAATGCTTTCAGCATTTTCTGAAAACTGTATCGTTGCCAGTTTTGAAATTTTCAGTTGACCTATTCTCCGTAACCTTTTGAGAAAATCCGTTCTATATTTCCACTGACCTTTGCATGAAGAGCTGTATACTGGTTACAGGTTTAACTGACCTAGATCTTATCTTAAGATTATGACCCCCACCTACCCACCCCCATCCCATTCTTAACTCTCCCTCATAGATCTCTTTTTTACCCCTTCAAACACATGTTGATAATCCATGTACTGTCCTTCAGATAAGACTTTGGAAAAGGTAAGGTCATTCAAGAGTTCCAATATCTGTTCTGGTTCATGATGGGATGGAACTAAGTAGGTAGCAGAGTGACTTTTACTGCCTTGTAATTTTTTTCAAGTATTACTCTCACATGTAGCTCATGCCAGCAGGACCCCAATCTGAGACATTGTAGACAGAAGCTGGTCCTCTCTGTTTCTGGACTGCTTATGGCTGTCCACTACAGACATATGTAGTCCAACAACTTAAGTAGTTTTTCACCAACTTGGCTGAAGTGGCAAGGATTGGGTGTCAGGGCATGGTGGAATGAGGTGGCAGGGAGCTCTACACCATAATAACTGTCATCAAACTAAATTTGAAGGTTGTCACTAAGAGAAAATACAACATAATTAGTTACTGTCATTGAATAATTTGTGTGTTTCATTTACCATTAATATTCATTAAATCATCTCATCAGTCTATGCCACTGTAACCACTTCAGTAAATTATGCAGGTGGACTGATGAAGGAACTTTCAGAAAAATAGAGTATTACAGGGTAACCTGTGTTGTTGCAAGTATTTGAATACAGAGACGTTATGGAGATTACAATGTAGTATATGTATATAAGTACTAGAGGCATATAGGAATTTACTGTCAGCAAGGAGATGAACTGTTGCAAGGGTAACTTGAGTTCTCCGGTAAATATAAAAAATGATGAGTGTTGTGGAGTTTTATCTTTGTTGGTTACTTGATCATTTATTCTTCTTATTCTTTCGGTGTTATAAGTACTTAATATTCAGGGAAACCCATCCCAAGGAGCCTTTCCTTGGATTTAATGAATTAGTGATGCAATTTTGTTTAACCATCGTCATCTTTAAGTGTCATGGCGTACGACATGGGCCATTATGGTCTCCATGACTATGATTGTTCTTGTCAAATTTTTCTGCACAAGTGGTTTGTCATTGCTTTCTTCTGGGCAGTATCTTTACAAGATGGGTGACCCTAGCCATTATCAATACTCTTCAGCTATGTTCCCGCTAAGCTGTGCGCGTGTGTGCACACACGTTTTTCAACGAGCACACAAAGGAAATTAATGTGCGCACAAAAGGTTAGTTACCTAAAATAATGAAGTGATTAATAAATATACTTACTGAAAATAATCTTCTAGCTAAATGTTTCTGTTAACTAGTGAGTTGTTTTTATAAATAAAACAATGCTCAAATGGTGGCATTTGTACTTCAAAATGAACAGTTTTGCAACCTTGCACAGTTGATGGACATTGGGGGAACCTTTCTTGCGCCTCATGTGGACTGTGAGTGAGGTTTTAGCCTAATGAATCAACTCAAAAACAAGCTGAGAAACTGTTTAGGTGAATGTCATTTGGATATGTTAATGAGAATCAAAAGCTATCAATGGGATGGGAGTTCTATTAGTCTAGGTAGAGTTTACAAAGAATGGGGAAATGCCAAAGACAGGAGAGAGAGAAAATAACTGAGTGACTTCAATATGTATGTTATTTTGTTGTTATTCTGTGCAGTTTTATGTCAAATATTTTGTAAACCTACATAAACTGTGCCATGTGTGCATTCAGTGCGCACATACTTTTGTCACAGGAAAAAAATTTGCACAACATAAGATGTTTGTGCACATTGACTACTAAAAGTTAGAGGGAACATTGCTCTTCAGAGATTGTCTGCCTTGAATCAGTGGTCACATAACCAGGACAAGATATGCACCAGCTGCTCCCATGGCTTCACGTGACCCTGATAGGGGGCCTAAGTAGGTGCTACACCTTATCCAAGGATGAGCTGCAGACTAGTGGAGGGAAACAGTGCTTTATACCTCCTTTGGTAGAAACTTATCTCCAACCCGCCACCCTCTATTTAACTATATCTACAATAATGGCATGGAGATGTAGAGATGGAGGTCATTCTTATCACTAGATTCTCAACTATAACAGTTATCCTAAGCCATTGGGAAGATGGGAGGTGCATTGTATGCAGTATCTCTGTAGTGTTCTTTTGTTAAGTCAGAACATTCTAACTCAAACATTCATTTCAGAGCTCAAAGTAAATTATCAAAGTACATATATGTCACCACATACAACCCTGAGATTTGTTTTCTTACCGGCATACTCAACAAATCCAATAACCATAATAGAATCAATCAAAGACCGTACCCAGCAGGGCAGACAATCACTGCGCAAAAGACAACAAACTACACAAAAACAAAGAAAAAACAGGAAATAATAACAATAAATAAGCTATAAATATCAAGAACATAAGATAAAGAGTCTTTGAGTCCATAGGTGTGGGAACACTTCAGTAATGGGGCAAGTGAAATTGAATGAAGTTATCCCCTCTGGTTCAAGAGCCAGATGGTTGAAAGGTAATAACTTCCCCAGCCTGGTGGTGTGAGTTCTGAGGCTCCTGTACCTTCTTCCTGAAGGCAGCAGCAAGAAGAGAGCATGACCCGTATGGTTGTGGTCCCTGATGATGGATGCTGCTTTCCTGTGGCAACACTCTGTCTAGATGTGCTCAATGGTGGGGAGGGCTTTACCAGTGATGGACTGGACCATATCCACTACCTTTTGTAGGTTTTTCCATTCAAAGGCATTGGTGTTTCCATACCAGGCTGTGATGCAGCCAGTCAATATATTCACCACACAGCTATAGAAGTTTGTCAAAGTTTTAGATGTCATGCTGAATCTTCACAAATGTCTAAGGAAGTAGAGGCGCTGTTGTGCTTTCTTCGCAATTGTACTTATATGCTGGGCCCAAGACAGGGTCTTTGAAATAATAACACCTAGGAATTTAAAGTTGCTGATCCTCTCCACCCCCAGTGAGGACTGGTTTATGGACCTCCAGTTTCCTCCTCCTGAAGTCTCCTTGGTCTTGCTGACATTGAGTTGTTGTTTTGAACACCCAAGTTAAACTGCTGTAACTAATTCCTCAACTCTGAGGTAATGTTTCGACAGAATAGACAGCTTTCTTCATTGGTTCTGTTTTTTAAGTTATAACATAGACATAGCTCATTGTCATATGCTTTGTAAGTAAACAGTGAAAATAGCTAGCAGTGTCCCCTGAACTTCAGTCTTAATTATGTTTATGGTGAATGCAAATATTTTGGCTACTGTTCTGTATAACACAGTTGCTTGTATCATGTTGTTGGGGCAGTAACGAATTGCTAAGATCAAGGATTACCGTATGCTGCTGCTCCCTTGACTATGACATTCCTCTGCACTCAATGCTGCAATCAGCAGCTAGTGCAGCTCCTGAATTTGCTGCAGTTTAGCTGAGGGAGTCATAGTCTCAAGACTTACAGGCTTGACCAGCATAGAGGTAAGCAATTATGTCTGTGTTATCACAGCATCAGATGTGCAGTCATTAATCACTGGACTTCTCTGTGACAATCTTTAATGAAAGTGCATGATTAGATTAAATAATTCCTCTAGATACGGCGTAATCTTCCTATGTATCAATAACAAAGCTATTTTTGTAGTCTTTCATTAACTCAAAACAACTGGAACTGACTGCTTGCTCCAGGCAGATAATTCTTCTAAAGATAAACAAGTTGTCATCCCTCCCCCACAGCTCTGTCACTATTGCAAACCTGCCTGGGGACTTTTTTGTCCTTCTGTTGTTGCTTTTATGGTGATCTTGCTTGCCGAAATGAATTTGTGTTGGATAATGAGTTTGGCCACATGACTGACCTTTCAGTGGGAGAACAGTTAAGGAACTGAGATCCTTGAACTTCGGATGTTAAGAGAGACAGTGAATTTAGTCAAGAAGGAAAAGGAAGTGTAGGTAGCAAAAATCTTGGGAAGCTAAAGTCAAACAGAGCATTCGAGTATATACCTCAAGAAGGGAATTAGGGGACCCAGGAGGAACTATAAAAGTAGAGTTAAAGAAAATCCTGGGGCATCCGATACATACATCAACAGCAAAAACAATTACTTTGCATCAGTATTTACCTAGGAGAAGGACGTGGAGGATAGGGAGTTCAGTGTGGAGTGTGCTAATTTGCTAGGGAATTTGGAGATAAAGAAAGAGAAGGAATGCGTCTCTTAAGACAATTAAAGGTGGCTTAGTACCCAGGGCCTGATGGGATATACTCTAGATTATTAAGAGAGACAAGGAATGATTGGCCCTTGACTAATATCTTCATGTCCTACCTAGCTACAGAAGAGGTCCCGAAGAACTCGTGAGTAGTTAATGTTGTTCCATTATTCAAGGAGGGAAATGGGGATAATCCTGGAAACTATAGAACAGTGAGTCTTAATCAGTGGTAGGAAAGTAACTGGAGTTACTAGGAATAGGATATATGAGCATTTAGAAAAACATGACATAATTAGGGGCAGTCAGCATGGCTTTGTGCTGTCATGTCCCACTATCTTGATTGAGATTTTGAGGAGGTGGCAGGGGTTCTTGTTGAAGGTAGAACTATGGATAGCATGTACATGAATTTGAAAAGGTTCCCCTTTCGGAGTCTCATCAGAGGATTAAGATATTTGGGATTTTAAGTTAATTGGTTGTTTGTATTCAGAATTGGTTTACCCATAGAAGATAAAGGGTGGATGAGACTTATTCTGGATGTAGGTTGTGACTGCAGGTTGTGTCACTTAAATCTTTGACAAACTTCTATAGATGCACAGTTGAGAGTTGCATCACGACCCAGTATGGATGCACCTAGAACAGAGAAGCCTACAGCACAATCCATTACAGGAAAAGCCCTCCCCACTATTAGCATATCTTCAAAGAGCGCTGCCACAATAAAGCAGCATCCATCATCAAGGATTCCCACCATCTAAGCCATGCTCCCTTCTCACTGCTGCCATCAGAAAAGAAGTAGAGGAGCCTTAGTCCCACATCACCAGGTCAGGAACATTTACTATCCTTCAACCATCAGGTTCCTGAACCAGTGTGGATAATTTCACCCACTTCAACACTAAACTGATTCCACAACCTATGGACTTACTTTCAAGGACTCTACAAGATTATTTATTTGCTCATTTATTTATTTATTTATTTATTTATTTATTTAATTATTTTGGAATTTACACAGCATATCTTCTTTTGCATATTGTTTGCTTGTAGATTTTCATTGATACTATTTCATTTCTTTGTTCTATTGGGTGGATTAATAAATTTACAGATGATACAAAGATTAGTGTTGTTGGGGATAGTTATAGAAGACTTCCAAAGGATAGACAAGAATAGAGATGAACTGCTGATGTGTGTGGAGAAATGGCAAATGAAGTTTATTCTGGCCTTGTGTGAGGTGTTGCACTTTGGAAGATCAAATATAAAGATACAGTACACCGTTAATGGCAGGATGTGCAGAGGGATCTTGGGGTCCAAGTCCATAGCTCCCTGAAAGTGGCTACTCAGGTTGATAGGGTGGTAAAGAAGGCAGATGGCAGGCTTGTCTTTATTAGTCATGGAACTGAGTTCATGAGACAAACTAGGGTTGTTTTCTTTGGAATGGCAGAGGCTGAGGGGAAATCTGATAGAGGTGTATAAGATTATGAGAGGCATAGACTGAGTAGACAGAAAGTATCTTTATTCCCGAGGATAAAATGTTTACTATTAGAAAACATCCATTTAAGGTGGGGGGGGGGAGAGGGTAAGTTCAAAAAATATGCGAGGAAAGTTTTTTACACAGAGACTAGTGGATTCCTGGAATGCGCTACTATGGATGGTGGTGGAGTCACGTGTGATAGACCCATTAAAGAGGTTCTTAGGCACATGAATGTGCAGGAAATGGAAGCATATGGACATAGTGTAGACATAAGGACACTTGAGTACTAATGTAATTAGCTCAGCACAACATCATGAGTCTGTTCCTGTGTTATACTGTTCCATGGTCTATGTTCTTTTTACATGGATACACAGGCCACCATTCCAAATTCCTTGATGGTACAAGTTTTGGAGATATAGTACCCTGTGACAGATTTCAAGGAGACATTGACAGGAGTCTACAAATGATAGTTAAGTAACAGATGAAATTTAATGCCGAGAAGTGTAAAGAGAGACCATAGAAATGAGTGGGCACAATTCAAAAAGGGAATGCAGGAACAGGGAAATGTGTGAGTAAATGTATGTAGTTTTTAAAAAGTCATTAAAAAGCCTGCAAAATCCCAGGTTTTATAAACAGAGACTCAGAGTATAAGATCAAGGAATTCACAATGCATCTTTATAGAACATTGGCTTGGCCTGAACGACAATATTGTATCCAGCATGATATTGAATAGGTGCAGAAGAGATTTGTGAATATGCTCCCAGAGATGAGGGATATGCTGTTATAGACAGGAGAATAGGGAGTTCTTTTGGAACAGAGGAGGTTGTGATGCGATCTGCAATATTTAAAATCATGAAAAGTAGAGACAAAGTAGGTGGAGAGAGATGGTTTCCATTGGCAGAGACTTCAGAATCCAAAGACATAAAATGAAAATGATAGGCAAAAAAAGTAAATGTGACTAAGACATAGAAACACGAGCCGGTCATTCAGCCTCTCATATCTGCTCCACCATTGAATAAAATCCTGGATGTTACAATTTATTCATGCAATAAATCTTTAGGATCTGGGATGCACTGCCAAGAGTTGTAGTGGATGCAAGTTCAAATGTTGAATTCAAAGAGACTCAATCAATACCTAAAACCACCCCTCCCCCACAACTTTCTCCCCCAAATGTTATTGGAGGATAGAATCTATGGATACAAACCATTCTTTGTCTCCTCCTTTGAGAGCCCTCACTTTCTGCTCCAGTTGGATACCTGTGTTGCAGTTCCCGTTTGTACATCAAGACTTTACCGAATTATTTTGTGTGTTCAATTTTTGGGATCAGAGCGTCTTTGACAAGACTATTAATTGCCCCATTCCTGATTCCCCTGGAGAGGTAATGGTAAGCCATTTCCATTATGAGTACATTTTAATCCACATGTGAAAATGTATTAATTTCTTCTATAATAAATCTACGTAATTCATGACTGAACGTCAGTTCTGAGTTGGAGACCCATAGTAGATTGGGAACCACTTTGTCGAGCACCTTCTGTCCATCATAAAAGGTGGCATTTCCTGGTGGCCACTCATTTCAATTCAACTTCCCATTCTTTTCCAATGTGTCAGCCCATGGCCTCCTCTACTGCCGTGGTGAGGCTACACTCAGATTGGAGGAGCAACATCTCATATTCAGTCTGGTTAACCTCCAACCTGATGGCCTGAACAGCAATTTTGCCAACTACCTGTAATTTCTCTCCCCTCCCTCTTCACTTTTTCCATTCCCCATTCTGGTTCCCCTCTCATCTACCCATCACCTTCCCCTGCTGCCTCTCCTCTCCATTCTTCTATGGTCCACTGACATATCTTACAAGATGTCTTCTTCTTCAGCCGCATATCTCTTCTACCTATCACCTTACAACTTGTACTCCTTTCTCTTCTCTCACCTTCTTATTCTGGCTCCTGTCCCTTCCTCTCCAGTCCTGATGAAGAGTCTCAGCTGGAAACATTGACTGTATATTCCCCTCCATCAATGCTACCTGACTTGCTGAGTTCCTCCAGCATTTTGTGTGTGGTGTTCAAGATTTCCAGCATCTGCCGAATCTCCTGTGTTTATTACTAACATTCCACTACTATTATGATAACCACTTTTCTTTCTTAATTCTGCTGCCTGGAATTAGTACCCAGCTCTTTGGGCCTTATCCTAGGTAAGACTAAAAGCCTTTAAACTTAAATCATATGTCTTTAAAATGACAACACACTTCTGAGTGGGGTTTGCTACCAATAAGAGAAACTCATTCTTTCCTTTTTTTGTGTGTTTGTAGTTTATTAGAGAAGATTGAACAAGAAACATGGAGAGAGACTGGTGTTTCCTTCGTATTGTCTGTAACACGCCTCATGGAACGTCTGCTGGATTACAGGTAACTGCCTCTGCAGAGGAAAAATACACTTCTAAAATAGTACCATTATCATGGTTAATTGCTGTTGGCAGCATATAATACCAGGTTTGTTCATGAGAGAATATAAAGATCTTACAAATTCCTTTTCACTGATTTGTCAGGATCAAGCCACTTATTGATTCATCTCAAGATATGTAGGTTTTTGATGTTGCTCATACCTATCAGTTCTTGAAAAGGCTGTGATGGATTTTTAGACGTGATTTGACGTAATTGAGTACTTGGTTGGTTATTTCAGAAGGTTGTCATGATTTGATTCTGTTGGAGTAGGACTGGAGTTAGATATAGGCCAGATTCAGTAGGCACAGATTTCCATCCCTGAAGGAAGGCTTTTCAATTATTTCAATAGTCAAAGTATATTTATTATCAAAGTACGTATATGTCACCAATACTACCTTGAGATTCATTTTTGCAGGCGTTGACAGTAGAACAGCGAAATACAATAGAGTCAATGAAAAGCTACACACAAAGACTGCCAAACAACCAGCGTCCAAAAGAAGACAAACTGAGCAAAAATAATTAAATAAGTACTGAGAGTTTGAGTGGCAGAGTCTTTGAAAGTGAGTCTATAGGCTGTGGGAACAGTTCAGTGATGGGGCAAGTTATTTCCGTTGGTTCAAGAGCCTGATGGTTGAGGGACAATAACTTCCTGAACTTGGTGGTGTGAGTCCTGAGGTGCTTGTACCTTCTTCCTGATGGCAGCAATGAGAAGAGAGCAAGACCCAGGTGGCGGGGTCCCTGATGATGGATGCTGCTTTCCTGCGACGATGTCTCGCCTAGATGTGCTCCATACTAGGCTTGATGTAGCCAGTCAATGCCCCACCACACATCTATAGAAGTTAGCCAAATTTTAGATTGCATGCCGAATCTTTGCAAACATCTAAGGAAGAAGAGGTACTAGTATGCTTTCTTCGTAATTGGACTTGCATGCTGGGCCCAGGATAGGTTGTCTAAATTGATAACACTAAGGAATTTGAAGTTACTGACCCTGTCCATCTCTGATATACCAAACTTTCAGCTGCTTGGTCTTGCTGACATTGAGTGAGAGGTTGTTGTTGTGGCACCGCTCAACCAGATTTTTAATCTTCCTCCTGTATTTTGTTTGTATGCTGAAGCTTTCCCATGGGCTGATTAATTAGTGTCAGCAGATATTAAACCACATTTACAATATCTCTGATTTTATTTCTGATCTGTGCCAACCTAGACATCTCTGTTGGAGTAACAGTATAGGTGCTGCAGGTCTTTGGTGGCTCTGGGTGAGAAAAGACATACGGTGACATGCAAAAGTTTGGGCACCCCTGGTCAAAATTTCTGTTACTGTGAATAGCTAAGCGAGTAAAAGATGACCTGATTTCCAAAAGGCATAAAGTTAAAGCTGAGACATTTCTTAAATATTTTAAGCAAGATTACTTTTTTATTTCCATCTTTTACAGTTTCAAAATAACAAAAAAGGAAAAGGGGCCCAAAGCAAAAGTTTAGGCACCCTGCATGGTCAGTACTTAGTAGCACCCCCTTTGGCAAGTATCATAGCTTGTAAACGCTTTCTATAGCCAGCTAAGAGTCTTTCAATTCTTGTTTGGGGGATTTTTGCAAAAGGCTTCTAGTTCTGTAAGATTCTTGGGCCATTTTGCATGCACTACTCCTTTGAGGTCTCTCCACAGATTCTCGATGATGTTTAGGTCGGGGGACTGTGAGGGCCGTGGCAAAACCTTCAGCTTGCGCCTCTTGAGGTAGTCCATTGTGGATTTTGAGGTGTGGTTAGGATCATTATCCTGTTGTAGAAGCCATCCTCTTTTCATCTTCAGCTTTTTTACAGACGGTGTGATGTTTGCTTCCGGAATTTGCTGGTATTTAATTGAATTCATTCTTCCCTCTACCAGTGAAATGTTCCCCATGCCACTGGCTACAACACAAGCCCAAAGCATGACCAATCCACGCCCATGCTTAACAGTTGGAGAGGTGTTCTTTTCATGAGATTCTGCACCCTTATTTCTCCAAACATACCTTTGTTCATTGCGGCCAAAAAATTCTATTTTAACTTCATCAGTCCACAGGACTTGTTCCCAAAATGCATCAGGCTTGTTTAGATGTTCCTTTGCAAACTTCTGACGCTGAATTTTGTGGTGAGGATGCAGGAAATGTTTTCTTCTGATGACTCTTCCATGAAGGTCATATATATGCAGGTGTCGCTGCACAGTAGAACAGTGCACCACTACTCCAGAGTCTGCTAAATCTTCCTGAAGGTCTTTTGCAGTCAAACGGGGGTTTTGATTTGCCTTTCTAGCAATCCTATGAACAGTTCTCTCGGAAAGTTTTCTTGGTCTTCCAGACCTCAACTTGACCTCCACCGTTCCTGTTAACTGCCATTTTTTATTTACATTACGAACTGAGGAAACGGCTACCTGAAAGCGCTTTGCTATTTTGTTATAGCCTGCTTTGTGGGCAACATTTATTTTAATTTTCAGAGTGTTAGGTAGCTGCTTAGAGGAGCCCATGGCTGCTGATTGTTGGGACAAGGCTTGAAGAGTCAGGGTATTTATAAAGCTTTGAAATTTGCATCACCTGGCCTTTCCTAAGGATGACTGTGAACAAGCCATAGCCCTAACAAGCTAATTAAGGTCTGAGACCTTGGTAAAAGTTATCTGAGAGCTCAAATCTCTTGGGGTGCCCAAACTTTTTCATGGTGCTCCTTTCCTTTTTCTCAGTCTAAAATTGTACAAAACAAAAATAATACATTAATCTTGCTTAAAATGTTGAAAAGAATGTTTCATCTTTAACTTTATGACATTTAAAGATCAATTCATTTTCTACTCACTTAACTATTCACAGTAACAGAAATTTTGTCCAGGGGTGCCCAAACTTTTGCATGCCACTGTAAGTCTTCATATCCCTGATTATTCTCACAGTTCAGCAGAATTTTTCAAAAATGGGAGAATTACATCTGGAAGTTAATTCCCATATGAAGAACTTAAGCACAAAATCTAGGCTGATCCTTCAGTGAAACACTGAAGATGTATTGCACTATCTATGGTACTGACTTTCCAGTGTAATTTTAAATGAAGCTCTGTAAGAGATTTCACAGCACTTTCTTAAAGTCAACCAGTTGAGTTTTTCTCTCTCTACCAGCCAGCATTTTCTGCTTATCTTGTGACAAAAAAAAACTAACACAATCAGTCTAGGAGCAACTACATGAAGAGAGTTTGCTCAACAAGCTTGGTTACCTCTTAAAAATACCTAAGTGGATACAGGAACCAGTAGATATCAGAACAGACAGGCATGCAAGTGAAAACAAATCATTAATATTGCTGGCAATTGAATAGTAATTTGTGTATCACGCTCCTTTTCCTGCATTTGGTACTGGATTAGGTTATTTGATACTATGGTTTGAGTGGGCTGTGAATTTAAGTACAGTTTGAGAATTTGACCATATAAATGATGTGCTATTCCCTGTGCAGATCAGCATTGCAGTAAATGCTGTTCTTTAAAGGATAGATGTTTAGCAATGGCTTCCTAAATCTTCAAGCTATTCAGTTTCAGATTTAGATTATGTATTGCATTTGCATCAAAGCATACAGTGAGATATATTGCTTTTGTTAACAACCAACACACCCAAAGGTGAGCTGGGGGCAGGTTGCAAGTGTTGCCACACTTTCCGGAGCTAATATTGCATGCCCACCCAGCAGAATGACACAGAGCACAAAAAAAACATACCAAGCAATAATGCAGCAACAGCAAAACAATCCCCGTTCCTCTCCGGCTCACCCATGCACATATACAGTCCTCTAAATATGACACTGGAGTTGTAGGACAGGCTATCTTTAGCCTCCAGTCTCTAGCAGACTCATAGGTTCACAGACACTGGAACTTTGACGTCCACAGTGGACTCCCAGAGATTTACAGACTCGGCTCTGCCACTCAAGCCTCGCCATATATATATAGAAATGCTGAGTATTCTGCTGATTTTTTTTTTCATCTACTAATACCAAGAGCCAGTGATGGAAGTCCATTGACCTGATTTATTAGCTCCATGTCCACTCCTCAGATGCGGCACAAATATTTCCAATAATTTCAGTTTTTATTAGCAAGAATTGGTTGGCCATACCATTTTGACATGAGGCCTTGGTAAGTGTAAAGAAGCTATCAATTCTATTAATTAAGTGTCAATACTGCATTGAAGTATCAGCCTGGATTTTGAAAGACTGAAACACTTATGACAGTGAGGCTAAGTACAGATCCAATGCCATATTCAAGTTTGCTGACAACACCACTGTTGTTGGCCAAATCAAAGTTGGTGACAAATCAGCATATATGTAGGAGGGGAGATTGAAAATCTTGTTGAATGGTGCCACAACAACCTCAGCAAACCAAAGATTATTAACTACAGGATTAAATGAGAGGTCCATGAGTCAGTGCTCATTAGGAGATCGGAGGTCGAGAGTGTCAGTAAATTCAAATTCCTCGGCATCATCATCTTAGAGGAACTAAGACCTACACACAAGTGTCATTTCAAAGGAAGCACAGCAGCACCTCTACTTTCTTAGATGCTTGTACAGATTCAACATGTCATGTAAAACTTTGACAAACATCTATAGATGCACAGTGGGAAGTATCCTCACTATTTGCATCACAGCTTGGTATGGAAACACCAGTGCCCAAAAACAGAAAAGTCTCCAAAAAGTGGTGGTTACAGACCAGTTCATCACAGGAAAAGCCCTCCTCACTACTGAGCATATCTACAAAGAGTGCTGCCACAAGGAAGCAGCAACCATCATCAAGGACCCCCACCATTCAGGCCATTCTCTCTTCTTGCTGCTACCGATGGGAAGGAAGTACAGGAGCCTTAGGTCTCACACCGTCAGGTTCAGGAACAATTATTTCCCTTCAACCACCAGGTCTACTGAACTGATCATTGAACACAGCCTATGGACTCACTTTTAAGGGCTCTACAGCTCATATTCTCAGAAACATTTACTTACTTATTTATCTACTTATTTATTTATTATTATTTATTTTGTATTTGTTCAGTTTGTCTTTTTTGCACATTGGTTTTGTTTGTCATTCTTTGTGTATAGTTTTTCACTGATTCTATTGTATTTTATAGTATTAAATGTGAGAAATTCTGAAGATACTGAAAATCCAAAGCAATACACACAAAATTGCTGGAGGAATTCAGCAGGTCAGGCAGCATCTATAGAAATAAATAAACAATCTACGTTTTGGACCGAGACCCTTCTTCATTTTATTGTATTTCTTTGTCCTACTGTGAATGCTTGCAAGAAGATGGATCAAGAAAAGGGTAGCATTTAGGAACATAGCTAAAAGTTCAAAGTACATTTATTATCAAAGTATGTAGACATACAATCTTGAGACTTGTCTCCTAACAGGCAGCCAAGAAACAAAGAAACCTAAAAGAACCCATGTAAAAAAAAGACAGTCAAAACCTAATATGCAGAAAAAAACACATCATGCCCACAAAAATTCTATTAAAAAACGTAAAAGAGCCCATAACAAAGACAGTTGGACACCCAATGTGCAGAGAGAAAATACACATCACGCAGTCTATAACTGCAAGGAAATAGTGTTCTGAACAGAAGTCTACAAAGGGAGTCCCATAGTTCAGCACAGAGCCGCGTTGTGGAGCAGCGATCTGAACCAGCCCATCTCTCGCCTCAGGCCCCAAAACCTGGCACCTAAATCTGCTCAAACATTGAGTTCAGCGACTTGATGCACCCAGGTGCCCGGAACTTGCCGCCTCGATTCAGCCTGTAACTGACCTTTCTGATACGGCACGGCACTTAAAATGATCGAAACTCGGATCTTCCTTGCTCTTGGTGATGAGCCCATTGCCTCGCCTTGCCTTGGTTCTGCCACATCAAATTGCCTTCAAGTCCAAAGTGAAGTTACAGACAATTACTAGTGATGGTAGTTTGCCAGGAAAAGCGTGATTAACAAAGTGTTTTGCTGTTTTTCTTGTGTCTTTAGCCACCAGCCAGAACTCGCTGAGGTTCTCCAGCGCCATTTTAAACCAACACATATACTTACTTTAATAATAAATTTACTTTGAACTTTGAACTTTTCTGAAACAGGTTTTCCATGTGAAGTATGTTTGCAAGAGAAGAAGATACACTAATTGAGAAAGAGATTACACCAGAAAGTCCATAAAGTTGTTTGGTGGGTGAGCTACCAAATGTCTTGCCCGACCAATTTTGATTTTTTAGCCTGATACCTGATGTCTTAGATTTGGGAAAAGAAATTAGTAAAATTAAGAAATCCTGATTTTATTCCTCACCCAGCTCATAATTTCCTAAATAATCCAGGCCATAAGACCATAAGAAAAAAGAGCAGAATTTAGACCATTTGGTCCATCGAGTCTCCCCACCATTTTTTATATAGATTATGAGAACACTCAGTCCTCTTTTATTGTCATTTAGAAATGCATACATGCATTAAGAAATGATACAATGTTTCTCCGGAGTGATGTCACAGAAAACAGGACAAACCAAAGATTAACACTGACAGAACCACATAATTATAACATATAGTTACAGCAATACCCCGATAGCGGCAGCAAAAGGGAGAAACTCCCTGCCATAAACCTCCAGGCACCATCAACTTGCCGATGCCTTGGAAGCAGCCGACCACAGCCGATACTGAGTTCGTTCATCCGAAAACTTTGAGCCTCTGACCAGCCCCTCCGATACAGCCTGCCGAGCGCCTTTGACCTCACCCCAACTACTGAAACAAGCAAAGCCGAGGATTCGGGGCCTTCCGCTCCGGAGATTCCGGTTACCACACAGTAGCAGCGGCAGCGAAGCGGGCATTTCAGGAGTTTTCCAGATGTTCCTCTGTACTCTCACGTTCATCTCCGTCAAATCAGAACTGTGCACGGTCCCCTACTTGACAGATTACAGATATCACCGGAGAGGCCGCGCGCACTGCCATTGCGTCGCCATCTTCTCCTCCTCCTCTTTCCTTATGCTGATCCAATTTTCCTCTCAGCTGCAATGTCCTGCATTCTCCCCACATCCCTTCATGCCCTGACCAATCAAGGCTCTATCAACTACTGCCTTAAATATACATAAAGACTTAACCTCCACAGCTGCCTGTGACAAAGAATTACATAGAATCACCACTCTTTGGCTAAAGAAATTCCACCTCATCTCCATTCTAAATTGACGCCCCTCTATTCTGAGGCTGTGTCCTCTGGATTTAGACTCTCCCACCATAGGAAACATCCTCTCCACAGTCACTCTTATCAAGATCTTTCACCATTCGATTGGTTTCAATTAGGTCACCCCTCATTCTTCTGAATGCTAGTGAATACAGACCCAGAGCCATCAAATGCTCCTCGTATGACAAGCCATTCAATTCTGGCATCATTTTCGTGAACCTCCTGTGAACCCTCTCCAGTTTCAGCACATCCTTTCTAAAACAGGGGCCCAAAACTGTTGACAATACTCCAAGTGAGGCCTCACCAGTGCTTTTAAAGTCTCAACATTACATCCTTGCTTTTACATTTTAGTCCTCTTAAAATTAATGCTAACATTGCATTTGCCTTCCTCACCACAGACCCAACCTGCAAATTAATCTTTAGGGAATCCTGCACAAAGACTCCCAAGTCCCTTTGCAGCTCAGTTTTTTTTTTATTTTCTCTCCGTTTAAAAAATAGTCAAGCCTTTCTCTTCTACCTAAGTGCATGATCATACACTTCAGGATACTGTATTCCATCTGCCACTTCTTTGCCCATTCTCCAAATCTGTCTGAATCTTTTTGTAGCCTCTATACTTTCTCAAAACTACCTGTACCTCCATCTATCTTCATATCATCTGCAAACTTTGCAACAAAGCCATCAATTCCATCATTCAAATCATTGACATATAACATAAAAAGTATCAGTCCCAACACAGACCCCTATCAAACACCACTAGAAATCAGCAGACAACCAGAAAAAACTGCCTTTATTCTCATTCTTTGCCTCCTGCAGTCAGCCACTACTTTATCCATGCTAGAACCTTGCCTCTAATACCATGGGTTTGTAGCTTGTTAAGCAGCCTCATGTGTGGCACCTTCTCAAAGGGCTTCTGAAAATCCAAGTACTCCACATCAACCGATTCTTCTTTGTCTATCCTGCTTGTTATTTCTTCAAAGTATTCCAACAGATTCATCAAGCAAGGTTTTCCCTTGAGGAAACCATGCTGACTATGGCCTACTTTATCATGTGCCGCAAAGTACCCTGAGACCTCATCCTTAATAATTGACTCCAACATCTTCCCAACCACCGAGGGAGGCCAGACTAACTGGCCTATAATTTTCTCTCTTCTGGTTCATTGCACAATACCCAATCTAGAATAGCTAATCCCCTAGTGGGCTCAACCACAAGCTGCTCTAAAAAGCCATCTTGTGTAGGCATTCTAGAAATTCCCCCCTTGAAATCCAACAACAACCTGATTTTCCAAATCTATCTGCATACTGAAATCCCCCATGACTATCTTAACATTGTCTTTTTGGCATACGTATTCTATCTCTTGTTGCAATTTGTAGACCACGTTCTTACCACTGTTTGTATACAACTCCCATCAGGGTCTTTTTACCCTTAGATTAGATTATGAGAACACTCAGTCCTCTTTTATTGTCATTTAGAAATGCATACATGCATTAAGAAATGATACAATGTTTCTCTGGAGTGATAGCACAGAAAACAGGACAAACCAAAGACTAACACTGACAGAACCACATAATTATAACATATAGTTACAGCAGTGCAAAGCAATACCATAATTTGACGAAGAACAAACCATGGGCACAGTAAAAAAAAGTCTCAGAAGTCCCTGAATCGATCAACTCCCGAGTCCCCAATAACAGGTGGCAAAAGGGAGAAACTCCCTGCCGTAAACCCCCAGGCACCGTCAATTTGCCGATGCCTTGGAAGCAGCCGACCACAGCCGACACTAAGTCCATCCGTCGGAAAGCTTTGAGCCTCCGACCAGCCCTTCCAATACAGCCTCCCGAGCGCCTTCAACCTAGACCCGGCCGCTGAAACACGCCAAGCCAAGGATTTGGAGCCTTCTGCTCCGAAGATTCCGGTTACCACACAGTAGCAGTGGCAGCAAAGCGGACATTTCAGAAGTTTTCCAGATGTTCCTCTGTACTCTCACGCCTGTCTCCATCAAATCCAAATTGTGCACAGTCCCTTACTTGATAGATAACAGATATTCATCTCTGGAGAGGGTACGCGCGCTGCTGTCGCGCCATCTTCTCCTCATTGCAGTTCTTAGCTCTATCCACAGTCATTCAACACCTTCTGACACTATGCCACCTCTTTTAATGATTTGATTTCACTTTTTACCAATTGCCCCCTCTGCCTTTCTGCTTGTCCTTTCGATATAATGTATATCCTTGGACATTAAGCTCCCAGCTATAATCTTCTTTCAGCCATGATTCAGTGATGCCTGCAACATCATACATACAAATCTGCAACTGTGCTACAAGTTCATCTACCTTATTTTGTATACTGTGTGCATTCAAATATAATACCTTCAGTCATATATTCACCCTGATCTGCAGCTACTATTATCCACCTTTCCTATGTTAATTCTTGCTTTGAAATATATGCAGCTCAAAATACTAGTAGCACAACGCTCAACTTTTTGATTCCTAACTTTGTCAGAGGTCTTACCAATATCTGCCTCCACAACCTCTTCACTAACAGTTCTGGCAGTCTGGTTCCCATCCCATGCAGCTAGTTTAAACCACACCATGCAGAATTAACAAACCTCCTTATTAGGATATTAGTCCCCCTCCAGTTCAGGTGCAAACCATCCCTTCTGTACAGGTCCCACCTTCCCTGGAAGAGAGCCCAATGATCCAAAAAGTCTGATCCCCTCCCTCCTACACCAGCTCCTTAGCCACATATTAAACTGTATAATCTTCTTAGTTGTGGCTTCACCAGCAATGTGACATGGGTAACAATCCTGAGGTAACAACCCTGGAAATCCTGCCCTTTAACTTAGCACCTAACTCCCTGAACCCCCTATGCAGAACTTCATCGCTCATCCTACCCTTGTCCTTGGTAACGACCGCTGGTGGTTCACCCTCCCACTTAAGAATGCTGAGGACTCGATCTGAGATGTCCCGGGCCTTGGCACCCGGGAGGTAACATACCATCCGGGAACCTCGTTCTCATCCGCTGAGCCTCCTCTCCTTCTTCTAACTACCAAATCCCCTATCACCACAACATACCTTTTCTTCCCCCTTTCCTTTTCTCCCCCTCTTTCCTTCTGAGTCACAGAGCCGACTTAGTGCCAGAGACCCAACTACTGTGACTCTCTTCTGTTAGGTCAACCCTCCCCCCCACCCAACAGTTTCCAAAGTGATATACGATACATGTTGTTGAAGGGGGGAGAGGGGGCACTTGACTGGCTCTGCACTAGCTCCTTAACTCCTTTCCCCTTCCTGTCACCCATTTCCTGTGCCCTGCATCTTGGATGTAACTACCTCTCTATATATCCTATCTATCACCCCTTCAGCCTCCCGAATGACCTGGAGTTCATCCAGTTCCAGTTCCAACTCCTTAACAAGGAGTGTTAGAAGCTGCAGCTGGATGCACTTCTCGCAGTTGTCATCAGGAACACTGGAGATCTCCCTGCCTTCCCACATCCCACAAAAGGAGCATACCACTATCTTGCCTGACATCTCTACTGTCCTAGCTGAGCAGATATAAAGAAGGGAAGGAGAAAAAAAACAATCTTGAGTTTTTCTTTTGATTTCTCTAACTGAAGCCTCTCCTAGCTGAAGCCTCAAAGAGCTAAAGCCTCAAAATCACCACTCTGACGATGACCGCTGTACTTGCTCCTGCCTTCCTTTAATGTACTGTTGCTTATCAACCCAAATGTGAAATGGTCGCTGGTCAAAGGTCTATTTTGCTGAAGTGACTCGCTGCTCCCTTTTCTACTCAAGCAGTGGACCCGAATGAAATCCCCTCCTCTCAAAAATCCCTCTAAGTTGTAGCATAAGTTACAAGAAGGCATATGGTATGTTGGCCTTCATTAGTCGGGAACTGGGTTCAAGAGCCATGAAGTAATGTTATGGCTCTAACTCTATTAAACCCTAGTTAGACCAGGGTTATGTTCAATTCAGGTGTCTCCTTATAGGAAAGATGTGGAAGCTTTAGAGAGCATGCAGAGGAGATTTAACAGGGTGCGGCTTGGATTAGAGAGCGTAACTTCTGAAGGTAGATTGAGTGAGCTGGAGCTTTACTCTTTGGGGTGAAGGGGGTGAGAGCTGGCTCTATAGAGGTGTACAGAATGATAAGAGACATAGATCAAGTGGATAGTCAGAGACACTTTCCAGGATGGAAATGGCTTACGAGAGGGCTTAATTTTAAGGTGATTGGGGGATGTCAGAGATAAGTCCATTACACAGAGAATGGTGAGTGCATGAAACACCCTGCCAGGGGTGGTGGTAAAGGTAGATATAGAAAAGGTATTTAAGAAATTCTTAAATAAGCATATGGAAGATAGAAAAATGGAGGGTTATGTAGGAGGGAAGGGTTAGATTGATCTTAGAATAGGTTAAAAAGTTGACATAGCATCATGAGCTGAAGGAACTTTACTGTGCTGTATTATTCTATGTTCTATGAATGTAACAGTGTGCTTATTCCTTCATTGATTTCAGACAATGCAGTTTTAAAGGTTAGCAATAGCTAGTAGAGCAACGTCAGATCCTTCACTAACGAGCTTCTATCTGACAATGACTTCTACTGATAGTTACATATTACAATAATTAATTGAAAAATTATAAATCTGTAAACATATTAATGCATGCATGGTGCATAAATGTTGCAATATTTCCCAGAGGTTTAAAAATACTTTAGGTCTTGTCATCGTCAGTTCATGGGATTCCTCCGATGAAGCTGACAGAACCCACAAAGGGCCTTCAACTTTCTTTGTTTCATTTGTAATGAATGTTTCAGTTATGTATAGTGTGAGTTTGAAACTCTATAATGGTGGGCACATTAATTTGATTTGACATGGGAAATAATTAAAATCCTACCCATGTATCCATAGGCATATAAAGCTTCTAAAAACCAAACCTATTCTTCTTCAGTACTTGTGCTTCTGGATACTCCTGATCTACATTGGCAAGGTTCCAGGAATTTGTTTCCTTGCTGTTAACTCTCATCATTTTCTTTTCTATTGCCCTGGCATGGGTAATCTTCCCATCTTTGTCTTGGCCTTATCGGGAGCATTTGATTGTATGACCTAGTTTCTATCAGCTACTTGTAGCTGCCTTAAGGTCTGGTCATCAGCTGCACCCAGTTTTGAATTGACAAAACTCATCTCTTGCAAAATACTAGTCAGGTTTGAAAGAGGTGATGAATATCACAGACCGTCTTTCTGAAGCAGGCAATTAATCACGGGTAATTTTTTTGAGAATGGCATTGTGTTTCTACGACAATTCGGGACTATTTTTTCATCTGTCTGTTGTGTCTCATGATTTGTCCTCTATATAGTATTCTAGTCTGCATGGTCAATTTGGAATTAAAAGAATACATGAATAATTTAAATTAATATTTTATGATATCACCAATTTTGTCAACAACCAGTGATTTCCTATAATATGCCTGAATTGGCACAATGGTAATTCAAATGAATTATATGTTAAATATTAAAGAACTATATCACACTAGCCCTATTTAAAAGGGTAAGTGCCTTTTCCAAATTCACATTGTTTCTGAATCAAAATGTTTAATATGAAAGCATTAATTCTCTGACTTTCTGGCTTACCAAATCTCTCTGTAGATGTTCCTCAACTAATCAGAGAGTAATGTGGCTGGTTGCTTTCAAACAGTCTATCAAATAATCATTATGCAGCATTTAGTAAATAGAGTTGCCTGTCAACCTTAGATTAGAGCTGCCACTATGTCAGCAATGCTCTTTTGTACTAATTGAACAATCTCTTTCTGATAACTGAACATGACACTATCACTAGGAAGTATCGGAATGTGTTAATACAGTACCAGAGGTACATATTGCCACTGGATAATTGAAGGAAGTTTGGGATTTTGTTTAAGGAAAATATCAAAGTTCAGATTCAGATTTATTTATCATGAACATACAGTAAATGTGTCATGTGTGTCAACAAACAACACACCTAGGGATGCACTGGGGCAGCCCACAAGTGTTGCCACACATTCCAACGCCAACATCGCATGCCCTCAATGCTTGGCAGAACAATAACAAAACAGAACAAGACAAGCAACCAAACAACAGTAAAATAAGCCCCTGTCCTCCCTTCCACCCTCCATGCAAACAGTCCTCAGATTCCAGACAGGTCTCCAGTCTCCAGGCTTCAGCCATCAGGCCTTGACTTCGACTTTTGATCAACCTTTGGACTCTGATCATCAGTATCAATACCCAGACTAGCCGATGACGACCTCGAATTCCAGGATCGAACTCTGGGCCCGCTGACTGACAAGCCCTCGCGCCTCTTGCTTGCACAGACATCCAATCCGAGGGACCTAACATCCATAGGTGTCCTTCATCACCCATCCACATCTACAAGCATGCAGTGGAGGCATAGACTCCAAATATCCTTTGTCCCATGTCTACATGTCTGGGAAGCCTAGTTTCTAACTCCTCCACATCTCTAGCCCTAAACGCTAATCTGACCTCTAACACCCCCACCTCACCCCCACTAAACTTTAATCTGATCCTTAACTCCCCTCTCTGGACCCAAAACCATTTTACAAACTTAAAATACAACTAAGTCTAAGCCGTGATAGAGACTGTAGCTCGATGCTATTTTGAAGAAAAGCAGCTACCAGTTATTTCTCCGGACTCATCGTGCAGTCAGAGGTATAACTCGTGAGATAGTCTAAAGTTATGGTAATTCCCAGTAGATGAGTATCCTGTGTTCAATGAGAGCTGGTACAGAAAGTGCTTGATTGTTAATTTCGGTGAATTGGCACGCTTTTGAGAGGTTTTAATGACAATTTGTTAAGTTAGATTTATTAATGGAGTGTTATAAGTATTTACCGAGTTTTTTATGTTTGGTGATTGTCTCAAAATGAGAAGGATCAGGGGTTTATTAGTTGATACCTCACATTTGAGGTAAATTTGTTGAAAGATGTACTGATAGTTTGTACCATGGTTTCAATATATTGAGCTTTTCAGGAATAAATGTGTAGAATCTGAAATCCAACTTCATTTCAAAGGTGTGCTACATTTTAAAATTCATCCAAGTCAACAATTCCAAGACTCAACAGCAAATGTATCCAGCTATTGCATTAGTTTAATTCATCAGATGTAAACTGCCTTCCTCGATTGTATGCTGCATGGTACTTTTCTAAAAGTTCCCTTTTCAGTTCTTTTAAGATATTCTTAGAGGTTCCCCAGGGCTAACAAATCATAGAATTGGAATTATTCAGTTTATCCATGGCCCATTATGAATAATTCAGTAACGTTTGAAATGCCATTCTATTTTAATCAGAAATACAACATGGTAACAAGCCCTTCCAGCCCATTGAGTCCACACCTCCCAATCACACCCACGTGACCAATTAACCTGTTAACCCATGCATCTTCGGAATGTGGGAGAAAACCAGAGCACAGTCATGGGGAGAACGTACAAACTCCTTACAGACAATGGCAGGAAATGGACCCACATCATTGGTGGTGTAATAGTGTTGCACTAGCCTCTTTGCTACCATGAAACTTACCAGTCCTATGATATTATTCTATTTTGGAAACTAATCTTCTCATTTTCAGTATCCTTGGGTGGAACTTGTATCTAGACAAGCACCAGAATTTCCTTGGCATAGAGGACAACGTGCAACTGCTGGAAGATGGAATTAATATGGATAGCTGCCTGCTGGTGGGCATGGATGTGATGGGCCAAATGGCTAATTAATTAGGTGCCGCCTGGCACATAAATGTCAGCTCAGATCAGAGGCAACGCAATCGGCAATCGCCTCTGATCTGGGCCGACATTTACGTGCCGCACGGCACCTAATTAATTAGTTTGTTTATTTCGGCTTTTTTCTTAAAGATGTGTTGGGTGTGTTCCGGCTACCACTGCACCGCTGCATTCTTCACGGCTCGGTATTGGTCCGCGGCCCGGAGGTTGGGGACCACTGATGTAGATGAGAGGGGGTTGTCTAAGACAAAGGGCAGAGGTTTACAGTGAGAATGGGAGATTTAGAAGAAGAATTTTTGACACAGAGAGAGTGGTTAAAATCTGGAATGTGCATCTTGAAGAGTTGAAGACAAACTGCCTCACATCATTCAAGGACCATTTAGATACAGGTTGAGTACCTCCTATCCGAAATTCCAAAGTCTGAAAACTTTTGATATCCAAAATTTGAGCACTGACATAAGTCACAAAAAGGAAAACTCCACAAGGCTCTGGGAAGGTTCCCAGGCGATGCGCAGGTCTCTGCACACCACGGACAGTTCTGAGAAGTGATCTCACATATGTAATGAACAGATATGTAATGAAAATTAGGAAAAACTAAGATCTTGGTCATGTATGAAAGAGTGGATTTGTCAACGTCAGAGTGAACATATGCCACAACATGAAACAAGCAAAGATACATTTATCAGGAACTGAAAATTGAAGGTAGTTATTAATATTCAGCAGGCTGGTTGCAGAAATTTAAGAAAAGTCACAGCATTAAATTTTAAAGATTTATGGTGATAAAGCATCTGCTGATCACGAAGCTGCAGAGAAATTAATTGATGAGCTTGCCAAGACCGTCACTGATGAAAATCTACCACACTAAAAGCACTATAGAAAGCATCCTATCTGGATGCATCACAGCTTTGTATGGCAACTGCTCTGCCCAAGATCACAGAAACTGCAGGGAGTTGTGAATGCAGTGCAGTCCATCGTGCAAACCACCTCCCCACCATTGACTGTATACTTTTCCTGCTGCCTCAGGCAAGCAGTCAACATAAACAATGACTGCTGTCACCCTGGTCAATCTCCCTTCTCCCCCACTCCATTGCACAGAAGATACAGAACCCTGAGAACACAAACCACTGGGCTTACTTACAGCTTCCTACCGGCTGTACTTCAAGACTCTTGAATAGACCTGCTGCACAATAAATATGAACTCTTGATTTCTGTCTACTTCACCATGTCCCTTGCATTTTATTGCCTACTTGCACTGCACTTTTTCTGCATCAGTAACAGTTTCCCCCCTCCCCTTTGTACTACTTTATGTATTGAATGATCAGTCAGGGTAGCATGCAAGACAGCATAGCAGTTACCATAATGCTTTTACAATGCCAGTGATTTGAATTCAATTCCATCACTGTCTGTGAGGACTTTGTA
The DNA here is from genome assembly GCF_963921235.1 of Mobula hypostoma. NCBI lineage: Eukaryota > Metazoa > Chordata > Chondrichthyes > Myliobatiformes > Myliobatidae > Mobula > Mobula hypostoma. The sequence continues at coordinate 17,305,835 of NC_086111.1, forward strand.
CGTTTTCCTCATGACAGTGTGGACTTCCACTGGGCGCTTCGGTTTCCTCCCACATTCCAAAGATGTATGGGTTAGCAGGTTAATTGGTCACATAGGTGTAATTAGGCTGCAAGGGCTCGTTGGGCTGAATGGGATGGGCCTGTTATCATGCTGTATCTCTGAAGAAATAAAATAAGGCTTTTCACTCTATCTCAGTACTGTGACAATAATAAGCCAATGACCAATTGAACACTGTGGCACTCCTCTGCAGTGGACACACTACAACATAAAATTCACCAAACTCTCTACTAAGATTTGAATAAATCCACTTGAAGAAAACATCAGGAAGCAAATCACACACAAATGTTAGCAGAAATCTGTAATTCTCTCACCCCAAGATTTTGAATGCTGTGTCACTTGGAACTATAAGTTTTGAGAATATTGGAAGCTCATTTGGTGAGGACATGAAGATAAAGAGTTGAGTAATAGATCAGCCATGATCCAACTAAATGTGAAGCAATCTTTAGACACCAAAGGACTTACTACCATTCCTGGTTCAAACTGATGAAATAAAGAGTGCTTTCTAAAAAACTGTTAAGTTTTAACTGCCCCCCACAACCTATATAAACAGATCTATTCCCTGAAGCATTTGAATCTGTTGTAATACAGCACAAAATTTAGGTACTTGGCTGTACAATTCCTTTCTCACAGCACTTTGTGAAACCTTGGGATGTGACACTTCATTATGGCAGTGAAGTTTCAGTCTGACTTCACTAATAAGTTACCTGTGTATTATTTTACAGAAATCCGGTATGCTTTATAATAAATCCCGTACAATGTCATGTATTTTTGTATCTGTGTAAACAGTTCCTAAGCACAAGCTCCTTTTTTTTTCCCAATAGGGATTGTATGAAAGGAGATGATGCAGAAAATAAGAAGATTGGTTGTACTGTTAATTTGTTGGTAAGCAGTTAAATTTCTCTTTAAGGTGATTTTTCTTTTCATTCACTAAAAGAAGAAATAAAAAATTAATTCCAATTTCATTACAAAGTGTCATTGACATTCATTTCTTGGTCAGATATGCTTTGAGTTAGATGTAAGTTATAATCCTCTCAGTATTTCTATAACATGTATAACCCTCTGGTTCTGTCAGCTGTGTAAGTCTAGGGAAGACCATCTCTGGCCCCACTAAATGTATGAGATTGAGATGCAAAACCTCCTGTTTGTGTGGATGCTGTGTGATGTGTTACCCCGTTACAAATCAGTACCACGAAATAACAGATAGGAGACCTTATGTAATTAAACAATTTAGCTTTGTAATCCTTAATTTGACTAGAAGGTTAGTAAAGTAAAACAAAAAGAAAAGGGCCCATTTTAATGAAACAGTCTAATGTGCACAAGTTGGAGCTCACGGCTTCCCTTCCACTGGCCCACCATCAATTTCCCCAGGCTTTGTTGACTCCCGGCCCCACTCCAAGTCCACTCATTTCTGGTGTCTACGACCTCTCCTTTCTGGCTTCTTCTCTCCCCATCTTCTGCCAAACAAAAGACCCAGACCACCTTGGTCGCAGGCACACAACAAGAAAAAAAACACTCCTTTCATTCGACGGCATACATTCCAAAGCCCCCGTTACCTCTAGCCATAACCTAAACACTGCTGCTACGGAAAAACCATTACATTAGCAGTGCTACTACAGAAAGACAATTACATTAGCAGTGAAACCTTTCCCAGGGTGTTACACATGACTTTGGTGGAAGGTTATGGATTCTTCAGAAGTGTTTCATAGAGCTTGGTAGAATGCAGAGTAAAACTCCCTGAACACAGTCACATCAAATATTCCATAAGGAAGAGTATGGCTTAGATTCAATTCAGATTTAATTTGGATTTATTCGTTTATAAGACCGTAAGACATAGGAGCAGAATTAGGCCATCTGGCCCATCAAGTCTGCTCCACCATTCAATCATGGTTGATCCTTTTTTTTTCCATCTCCTCCTCAACCCCAGTTCCTGTAATCTTTGATGCCATGTCCAATCAAGAACCTATCAATCTCTGCCTTAAATACATCCAACGACCTGGCCTCCACAGCTGCTTGTGGCAATATATTCCACAAATTCACCACCCTTTGACTAAAGAAATTTTTCTGCATCTGTTTTGAAAGGGTGCCCCTCTATCCTGAGGTTATGCCCTCTTGTCGTAGACTCTCCCACCATGGGAAACATCCTTTCCACATCTACTCTGTCTAGGCCTTTCAACATTCGAAAGGTTTCAATGAAATCACCACCCCGCCCCCCCCCCGCCGCCATCCTTCTGAATTCCAGCGAGTACAGACCCAGAGCCATCAAATGTTCCTCGTATGATAACCCTTTCATTCCTGGAATCATCCTTTTGAGCCTCCTCTGGACCCTCTCAAATACCAACACATCTTTTCTAAGATGAGGGGCCCAAAACTGTTCACAATACTCAAGGTGAGGCCTCACCAGTGCCTTATAAAGCCTCAGCATCACATCCTTGCTCTTGTATTCTAGACCTCTTGAAATGAATGCTAACATGGCATTTGCCTTCCTCACCACCGACTCAACCAGCAAGTTAACCTTCAGGGTGTTCTGCACAAGGACTCCCCATATCCCTCTGCATCTCAGATTCCTGAATTTTCTCCCTGTTTAGAAAATAGTCCACACATTTATTTCTACTACCAAAGTGCATGACCATGCATTTTCCAACACTGTATTTCATTTGCCCATTCTCGTAATCTGTCTAAGTCCTTCTGCATCCTACCCGTTTCCTCAACACTACCTGCCCAATCTTCATATCATTGCAAACTTAGCAACAAAGCTTTCTATTCCATCATCTAAATCATTTATATACAGCATAAAAAGAAGTGGTCCCAACACCGACCCCTGCAGAACACCACTAGTCACTGGCAGCCAACCAGAAAAGGATCCTTTTATTCCCACTCACTGCCTCCCACCAATCAGCCAATGCTCTAACCATGTTAGTAACTTTCCTGTAATACCATGGGCTCTTAACTTGGTAAGCAGCCTCATGTGTGGCACCTTGTCAAAGGCCTTCTGAAAGTTCAAATATACAACATCCACTGCATCCCCTTTATCTACCCTACTTGTAATCTCCTCAAAGAATTCCAATAGGTTTGTCGGGCAGGATCTTCCCTGAGGGAAACCATGCTAACTTTATCCTAACTTTGTCACCAAGTACTCCATCACCTCATCCTTAACAATTGACTCCAACATCTTCCCAACCACTGAGGTCAGGCTAACTGGTCTATAATTTCCTTTCTGCTGCCTTCCTCCTTTCTTAAAGAGTGGAGTAACATTTTCAATTTTCCAGTCCTCTGGCGTCATGCCAGAGTCCAATGATTTTTGAAAGATCATTTCTAATGCCACCACAGTCTCTGTCACTACCTCTTTCAGAACCCGAGGGTGCAGTTCCTCTGGTCCAGGTGACTCATGTACCTTTAGGTCTTTCAGCTTTTTGGGCACCTTCTCTTTTGTAACAGTATCTGCACCCACTTCTCTTCCTTTACACACTACATCAGGCATACTGCTAGTGTCTTCAACAGTGAAGACTGATGCAAAGTACTCATTTAGTTCATCAGCCAATTCCTTGTCCCCTGTTATTATTTCTCCTGCCTCATTTTCTAGCAGTCCTATATCCACTCTCATTTCTTTTATTTTTAACATACTTGAAAAAAACTTTTACTATCCACTTTGATATTATTTGCTAGCTTGCTTTCATATTTCATCCTTTCCCTTCTAATCATTTTTTTAGTTGCTCTCTGTAGGTTTTCAAAAACTTCCCAATCCTCTATCTTCCCATTAATTTTTGCTTTGTTGTATGCCCTTTCCTTTGCTTTTACAATAACTTTGACTTCCCTTGTCAGCCACAGTTGTACCATTTTTCCATTTGAGTATTTCTTCATTTTTGGAACACACGTGTCCTGCACCTTCCTCATTTTTCCCAGAAACACATGCCATTGCTGCTCTGCTGACATCCCTGCCAGCAGCTCCTTCCAATTGACTTTGGCCAACTCCTCCCTCATACCACTGTAATTTCCTTTACTCCACTGAAATAATGCTACATCGGACTTTACTTTCTCCTTATCAAATTTCAAGTTCAACTTAATCATATTGTGATTACTGGTTCCTAAGAGTTCTTTTACCTTAAGCTCCCAAATTGCCCTCAATTCATTACATAACACCCTAGAAGGCTCAATAACAAACTGCTCTAAAAAGCTTAGGCATTCAACAAATTCACTCTCTTGAACCCCATTGCCAACCTGATTTGCCCAATCGACCTGCATGTTAAAATCTCCCATAACTACCATAACGTTGCCCTTTTGACTCACCTTTTCTATTTCCTGTTGTAACCTGTGGTCCACCTCCCAGCTACTGTTGGGAGGCCTGTATATAACTGCCATCAACGTCCTTTTACCCTTGCAGTTTTTTAACTCAACCCACAAGGATTCAACATCTTCCGATCCTTTGTCACATCCTTCTACTAATCTCATGCCATTCTTTACCAGTAGAGCCACACAACCCCCTCTGCCTACCTTCCTATCCCTCCAATATAATGTGTAACCTTGGACATTTAGTTCCCAACTACAACCATCCTTCAGCCACGATTCAGTGACGGCCACAAAATCATACATGGCAATCGGTAATATTGCAATAAAATCATCCACTTTATTTCTTATACTATGCACATTTAGCTACAACACCTTGAGTACAATATTTGCTGTCCTTTCTGACTCTGCGTCCGTAATGATTTGATACTCAGCCCGTTGGCTGCAACTAAGTCCCATCACCTGCCTGCCCTTCCTGACAATCTGACTGCACACTATCTTTACTTTTTTACCACCCGTCCTTTCTTGAGTCCCTTCACTCCTGTTCCCACTCCTCTGCCAAGTTAGCTTAAACCCTCTCCAACAGCTCTAACAAACCTGCCCACGAGAATATTTGTCACCCTCGGGTTCAGGTGCAACCCGTCACTTTGGCACAGGTCATACCTCTCCCAGAAGAGATCCCAATTATCCAAGACCCTGAAGTCCTGCCCCCTGCACCAGCTTCTCAGCCAGGCATTTATCTGCTAAATCATCCTGTTTCTACCCTCATGGGCGCATGGCACAGGCAGAAGTCCAGAAATTGCTACCCAGGCGGTCCTGCTTCTCAGCTGTCTGAATTCTTTTCAGGACCTCTTTGCTTTTCCTTCCCATGTCATTGGTACCAATATGTACCAAGACATCTGGCTGCTCCCCCTCCCTCTCCAAAATCTTGTGGGCACGATCTGAGATGTCCCTGAGCCTGGTACTTGGGAGTCAACATACCATCCGGGTGTCTGTTCATGTCCACAGACTCTCCTGTCTGTTCCCCTCACTATTGAGTCCCCTATCACTACTGCTCCCTTCTTCGCTCTCTTTCCCTTCTGAATCTCAGAGTTGTATATGGTAACATTTATGTACTTTGATAATAAACTTACTTTGAACTTTTGAGCTTTGAACTTTGATCTGAAATCCAGACCTCCAGCTCTGAGCTCTCTAAATTCAAAATAAAGGCATCCCTAGAAAGAACCATCTAATATTGCCGGGTTAAGCATAACTCAGGTTACATACCATCTAAAACTGCTACATATACAGTTCCATCCTACACTCCCAAGATGAATACAACAGCATCAAACATAGTAAGATTTTCAAGCAACATCGTTAGACATAGGCTGTGTCTGGGTTCTCAGTTAAGATTAGCCCTTTTTACTAGTATGTTTCAGCTCTGATTTTCAAGTATTTATAGAAATTTACATTTATTTCAGAACTTTTACAAGTCAGAGATTAACAAGGAGGAGATGTACATCCGTTATATCCATAAACTGTGTGACATGCATCTACAGGCTGATAATTACACAGGTAAGGGTCAGTAAGCTTGATACAAGTTCCATAGAAATGAAAAGTTTCATATTGTGCTAAAGCAATACTTCATGTGACTGGACTCCACACTGTTCTTGTACAGCAGTCACTGAAAGCAAGCATGCAAGTACAGCAGGCAGTGAAGAAAGCTAATGGCATGCTGGCCTTCATAAAAAGGGGAATTGCGTATAAGAGCAAAGAGGTCCTTCTGCAGTTGTACAGGGCCCTGGTGAGACCACACCTGGAGTACTGTGTGCAGTTTTGGTCTCCAAATTTGAGGAAGGACATTCTTGCTATTGAGGGAGTGCAGCGTAGGTTCACAAGGTTAATTCCCGGGATGGCGGGACTGTCATATGTCGAAAGATTGGAGTGACTGGGCTTGTATACACTGGAATTTAGAAGGCTGAGAGGGAAACATATATAAGATTATTAAGGGATTGGACACGCTGGAGGCAGGAAGAATGTTCCCGCTGATGGGTAAGTCCAGAGGCCACAGTTTAAGAATAAGGGGTAGGCCATTTAGAACGGAGTTGAGGAAAAACTTTTTCACCCAGAGAGTGGTGGATATATGGAATGCTCTGCCCCAGAAGGCTGTGGAGGCCAAGTCTCTGGACGCTTTCAAAAAAGAGATGGATAGAGCTCTTAAAGATAGTGGAATTAAAGGTGATGGGGATAAGGCAGGAACTGGATACTGATAGTGGATGATCAGCCATGATCACAGTGAATGATGGTGCTGGCTGGAAGGGCCAAATGGCCTACTCCTGCACCTATTGTCTATTGATCCTTTGTTTCATGGTCTCATGAACCAGACACCAACGTTTGTAAGTTTTTCCCATGAATGTGAATAACCTCATATTTTGTGGCATTATACTCCACCTGCTACTAGTTTGATTTATTAACTTAATCTGCCAGTAGCTTTTGTCTGCTTCTCAGTCAATTTTTTTCCACTTGGCTTTATAGAATCAGCAAACTTAGATGCCTAAATCATCAATATATACCAAGTTGTGCAGAGCCGAAGGCCCAATATAAATCCTTCAGACAGCTAACTGATCTGCCAGTCAAAAACTTGTTCATTTTGCCTCACTTATTTAGCACAGCAATGTGAAAATTGAATTAATGACAACAAAATTATTGACACTGAACTTTACAGTTGTATTTAACTAAGCCTCAAGTTTGTCAAACTGGAAAAAAATGAACACATTGTGCATTGTGTGGCTTGATAGTATTCTGAGTATTCATGGATGAAGACTAGATTGTCCTTAGAATCTCTAAGCCTATTTTGATAACCTTGATATTTAATGTTCAGAATGTACTGCATGTCTTAAGAGATCAAAATCCCTGGATTTATAAGCTGGATCAGAGTGTTCCCCCAAGAAGCCATTTCTTTCAAGTTTTGCCATCACCAGTCTCTTCTGATGTCTTGAGTAGTATTACTCACTCAGTGAATTCAGCTCCAGCTCACTGTTCTGCATGTATGTCTCTCCTTTCACCATTCTGAAGAGATAGTTCTCTCCTTGACTTCCTTGTTCACATTTCCATCTCCACATACACCCATTCCTCTTGCATTTTACCTTCCCATGCAATTGCAGGAGCTGCAGACCTTGCCTTTTCCCTCTTCCCTTCCCAGTATCCAGAGGTGTAACCAATCCTTGCAGGTGAAGCAGTGATTCACTTGTTAAAGAGACTGATATAGAATGAACAAAGTTAGGTATAATTTCCAAAGTGGATAGAAGGATATTACACAGGGAGTATAATGGTAAATTGGTAAATCGGTTTATTATTGTCCATGTACAGAGATACAGTGTAAAACTTTGTTTTGCATGCCAACCATACAGATCATTATCTCAGTACATTGAGGTGGAATAAAGGAAAAGCAATATCACAGGGCAGAATGAGGTGAATTCTTAGAGACAGAATATTGACTGGAAAAAAAAGTAGAACAATTATAAGTAATGAGTAGGTCTGCAGAGAACAGCTTGCAAAAGTCACCATACTCCAGTGTCATCTGAGAAATGCAAAACTGACTAGTTTGGCAACTTTTAAAAAAGCATAATAGCTAAATAATGAGAATGCAGAGCTGGGGAGCTCAGAATGATCCTGATGTGCTAATATAAAATTTATAAAAGGCTAGTAGGCAGATACATCAAGTATTTAAAAAACTAACAGAAAGTTATTGTTCATTGCATACCAAATTTAAAGTTTGACTGAACCTCTGGAATTTACAATGTTGGGTTGGGATGTAGAATTGTTATTTTTCTTGTAGTTTAACTGTCCTAAGCTTTTATGTATATATTCACCTACCTGCATGTACTTGTTCAGTGAATTTTCCAGTAATTATGATACAGTTACTTCTGTATTTTTCTGGAAACATTTTAGTTTTTAGTAGTAAATATCACGCTACTTATATCTGGCTATTTTATAGGTTAATTGTTATCAACTGAGTGTTTGTTACCTCTAGTAGAGTATGAGATGACCATGACTGCTTTTTTTTCCTTCATCTTTTCTTGTTCTCACCTCTCTTGGTTGTTTTTCATTCTGGTAACATTTAATAAAATGGCCATTAGCAAGAAGTTTTATGCCTCATTCTTGACTTCTGAAGTATCTTTGTACCACAAAAGCATCAAGATCCAACAACAGTCAGCACCTTCAGTGTAGAGGGGAGAAACCTAATTATTTTTCTAATGTTAGAGACTGTAGGATCTTATTAGTTTTATGATAATATAGACTATTTCTTAGTGTCCATGCTTTTTGAATTGATGTGTCTTTCCGTCCTTTAGAGGCAGCATTTACACTGATGCTGTACTGGGAACTGCTTCAATGGGAAGACAGACCCTTGCGGGAGTTTCTGCACTACCCAGCACAGAGTGAGTGGCAGCGCAAGGAGGGATTGTGTCGCCAGGTCATCAACTACTTCAACAAGGGGAAGGTGAGTGCCAGAGCTGCTGACATCACTGGTGGCAGAAAAAGTGGTCAACTATCAGCTGTCTGTGGCTGCTAAATCTGTACTTGTGAGACAAAATCATAAACATCTGGAAACCTCTGAGAAATTCCTGATGGTGTAACTGAGAGCGCCTCTGCATCATAATGGAATCATGCAGGGTATCCTGAAATACAAAGAAACATTATCAGGAGAAAGCCAGAGCTATCAACGCCATCAGTTACTGAAAACAAGCTAATTAGAAACATCAGAAGTATTTTGCAAAATAGTTAAAAGACTGAAAAGACACAATTACTCTCAAAAGCTTCTAAACACACCAAGCACTTTAAACAATATAAGAGATGGGTTTACAATTCATTTGAAATTTTACAGATATAGATTGAGAATATTTTGTATTAATTAGTTATGATTAATGGTATTAGACATTGCCACCATCGGAAAAAGACTGTGACTCTACTTCATCTATAGCTCTCATAATTTTATAAACCTCTGTCAGGTCTCCCTCAGCTTCCAACACTCCAGGAAAACATTCCAAAGATGTATGGTTAGTAGGCCAATTGATCCCATGAATATAGTTGGGCTGGAAAAGCCTGTTACCATACTGTATCATTAAATAAATAATATATACTGTACTGTGCAAAAGTCTTAGGCACGCATGTAATTCTCGAGTTAGGAACATGTTTTATTGCATTTCTGCTGTCCTGTGAAGTGTTTTTATTTTAGCAGTTTATCTGCAAATGCAGTGTGTCCTGTTAGTTAAGCTTCATAGACTTTTGTTTTGGCTTCAGCTAAAGATAGCAAGCCGTTTGGCCAACTTAGGAATGTTGTGTCAGCCAATCGAGTTTGTTTTGGTAGGGTGTTGTAACATTCTGCCTGTAACATCTGTACCTCCAGATCCCTCTGCCCCTCCACACTACCAAGTATCCTGCCATTTACTTTGTACTCTGCCTTGGAGCTTGTCCTTCCAAAGTGTACCACCTCACACTTCTCTGGGTTGAACTCCATCTGCCACTTCTCAGCCCACTTCTGCATCCTATCAATGTCCCTCTGCAATCTTCAACAATCCTCTACGCTACCTACAACACCACCAACCTTTGTGTCATCTGCAAACTTGCCAACCCACCCTTCTACTCCAACATCCAGGTCATTAATAAAAATCACAAAAAGTAGAGGTCCCAGAACCAATCCTTGTGGGACACCACTAGTCACAACCCTCCAATCTGAATGTACTCCCTCCACCACGACCCTCTGCTTTCTGCAGGCAAGCCAATTCTGAATCCACCTGGCCAAACTTCCTTGGGTCCCATGCCTTCTGACTTTCTAAATAAGCCTACCGTGTGGAACCTTGTCAAATGCCTTACTAAAATCCATGTAGATCACATCCACTACACTACCCTCATCTATATGCCTAGTCACCTCCTCAAAAAACTCTATCAGGCTTGTTAGACACGATCTGCCCTTCACAAAGCCATGCTGACCGTCCCTGATCAGACCATGATTCTCTAAATGCCTATAGATCCTATCTCTAAGAACTTTTTCCAACAGCTTTCCCACCACAGACGCAAGGCTCACTGGTCTATAATTACCCGGACTATCCCTACTACCTTTTTTGAACAAGGGGACAACATTCACCTCCCTCCAATCCTCCGGTACCATTCCCATGGACAACGAGGACATAAAGATCCTAGCCAGAGGCTCAGCAATCTCTTCCCTCGCCTCGTGGAGCAGTCTGGGGAATATTCCGTCAGGCCCCGGGGACTTATCTGTCTTAATGTATTTTAACAACTCCAATACCTCCTCTCCCTTAATATCAACATGCTCCAGAACATCAACCTCACTCACATCACAGTAGTTGGCCTGATCAGAGGGGATGACGAGATGGCCTACAGAGACAAGGTCCAGCACCTGGCCGCGTTGTGTGCTGACAACAACCTGGCCCTTAACACCCAGAAGACCAAGGATATCATTGTGGACTTTAAGCATGCTAGGAGCCACACTCACATCCCCATCTACATCAACAGAGCTGTAGTGGAGCGGGTATCAAGCTTCAAATTCCTTGGTGTCCACATTTCCAAGGATCTCACCTAGTCCTTGAACTCCTCCATCCTGATCAAAAAGATGCAACAGTGCCTTTATTTCCTGCGGAGCATCAAGAAAGCTCACCTCTGTCCCAGGATACTGACAGACTTTTACCGCTGTACCATTGAGAGCATACTCACCAACTGCATCTCAATGTGGTATGGCAATTTTCCCATATCAGACTGCAAAGCACTCCAGCGTGTGCTGAAAATTGCCCAGCAGATTATCGGCATCCAATTGCCCACCATTGAGAACATCTACCATAAGTGCTGCCTGGGCAGGGCAAAAAGCATTATCAGGGATGCATCTCACCCTAACCATGGACTTTTTACTCTCCTCCCATTCAGCAGGCGTTACAGAAGCCTCCGCTCCCGCACCAGCAGGCACAGAAAGAGCTTCTTCCCCGAGGCTGTAACCTGCTGAACCTCACATCACAGTGCTAAGCATTATTGCACTCATATTGTACTGTCTCAGTACTTTTATATTTATGTGCTGTAGCACTTACTTTTTATTTGCAGTTATTTTGTAAATAACACTATTCTTTGCATTTCTGGTCAGATGCTAACTACATTTCGTTGGCTTTGTATCTGTACTCGGCACAATGACAATAAAGTTGAATCTAATCTAAATTGCCCTCACCGTCATCAAGTTCCCTCTCATTGGTGAATACCGAAGAGAAATATTCATTGAGGACCTCGCTCACTTCCACAGCCTCCAGGCACATCTTCCCACTTTTATCTCTAATCAGTCCTACCTTCACTCCTGTCATCCTTTTGTTCTTCACATAATTGAAGAATGCCTTGTAATTGTAATGGGCCCTTCTTTTCTTTTTCTGTTAACTGTTTGTTGAAGTTGAAATATTGGTAAACTGGAGCAGAAGTTTTCTAACAGTCGAATAATGTCCTGAGTTGTAACCTCTTTTGCTGAAGTGACCCCTAATGCCATACAAGTAGGGGTTTTGCAAAATGAAGTGAAAAACCTGCAAGCCAAGGTATGTGGGTTGAAGTCACTGGTGCTGCAATAAAATGTGACATGTCTGCTAGGAAACCCAGCCCACCTGTAGACCTTACTAAGGCGAAATATGCTGCTGAAAGGGGTCTTTTGACTAGGGAGGCAATTGGTATTTTCTGGTACAACTGTGGAGATGATGGACGTTTCAAGCGGGTGTATGAAGGACAGGAAAACCTTCAGAAAGTAACCCAACAGTTGCTTAAACAAAAAAGGAAGATGGAACACTTCAGAGGGACCCAGTAAGGGAACAGCCTGGTGTCTCAGAGAGAACACTTTCCAATCAGTGCATCAAAGGAAATACTAAAGTACAATACACTCTTCCTGAAGGTTTAATGGAACCAAGCTCTGAAGTATCTATACAGACTGAATGTATTTGATGTATTTACAATAGATGCCACTCAGTGCCTTTGAGATTTGGGGGCTGAGTGCTGATGATTCAGTAAGATGGTATTTGCCATTCAAACTGGAGTTTTCGGAAGCAGATGTTCAAGTAGCTGAGATTATTGATAACACTACTGTTGGCCTGCCTGGATCAAAAAAGGTGAAGCTTCAACTGAAACTCTAGTGTTATTAAATTACTATGCTAAAGTTCAGAAAAAAAGAAAATGCTTTGAAAATGTTCAGTTGAAGAGCTAACATGGCAGTAATAGCTGATGAACCTCTCTAATGTGTTGAAGAGTATGTTAGTATAATATACATCTCTTAGCTATTAAAGAGAGTTTTACCTAAAACTGCTGATATCCCAGATGACATTACTTGTATTGTGTTCGCAGTTCTGTTGACATTACTTGCATTGTGTTTGCAGTTCTGTTGAAGTGTCATAACAGGGGCAGTCTGGGAGCAGACCCAAATGCAAGACACAGACACTGAAGTACCAGGAACAGGACTAGCACTAGAGTTAGGGACATGACAGGACACAGACTTGGGCTAAGACTTGGCTAGGAAAGCAGGACCAGGACAAGAAACTGGGAACTAGGCACCTGGGCTTGGACTCCGAGCCAGAGACTGGACAAGGACCCAGAACCTGGGTGTTGACTCGGGCTCAGACCCCAGAACTAGGCGAGGACATGACGTGGCTATAAGACAAGACAGGGCTTGGGTCCCTTGAGGCAAGGACAAGACAGGGCTTGGGTTCAGACTCAGGCTCAGACTCCAGAACTAGGCAAAGCCATGACATGGTCTTGGGAGACAGGACAGGACAAGGCAGCTCATGGACAGTGCCCAACTCAAGGTAGCAGCAAACAGCCAGACCTACCTAGTGAAGGCATGGACACAGAGACAGTTCAAAACAACAATAGACAGTTCCTTATCTTGCTCCAGCAGTTGAACTTGACAGCAGTGCAGGTAAGGCAAGACTTCAGGAGGAAGGAGCCAAGAAGTGATTCAGACAGGGGGTTTTGACAGGAACAATCCAGCAGCCAAGCTCTGGTCTCCGGAGGGATTTATGTGTCTGCCCAAACAAGAATCATGTGCCTCAATTAGAGCACCCAACAGAACAAAGGAAAACCAGAAAACCTGGAATAAGGATCGATAGACCGGTCCGTGAACCGGAATGTGGATTTCGCGGACCGGACCATGACATGAAGACCAAATGCCACAATAAATCTTTTTATTTAATGTGCTTCGAATGAATTAGTGACAATGTTCCCTCTAAGTCGTTTATACATATGTACACATCTTTTGCTACTAGCACACACAAGAATTTAAATTGCGCACAAAAGGTTGTCACCCTCCGCCTCATTGGCATGTTAAGTATATTTAACAATGGACACAATCACTGACATGGATGGTATTGACAGCGTGGAATTTGCGTTGGTTGTCTGTAGATTTTAGAACTGGCTTATTTATACTGTTTCTGTTGAAGAGATCAACAGTGCACACATGTTGTTGTCACCGGAAAAAAAATTGCACAGCATAGTACTGTTGCACACACTAGTCATTACAAATTAGAGGGAACATTGGCTAGTGAGTAAAAATTATAATCACTTCTAGATTAGTTAAGAACACACCACAAAAATACAACAGTTAACATGCCTGAGAGGAAGCCAAGCCCCCAGTGGATTGGCCAGGCCCTGACCAATGCAGACAGAGTTATGGATTCTCAGAGCTCGGGCTTGTAGCTCAGACAGTATTAACCCACTGGTATTCCAGGCATACTGTGCTTTCACAATTTTTGAATTATTGAGTAAAGTACTGGTAGAACTAGCCTTTCTTCCAGTGATGACATCCTTGAACATTTTAAAATTTGCATTGAATTGATTTTTTCCTTTTTTTTGTTTAGTGCTGGGAGTTTGGGATCCCTCTCTGTCGGGAACTGGCCAGTCAGTACGAGGTCTTCTATGATTACCACAGTCTCAGCTGGATTCGGGTATGTACTGCAAAGTCATTACAAAGGTAACAACCCAGACTACATTCCTGGTAAATAACATCAATGATGGAGATATATAAAAAGATGAAAATTCAAATTCATTTATTTATCAGATGCACATTGAAACATATTGTGAAATGCATTTCCAACGAGCACGATCTAAGGATGTGCTGGAGGCAGCCCCCAAGTGTTGCCACACACCCTGGCACCAACATAAGGTGCCCTCAGTGCTCAACAAAATAACGCAGAACTCAACAAGAAACAGAACAACAGCAAAACAAACTCATTTCCTCCCTTCCACCCACGCCACACACCGTCCTCCAAATCCAGGACAGGTTTCTGAGCCTCTAGTTTCCAGGCTTTGGGATTTAACGTCCAGTGTTCCAGTTGACTCTTGGGCTTCGATTTTCTCCACTGAGCCCAGGCTGGCCAATGACAGGATCCCAAACTCCAGGCTTAAACTCTGGCCCTCATTCATCTTGCTCACACAGACATCCAATCCTGCGACCACTAAGCTGGGACAGCCCGCCATCCATGGGTGTCCTTTGCCACCAATCCATGTCGCTGGCCTTGGAGTGCGGAGTGAAAGTCTAGGCTCCAGTCTGACCTCTAACTCCTCCACATCCCTGTCTCTAAACCCTAACCTGATCTCTAACTACCCAACCTGACCACCACTCCCCCGCCTCCAAAACATCCCCGCTAATTAAAAAAACAGTAAAATCTGAGCCACAAATTTGATGGAGACCGCAGCTTGGCACTATTTGATTATACTCACCTTTTATACAAAGCCATAAACAAAATGAATATTTTGGTATTTATTGTGGTTCAGCTGAGGAATAGTCTATCAATTTTTATCTTTTCATAAAATGCATTCATATCAACTTTTTCACAAAACATAACTAATTTGAAATCAGTAATAACCAGTCTGTACCTTAATTATTTTTCAACCACATTTTCCTTTTTTCATGTAATTCTGAACAAGATGGGAGAAAAATGGAGGGCTACGTAGGAGGGAAGGTTAAATTAATTTTAGAGTTGGTTAAAAGGTTGGCTCAACATTGTGACAGAAGGGCCTGTAGTGTTCTATGTAAATGTCCAGAGGGATTAGTCAAGACCATTAGCTAAAGGTTTGAAACTCACAATACTCAAGACAGTTTATTGACCCATATAAGAAGTAGAGCAAGTGGCAGGAGAGGAGAGATAATTATCATTTTGGCATAATCTAACCAGCAGGATCCGACAAACAATCTGTACTGAGGCCATATCTATTCGCAGTACTTATAAACAGATGATGGGCTAGAAGTCCTGAATTCAAATTCTCGGAGAGACAGCATTGGATAACAACATCGGAATGCAGACTATTAGATTATCACTGTATTATGTGAGTGGATGCAACTATGACAAACAATA